>NW_012267367.1:3790098-4026865 GCF_000151885.1 Dipodomys ordii
TTCTTCTTCTTCTTCTTCTTCTTCTTCTTCTTCTTCTTCTTCTTCTTCTTCTTCTTCTTCTTCTTCTTCTTCTTTTTCTTCTTCTTTTTCTTCTTCTTCTTTTTCCTCTTCTTCCTCTCTGACTCTCTCTCTGTCTCTGTCTCTCCTCTCTCTGTCTCTGTCTCTGTCTCTCTCTCTATCTCTCTCTGTCTCTGTCTCTCTGTCTCTCTCTCTCTCTGTGTGCTAGTCCTGGGGCTTGAACTCAGGTTCTAGGTGCTGACCCTGAACTTCTTTGGCTCAAGGCTAGCACTCTATCTCTTGAGAGACACAGTGCCACTTCTGGCCTTTTCTGAGTAGTTTTGTCTCACAGATTTTCCTGCCAGGGGTGGACTTCTAGTTGAGATCCTCAGATCTCAGCCCTGTGAGTAGCTAGGATTACAGGCCTGAGCCACACCCAGCTTTTCCCTTCACTTTTAAGATACAGATAAAGATGTAAAAAAATTAAACTACCCAGCACATAGAACTCAATTTCTCAATCACTCTAAGACTCTTGTTTATCTTTGGGAAGCTCATAATGAAAATAAGAACAACTAACCTTCCCTATTAAGAGTTCATGTATTTATCATTGACTTTATCATTTGGCCATGTACCAGTCAGATTAATTTTTTTCCTTTATGCTAATGGCTATGTTGATAGTCACTATCACTTATTAAATATGCTCTTCTTTCCAGACATTAGACCTATTTATGTTTCTAGAAAGCAAAGTTTCACATAGCCAGGGACCAACATATCATGGATTCATCACACACTGATTTGCTTTTGTTCCTGCATGGACTGGGCACTCAGACTAAATGCCATTTATCGAATACTTGCAAGAAGCACAACTCTACACTTGAGACCATTACAGACATCATTTCATTAAATCCCGATGTTCCAATCATCTCCTTCTCCCTGACCTCCACTACTCATTTATTTTATCACCATCATTTTATTAAATCCTAATAGCTTTGGCAGCTGACTTCCTGTGACATCTACTACCTTCTTAATGGGAGCTCTGCTACTCTCTGCTGCTTAGACAGGGTGCAAAGCATGACTGATCCCAAGGCCCCAGCTATGCCAAGTATATATATGTTACCAATGTCCAGTTCTGATTGTTCCTTTTTATTTAAGTGTGAGATGAGAAACACACTCCTAAACTGAGATGATATCAACCATCTGGTGAGAGAGAAAGTCATAATTCTGAGAGACAGACCCACTACCCAACAATGCAAAAGTAATGGTTTTATATGGGAAATAAAATCTGCTCTTTAGTGGGTAGAGGCATATCTGAATCAGATTTTCCGCCTTCTTCCAGAATATATCATCTTGGATAGTAACAATATGCTCTAACTACCCATGGCAAGGAAAAGAAGCAGGATTTATTTATAAAAAGAAGATGTCATGAAAAGGTAAATCTTGTCTAAGCATCCAGAATAAATATCTATAAAAACCAAACTACAAGTTGGAAACTGGTATGAAGAAAAAACCACCACAAAAGAAGTCGACTGGTTCTTTAACTGTAGCTGTCATCATGTTATTTTCCAATATTTTGCAGATAAACTCTGTTGACTAAGTCACATTTTGAAAATAGGGAAATGTCATAATAATGTGTCTAGAAAAATAAAGTCTAGTAAGGGCTGAGAACAAAAAGAAAATAAGAAAGTAAAGGGAAAATGACTTTAAAATAAAACATTGCAGACTTTAAATCCTGACTCTTCTAAATAATGTGTCCTTGGTTCTTTGGATGAGTTACTTGAAATCTTTGGACTTAGATGTTGTATCTATATTATAAATAGAATAAAGCCTCGAAAGACTCTATCATAGTAATTCATGTAATAAATCATATTTATAAAATATATTCCTCCTCAAGTGATGAATTCAGATGAGAGAAGGGAGCTGGCCATATCATGTGATCATTTTGAAGGTAATGATTAAGAGGGATTCCTTTAGTAAAATAAGCAAGTTATTTGGTTCAGAGCTATAATCATCTCACCACAAAATGGAAGAGAAGCAAGACAAGAGAAGATGGCTGAGGGTACAACGGAATATCCACAGGCGTGGATTTCTCTCTGGGTTCCAGACTTGTTTAGTCTCTTGGAAATGGTATGGCTGTTGCTATGGTGCTAGTCAATGCTCCTGAGTCAGTGACCAATGTGGCACTAAACATTTGCAAGCATTGTAGAGGTGGCACTTTTTCCCTAAGCATGGCAGAGGTTGTGAGTTCTTCCAGGATGGGAAGATCCTCCTTGAGACATAGATCTCTTACAGCCATAGACATTTGAAAGACTGAGACAGCTTATCCCCACGCCTCCCCACCACCACCCCCAAGTCACACAACTAGCTTTGCATTCATTGAAGCCACATCAATCACTCTAACTTCCTTTTGATAAAGCTGGATAAAAGAAATCTCTCAGAAAGAACCATTCCAACTGGAAATAATCCTGAAGGACAGTAGAAAAAAAAAACATTCGTTGGGCATCTCTTATCTGCCAAGATCTTACCTTTCTATACACATCTTCTAAACAACTTTATAGTCATTGATAGTATCATTTAAGATAAAGGGTTATGATCCAAAGAGAATAAGTTACATGCCTATCATTTCATAACAACTAAGTAACAGAGACAAGATTTGAATTTAAGCTGTCTTTAAAACCTCTGAAATTTCACTGCATCACACTGGCCCAAAGACAGACAGAAGTTAATCCAGAATCAAGAAATGGATGTATGAAAGTTGTATACAGCATTCTTTGCATTTTCTTTTGTCATTGAGAGAAGACAGGTTTCTACCAATGCTGTTTTTCCACAGGCAAATTCTTTATTATAGCACATCTCCCTAGTCCATCCCACCCTTCAAACTTGTTCGCTTTCCCTGCATCCTTGATTCCATTAGTAATACCACCAATACTCTCATCCTGTAACATCAGAAACCTGGGGTTGTCTTTGACTTTGCTTCCGACCTTCTTATGCAGGTTGATTTCTTCCTAAGGTTTCCTGGACTTCCTACTTTCTCTCCCATTGTCCCTTCCATACAGAGCCTGAGATAAATGCCTTTCTCAGGACCCAAAGTTATTTTGACTTCCTGAATCTATCTGACTCCAGCTCCACCTATGTCAGTCCTTGTTGCCACATAATTATCAGACCAATCTTCCTTAAACATTCTAGTAATTAGCATTGGTTTGTTTCCCTAAGCAGCTTGTTTGAGAATCCCGGTTCTCTATACTTTAAGATCCACCATGGTACCACACTTGCCTTGCTTCAAGATAAATCAGAAAAACCAATGCAGTTCACAAACAGAAAAAAAAACACAGCCTAGTAGAGGCATTGTCTAAAGAAGGCACATAAAATGCTTAAAACATGACCCTGAAATACATTATTATATTATTAAATTCTACAAAGAATTGCCACCACTATTATGTGTCTTTTTTTGTCCAAACAACAATTCTTCACATTCTTCTGTTCCCCAACAGAAAACCTATTTTACAGTTATGCTGCTAGCAGTTTTCATTCTTGCTGAACCTTCCTCTAAAGTCTTTTTGTAAAAATACTTTGCAAAACTATACAAAAAGATGTGTTATTTTTCTGCTTAAGTAGTGGCTTAAAGAATACAAATCAATGTACTTAAAGTTGTGGAGATAAGAATCTCAAAAGGCTCTCACTGAATTGCAAGCAAAATGTGGGTATACGCTCTGTCCACTGAGGATGCTTTGAGGGAGAATCTGCTACCAGCTTTCCTTGAATCCATTCTCCATCTTGAACCCTTCAGTATGGGGCCAAGTCTTTCCTAGGCTTCTAGCTTCCTCTCTGATTTCTGCCTTCTTCTCTTCTTGTCATGGACCCATGGTGATGTGATTATATCAGCTTCACATGAAAAACCCAAGCTGTTCTGTAAGTTAAGCTTCTTTACAGCCTAATTCTATTAGCAATGTGCCTTCCCCTTTGACATGCAAGGTCATATATTTAGAGATTCTAGTGAATAGGATGAGCACATTAAGATGTGAGCCAAGGATTTTTTTCAAAGTTCCCTCTCAAAGTTTCTGCTATGCATCCAATATTGAAAAGCACTGTTCTTGTAAATTCTCATAATTTTATCTTTCTGTCATTGTAGAGAAAAGATATGTGATGATGATTAAAGAAAGGTTCTGTCATCTGCCTTTATTCAAATAGCCCAGTTTCACTTCTGACTAGTGTTTGGGTCTAATACTGGTCAAGTATTTCTGGTTTTTTCTTTCTGTTTAATTTTTTAAATTCCACAGATTTGTGAATTTTTTGACATTATATTCCAGAAACTTTCATTGAGACAAGCCAAATCACTTAGATTAACAAAGTCAGTACTTGTCTTCAGAATTATGAAATTTAAATAATAAATTTTTATTGTTATTGTAAAGGTGATGTACAGAGGGGTTAGAGTTACATGAATTAGGTAATGAACACATTTCTTTTTGAATAACATCATCTCTTCCTTTGTTTCCTCCATTTTTCCCTCCCAACTGCCCCTCACAAGTTGTGTGATTCATTTTTGACATTCTATTTATAAAGAATTGCTGAAAAGATAAAAATGAGATAATACATTATAAAAGTATTTAGTATATTAGAGTACTAAAGAGTGGGACTTCAACTAATATTAGCTCTAAAAGTGTTTCATAGCCAATTTCCCTGTCTTCAAAAGGCAGCTAGATTTATTTAGATGTTTTCTTTCTGTGGTTCTCAGAAAACACTTGCCATTTGATGGATAGGAAACAAGCAAATGTAGCTAAACCACAGGATTGCAGCCCTCTGAGCCAGCAATCGTGTTTTATTTTAGGGCAGTCTTATCCAATCTTTTCTTCCCAAGTATCTTCAACCTGAAGATTGGAAACTTGTGATACATCAGGTCTAGGGCCCATCTCCCCAAGAGATAATGAATCCATTGGGATTGACTGAGGTACCAGTATTATTTAATCTCTCCAGTGTTACAATACATAGAAATGGAGAAAGTCTCAGGACTGAACCAAATGGCTACAATTGTTCACATTGTGAGAAATTTCCTTTACTTATTCCTAGGAATACCATGACAGGTCTATTGATGCAGAGAAAGAAAAGGGAAGAGACATGAAATGGAGGGGAGCCAAAGGAAAAACCAGAGATTGGAGAGTGAGATGATGAAGCTGGATATCCTTTGGTATTCGTGTTATTTGTTAACCGTGCTCCTCCCTTCCACCTAGGTATTTATATGGGATAGCTATTCCTGACCAGAATCTTATCAAAGAAGTGGGATTTTGTGTCTTTCCAAAAGTTAGTTCTCAAAATATATTTCAACAGATCTAAATTTAGTAGCTGCAAGTGTGATTATGTAGATGGCCTGGAAAAGCATAGAAGGAGAGGAACAAGAGGAGGACAGGAGAAGGAGAAAGATTTTAAAAAGTAGGAGGTAGAGGCAGAGGAGGAAGAAAAAGAAAGAGGAGAAGGAGGAAGAAAAGCAGGAGGGAGAGGAGGAGGGAGAGGAGAAGGAACTGTTAAAAGTTCAGGGGTATTCTCAAACATCTCCAGAGAGAAAATCCCTTCCTCATCCTAGTTACAATGGGCATTGTAAAATATATGAGTCAGAGGAGTCAATTACTCGAGAAAGTTGCCAAAATTCCCTCCACCTGGTGGTAGAAGGCAGCTCAAAGTAACCTCAAGGTGATTTCCAGGCATTTAACACCAGTCATCAGCAGCATTGGGCAAGGTGGCCCCAGAACTCTCCTATGTACCACAAAGTAATCTGTACAAGTCATCACAATTTGCATTTACACTTCTTTCCCATTTTTGCCCTTACCTGGTTTGCTTTTCAGAGAAAAAAAACATAAAGAAGAAAGAAGAGAGAAGAAAATTTTTATTTTGGCTTAGTTTTTAGAGGGTTTCGTCCATGGTGCTTTGGTCTCATTGTGCTTGAGCAAAGCGTCATGGTGTCAGCATCAGACTGTATGGTGAGATTCTCACTTCATGGAGGACAGGAGCAGCAAGCAAGACCAAAAGGCATCAGAGTCAAGACGGCCTTTGAGGATCTAACCCTAGTGACTAACTTCCTCCATCTAGGTCCTAAAGTTTCCCAAGCCTCCCAAACTAATGTCACCATCTGGGAACCAAGCATGCAATACAGAAGCCTGCAGGGACATTTCCCATTCAAACTGTAACAAGATTTAAAGACAGAAAAATTTCAAGACACTGAAAATCAGCATCAAGAACAGTATATAAATATACACCTCTGAGGGATGTAGAAACTATTATAAGGAATAGTTTGCAAGCAAAAGGAGATTTTATATCCCACTAACCATATTTTCTGAATGAAAGTAAAATCTCATTTGTCAAATGTCATTGCATTAGTCATTTATTAGTAATGGCTAGTGATTATTAAATATCAAAATGGTACAGCAATATGACATATATTAACCATCTAAACCTAACTGCTTTCCTACAACGTAGTTAACACTTGTACGATGAGTTAAGTTCATAGTCAGGGATACCAGGCCAATGATCCAGAGCTGGAGGATGGCAGAGCCATGATTCAGACCCATGGTTCTCTGGCCCCAGAGATCATTCTTTTCCACTGCTCCATGCCATCTCCTAAAAGCCCATAATTAAGCAAAATAATATGTTCTTGAGAAATGAAAAGAACTCAAGCACTAAAGTGAGGAGATGACTTGAAGTTGATGGGCTTCCAAATAGGCAGAGGAACCTTTTTCTGGAAACCGCACTGGGCATGAAGAGACTGAAGTCCAGACAGTTTCAGTGACATAACTCAAGGTCTCCTGGATGTTCGCCTTGAGTCTGAAATAGCTCTGAGCTTTCTCATGTTAGCATTTCCCTGCCTTCCCCATCAAACTGCCCACAGGACTCACAAATGGGTGTAGTGACAGTGCCCCTAGGGCTTGAACCAAGGTGAGATTGCCATCTTCTCCATCCCAGTGACCATTTGCACTGTCCTCATGCTCTGCAGAGCTTATTCTCCATTCTGTGGGACTCCATGATTGTTTTGCTTTCACCTTTGGAAAGGACTCTTTTTAAAAAAATGATTTATTGTAAAAATAGTACAGAGGGGTTACAGTTACATGAGTAAGGTAATGAATACATTTCCTATCGAGCATTGTTACCTCCTTTGTTTTTCCCCTACTATCCCTTTCCTCCTCACCTCCAAGTTGTAAAGTTCGTTTTCAACATAGTATCGTGTGCATTTCCATGTTATAATGGGTCAACCAGTATCCCTGTTTCAGCATTTTATTTCCCTTCCCCAAATTAGATGCAGGGCACTGATGTCAAATACAGTGAAAACAAGGGTTATACTGTGGGGGGAGAACACACAGGAGAAACAAAAAAAAATCACATAGTACATTTTAGATACGTTAAAAACAACAGCAAGAAAGAAAAAACAAGTTGTGTCCCTATCTTGGGGTTCATTTCATGTAACATCATCTTATATGGTCACACGTACACAGCTTTTGGCCTTTTCTGCTTGTCCTCGACTTAAGCTAGTTATTGCAAATAAGAGAAACCATGGGACCTATGTTTCTTTGGGTCTGGCTCACTTCACTTGATATGATTTTTTCCAAGTCTTGGAAAGGATTCTTAACAGGTTAAGCCTTTTATAAACAATTATCCACCATCCCAGAGTGCTGCTGGGAGGGAAAAGGCAACCCCTGGCACTGAGGGGGTACTGGAGGCTGGGCTGTAACTGGCTTCACAGAGCCCCCTTTCCCACGGCTTTCCTCCTGCTTCCATTCCTAGCGCCTTTGTTTTAATCAGAGAGCATTTTCCCCGGCTCCCAGGGCTCTGTAGCTGTGGTTTCTCAAAGTGTTGCCATGTTCCCTAAATCTTCCTGAGCCCAGGCTTTGTCTTCCCTGAGATCTTACCCTTTAGCTTCTGTCAAAAACCAGCAAGAAAAAGCAGTTTAAAAAGAGAGAGAGAGACTTTGGCCTTCACGCACCAAGCACGGAGGCTGAATCGTCTTCTCCTCCATAGGCCATCCAAGCCACTGAGGAGGAGTCATTGACCCAGACGCCTTCCTCGTGTCCAAAGCAGAAACCCAGGAGTGCGCGCCTGACTCCAGGAGGGATCAGAATCGGTGCATGCAAATTCCATGCAAGGTAAAAAGAAGAGTAGTTTATTCACGGCTCGATCTGCCTCAATCCGGCTTAATCTGGTTGGATCTGGTTCAAGCTGGTTCCAACCCGCTCGATCCTGTTTTAACTGGTTCAATCCTGCTTGAGCTGGTACAAACCAGTCGATCCAGCCCTATCTAGTTCAAACCGGTTCATACTGGTTCAGTCTGGCTCGATCTGGTTCAATCCAGCTCAATCCGGCTAGATCCCTTTCAAACCCGTTCAATCCGGCTCGATCTGTTCCCAAGTGTATTTCCCGTTCACATAAGTGATTGCCTGCAAATACTCAGAAGCGATCAGAGACAGGCAGCTGGGCACGAGGGAAGAGGGATGCGGCCCATCTCACTCCGTCCTCTGGCCCTTGATTGAAGGCACGACCTCTTGTTTCATTAACTCCTTGCTGCCCTTCAGAAGTGAAGGGTGCTCACTCCAGGGCTGGCGCAGAGCGGCCCCAGGGGCGTGGGCGCCAAGGTTGGGCTTCACAGCCGGCAGTGACTAGTAGGATTGGAGGGAGATCAGTGCTTGATGAACTTTCAGCTGCTATTGGTTTGCCTCAGTTCCTGCAGGAGAATGAACCTGCAGGTTTGAGTAAAGTTGGGGTTTTAATGGATACCAGACACAGGATACCAGCCCACCCAGACCACCATGATTCTGCAGCTCTTTCCTCACGTTTAATTGTACAAATGAATTCATTCCTCTTGACCCAGTGGCCAGGACACCTCCACCACCTCAAGGGTTTTCTCCTATGGCTTTCTCCATCTTGAACCTTCTGTTGCAAGAATGAGTTGATTCTTCAGTGTCAGGGCCATGTCTTAGAGTTTTGGGGATTTGGGGGGAATGCCTGGATTTTAAGTCCTTGCACTCAGTGGACTACCCCGCAGACATGTACTTAATTTGACTTCAATGCATTATCTCAATAATACTACAGTAACTTCCATCAGTTGGTTGGTTTGCCTGTTTTTCTGTTGTTGTTGAACTTTCTCTAGCACTAGGTTTTGGGGGCTCTTAATTTTTATTTGAGCAATCCCTTTCATAACAAGAGGAGGTTATCCTTGGCTAATGGGTTATCCTTGTATTCACAAATTGAGGAAATTATCCCTGCCCTTTCCTGGGTGAACATACCTGTGCTCCCACTGGACTGTATCCTAGCTACATTTCTCAAAGGTAGCATTATTCTCGTTAGGTGCTATGAACTCAAACACCTGTCCAGTGTTTGCCACATAATATGTGTTCAACACACATTCAAGAACTGACTGCTGCAGTGGGATATAGAAATAAGGCATTCTCAGGAACAAAGAAAAGAGCATAGTGCATGCTCAAGACATGGAATTTATGAAGGAAGCTGCTCTCCTTTTGGAGAAGGTTGGCTGCTGTTGAGGTTACTGCTTAAGGAAGCTTCTAACTGTAGACCTCTGTCTGTACTGTGCGGAGGACTTTCTCAGGCAGAGTCCAAGCCAGGCAATCTTACTTTTCCTTTCCCACAAAATGACTATGTTACTGCTAATAAAGGAAAGTCAAACATGAAAAGAAAGTTTACCGAATATCTATTATGTGTATATTCAATCTCCCTGAATCCTGACCGTAGTTTCTTGTGCTATTACTGCCACTTTACAGGTGATGGGTTTTAAAATGAGAGCATTTAAATGACTCTCACAATGCGTGCTTTTCCCTGCATGCATTGCTGCTTTCATTCGCTTAAGCTATCTAGCCTCAGTTTCTGCACTTGAAAATGAATGGATTGCGTTAGATTATTTCCTAGGCACTTTGAGTTCTAAAAATCAATGAATTTATCTTTGCAGTGGGGTTTCTCAACTGAAAGGCAACTTCCTTTGAAATCTGTCTATTCCTCAATGCAGTGCTAGGCATCGTTCAATAATTGCTTGCCGAATGTAAGCATTGTGTTTAATCACCTGGACAGCTCTGGGAAATAAAAACAGTATAACATTTTGCTCTAGTTAAAGAAGATTTGCTCACAGTTCCTAAGCAAAGCCTGCATATCCTCATTCTTTTCACTATAGCCTGTGGTTTGTTCTCCATTTTTCAAAATTCTGTTCTCTAAAGTCCAGCTCAATTGTCCTCTTCCATAAAGCCGTCTCTGGGTGCTGATGAACCCATCATTAAGGTAAGAAGGGTGAATGATAACAGTTGTCTTAGGAATATAGTCCATCTCTCCCCAACCTTTGGCTGGTATCTAATGTAAGAGTAGAATGGATGTCAGGTGGTGATTTCAATGTCTAATGTATTTCCTGATGAAGATTTAAAGGGGGAAAATGAGGAAAAGCTGCTGTTGTTTAACATATTTATAAGATGATTTCTATGTTGCTTTGTATGTTCCTCCCCCATGGTATAACCCCTGTTTTCACTGTATTTGATGTTGATATAATATGTGGAGGGGAAGGGCAAAAAAAAAACTAGGGTTACAGGTGGACCCATTGCAACAATGAGATGTACAAGTCGTTATGTTGAAAAATGAACTTTACAACTTTGGTGGGGGGGGAGGATCGGGTGGAGAGAGGTGGGGGGAGTATGGGAAGGGATGGGAAGGGGAAACAAATAGGAGGCAACAATGCTTGATAAGAAATGTACTCGTTATCTTGCCCATGTAATTGTAACTCCTCTGTACGGTATTTTCACAATAAAAAAAAATCACTGGTCTTCAAAAGGGCTCCATCCATGCCTTAAAAATAAATGACTAAACATACTTTACAAATCTACATTACCTATGCCTTTTAAGATTCTTCATTGATGCTTCTACTAACCTCTGCTTTGCTGTTATATACTACTAAACCTAGATTTTCAGTCTCTTGTGTGAGAATTTATCCCTCTGGCCTAAATAGTAGGGAAGAATACTGAATTGAATTGATCTCATTCATGACATCTTGCCCTGAGAAGACCTTGAAAAAAATCCAGGTCACTGTCAGCCACTCCCTTGCAAGCAGATACACCTGCTTATGTTGAACACTTCTTCTTTTCAATATCCATTGTTTCTTAGCACAGCCATGTGAAATTAGCATCAGGTAATCACACAGTGAAATTAAGTGCTTACCCCTATATATAAACTCATATTGTGATTCCTTGATGTCCACTGTAGATGAATGAGAACTATATTAAGCCTCAGGGTCACTATATGGTATATGGTCACAGTTAATGACTTCATAGTGACTTTTCCTTCTTTCCAAGTTATTGGTTAACATTTGCTCACTTCTGACTCCTGGCCCATAATGACAAATTGAATGAATCATTTGGTAAATATTTTGTTGACTGAATAGAACAGTCAGTGGCTCACTCTCAATTTCTTCTTTCTTTATTCCTTAATATGACTGAAAATACATCATCAACATAACAAACACATTAACTGAACACTGGAAAATCTGAGTCTGAAAATGGAAGGAACCTCTGTCCCCAGTTCTTTGCTAATGTTTTTGTAGAAATACTTCATAGTTGTTTTGCCATGCCATGAGTTTTTAAGGGAGGGAACTGATTATTACCTCTGTGTCACCAACATTTATTGCCATGCCTTCTATGTAATATGTTTTCTTAAATCTGTGAGTAAATGAGTTTTTAAATGATTGCTGTACCTACAGAGACTTCTTGCTCTTCTTCTACCCTACCCCCTTACCTTGTTCATTTCAATTTGCCACAAGTTTGGTGATTTCCAAACAATAACAACTTATCTTCTCACAGTTTTGGAGGCTGCAAAGTTCAATATCAGAATGTCATCAAGGCTAGGATCTGGTAAAGGCCCCCACTAGATTGCAGGCTATCTTTTGATTCTTTATTTACATGGTAGAGAGAATGAAAGATCTCTTTAGAGTTTCTCTTAGGAGAATGCTAATCCTATTCATGAAGGGCCCTCCCTTATATAAATACCAAAATACCCAATCTCCTAATACCATTATATCAGGGGTTAGAATGTCAACATGCGATCTTTGACAAAGCATGAGCATTCAATGTACAACTCTCAAGTGTAAATAAATACACACATATAGATAGAAGATACATGATTAATTGATGATAGATATATAGAGAGTAGAATTCTTAGCTACTTCTATGTCACATTTAGACAGGTATTTAGTACAAATAGCAAAAATAAATAAAATATTTTTAAATCATGAAACTGTAATATATGTAGGACACTCACTTACCTTTCCCATGTAAATAACATGTTAAAAAACCTGCCTGTTGATAATACAAAATTGGTATGGTATCTTGACATGAATGTCAATTTTATAAATGAAAGCTTAGAAAACTTAGAAAAATGCTATCAATGATTGTTTCATCAAAGAAATTAAATTGAATGACTCAGCATTTCAGAAGTTTCATTCAGATATTGGAAGGGATGGAGGCAACATAAAGACTTTCAGGTTTTGATGAAAAAAGTTCAGATTGATGGTGTCATTATGAGGCGCCATCTTGCAATATATGAATATGCCATATAATCCATGATCCTGAATGAATAAGCCCCACAATTTCTCATTCTCACACGATATACAGATTATCAAGTAAGAGAATTTGGCAGGAATTTGTAAGCAACTTGGGTATACATCAGAGCACAAATGAGTAAAATTGAGCCATGCACTCAGGTAGTATATTATAGTAGTAGAGGCAAAACAGATCAGATTTTCTTTTCACACAGCAATAAAATAGGTAATAGAACCACAGTGCTTAGTGAAACGTATGACATAAAACCATTTATGTAAATTAATAATATATTTACATAAAAGAAAATTTCAAAGCAACTCACATTAAACTCATGATGATAGTAATATGTGATGGAAAGAGGAAAGAAATATGGAATAAAGGATAAAGAGGAATTTCTTTAAAGAAGGGCCCTTCACGTCCTATGAGTGGCCTTATTCCATGAACAAAGCAATATAACCAACTCAAAACACTATACTGAGTACTCAAATGAAAACAAACAAAAACAAAATTTTAAGCTTACTATGAATCAAACATAAATGATCATATAAAATATCTTTTTCACTTGGGTGCCAGTAGAACCCTAGTGCCTGTAATCCTAGCTCATGATGTAATAGTATCTACACAGAAGGCTGAGATCTGAAGTAGATGGTTCAAATACAGCCTGAGTAAGAATGTCTGTGAGGTTCTTACTTCCAATGAACTAATGGAATTGTGAGGCTCAAGTGGTCAAATGCTAGCCTTGAGCAAAAAGCTCAGAAATAGTGGCCGGGCCCTGAGTTCCAGGACTGGGATAAAAATAAGCCAAAACTTTTTCATTATAAAAATAATGAAAGATTTATTTTATTTGAACTGGAAACCCATTTTAGTCATTTATCCAATATAAATAAGTAATGCTCAGCACTGCTATTTACTTCAGTTCCAGAAATATAATTTAATTCAGTTAAACAAAAGGCAAGAACTAAAAGTATAAAAATTGGAAGAATATTGTTTTATTGTATATTTGAAAATCCAAAGAGAATATACTATTAGAAAAATTTGGTAAGATGGCTGTGGTTAAATTTTATATTCACAAATCCTTTTTAGTCTTTATAGCTAGAAACAAACTCTAACTTTTAGATGTAAGGTATAAAGGCATAAGGCTACAATGAAAAATATATAATTTAAAAATGAGAAAACTTAAAGATTTAGCTAAAGAAAACTGTGAAATGAACCTCCTATAAATGGATCTGAGAAAAGAGAAGACTTCAAAAACATAAAGATGTCTATTTTTTTCCAATCAATGTATAATTAAGTGTAACTAAAAAGTACCCAAAAGTTAATTTGGGAAACAAAAGCTGGTTTCAAAATCAATGTGAAACAGTAAGAATGTTCAGGGAAATTCTAAAAGATTGTGCAGGGCTAGCCTTTGTAGATATGGAAATACAGTAGAAAATAATTTACAGAGTACATACATTACCGACAAAATAAACATGAAACAGAAGAAATAGTTTCAAATATATCTGAGTATTAAAGAAGGCACTTAAAATCGGCAAAGGAAAGAAGGAATCATTTGATGAATGGCATCAGAGTAACTGGCTGGCCACCTGAAGAAAATACTTGGATCACTAACATCACCTAATACAAATCCAGTGAAGTAGAGAAACCATGGTAACAATTTTTGATACATGAGGTCAGAGGAGCAAAGATCTTCCTAAACATGACATAAAAACCAGAAGTGGAAAAAAGAAAACAAGGGTCATTTTGACCATAAAAAAGAGAAAATAATGAATCCCATAATAAAGTCAGAATACGCAAAGAGAAAATAAGAAAAAATTTGAAATTTAATGGCACATGAGTTGTGAACTGTCATTAACATGTCATTCTCTTTCATGATGTCCTTGCCCCTTGTAACAATGATTGCTTTCAATTGTTTTGAACTTAGTTTCTACATTTCTGAGACCCCTGTCCATATTCTATGGTTTCCATGTTTTGTTTCTTTTCTGTTTGGTTGCTATGTCTCTTCATTTTTCCCTTGTTTTGTTCAGTTGGATTTGTGGTTGGGACTTGGTATTCGTAAAATTCTTTCCAAGAATAATGTGGAGCCTAGTTTGTTGTTACCTGCTCCAGAAAAGACTAGCTTTAGCTTCCATCAGCATCTAACACCAATATTTTTATGGATCATTTTAATGTCAAATTAAGAAGACACACATCTGGGATCCATTTGTATGTCTAAGATTTATCCTTATAGGAGAACCATATTCTATCGAATAAATTGTAGTACACTTAAAATAAGGTAATTTGGGGACTATATATAAATAGCATTATTCTTAAATAGCAATGATGTCAAACAATCATAGTATATTAACAATATCAGCATAGAAAAGATGTCCTTTAGGTATTAACATAGAGCAATAAGATAAATTGTTTACTTTTTTAAAGCAAAAACCAGAGGGTTTGCTATGCTGTCATTGAGGGATAAAACTCTCTAGCATTCAAAATAACTAAGTAATTGGATTATTTGGGAAATGGAAAGATGTATATTACAAGTAGAGAAAGGGAAGAAATTCCTTACTATATTTATGTGCATTTGGGTTTTGGAGTAGGTAAATTTATTACCTATTCAATATGGAAGCAAAGAAAGTAAATAATAAATACTAAATAAATGTTCCCAATTCTGGTAACTAGGAGGAAAGTCACTAGAGAATCTGTACTCAGTATGAAGGAATCACAGGAGACAGTGAATACCAGGAGACAAAAGCTATCCAAAGATATATGAGAATCTCTCTACCATGCTGGCCATCTTGATAGAAAGACAGCTTGGCTAAATTGATAACATACTTTTTTTGTTTGTTTATTTGATGTTCTCTTGTAATACAACAGATTTTTCCTCATGAAACTAACTTTAAGTTTATTCTGAGAATGTAAGATAGCTCTAAAAGTTCATGGGTAACCCTGAGAAGACAAGAAGAAATCAAAGTTATCCATAGGTAGTTGGATTGCATACCTGCAGAAAATTAAAGTTATATTAAATGTAAATGGACCAACCTATTCAGATTCTGATACACTTAATTCAACACATATGCATTGAGCATACTCTTTTGCAATACACTGTTTGGAAGTAAATCAAACAGAACTGGATTTAAATGGGAAGATTTCAGTTATGCTTACAAACTACTGCTCATCATCTAACTTTTACCAAGATCCATTCTTGCCTGCTTACAAAATGTGATGAAGAACTTATTTCTTAGAATGTAAGTAAAATTGACTATAAAAAATCAGAATCCATGTCATTATTACTCACTCCTTACAAAACTGTGCTTATAAACTGAAAAGGGCTGCCCTTTCTTTCATCACAAGGGATGTTCCAACCTAGCTAATGGAAAATAGAGCTATATTAAAGGGCAGCCAAGGAGCTAGGGAGTTGGATATGGAACTGTGCCTCTCTGATTGCCTGAAATGCATGGTTGAGGTCATCAAAAAAGTAACTCCTAGAAACCCTATGCTAAAACAATCACAGGATAGGGTGGGAGTTTATGCCTTATCACTAGGCCCACAACCCACAGCTGCCACAGAAAATTATAAATGATAATTTTCAAGTGAGGCATTCTTCACTAATATTAAATCAGAAAAAGAAGCAACTATATACTGCATTACTTGTCATTCCAAAATAAAGGAAAATAGAATGGACTTGGGATATAAAATATTTGAGCAGAAAGAGGGATTATGTATGACTATTAGTCACAAAGCTTGGGCCCAATATATGTGACAAATGAGTAAAACTTTTGTTTCTAAATCACTGTTTTCTACAATATCAATGAGGCAATTTGTTTTTTCTTGGATTGCCTATGGTGACAAAGAACTGCTTTTATTTTTTAACATATTAAGACAACATTAGCCAAATCATTATGCGTGTATATATAAATTATTTTATCTATAAATTTTTATTAGTTTGTCCTAAAGGTTCTATTATGTCTTTCCTGGGAAAATGGGTAGTTGTAACAAATCAAATGAAGAATATAGGCATTCAAGCACAACAAAGCTCACTGAAAACTATTAAAACTATTAAAGCAGAAAAGAAGAGAGGTATTTAAAAAAAAGTAACATAGTTTGGGAAGGATTTGATGGAAATACATTATATATAGGTTGTAAATATTATAATTAAGCCCCTTTGCAAATTAACATAGGCTAATAAGTATTCAAAGAACATAATTTTTTTTTTGGGTCCGGTCATGGGGACTGAACTCTGGGCCTGGGTGCTGTCCCTCAGCTCTTCAGCTCAAGGCTAGCGCCCTACCACTTGAGCCACAGCACCACTTCCAGATTTTTTCTTTTTTGCTTATGTGGTGCTGAGGAATCGAACCCAGGGCCTCAGGCATGCAAGGCAAGCGCTCTACCACTGAGCCACCTTCCCAGCCCCGGAACATAATTTTAAGATACCTAGTATTTTTACTTCCTAAAATATATGAGAGATATTCGTTCCAGTGAACTAAAAATTTGTTCATAGTTTTAAGGATTCAAGTGAAAAAGCAGGGTACACTGATGTCTATTGAGTTACTGAAGTGTGCAGAATTTTTTTATTGTAAAAGTGATGTACAGAGGTTACAGTTATATACATAAGGTAATGAGTATATTTCTTTTCAAACAGCATTGACCCCTCCCTCGTTTTCTCCCATTTTCCTTCCCCCTAGACTTCCTCCCCCTAAAAAGTTGTAAAGTTCATTTCTAATCTACTGTCTAGTTAGAGTATCACTGTTGAACTGGTTCACCGTTTGTCCCACAGTTTCTGTGATTCCCCTTCCCTTCTCCAAATCAGATAAACTTACATACAAGACAAAGGGTAACAAAATCACAAACAGTGACAACAGGGAATAAACCAAAAGAAAAAAAGAAATAACTGAAAACAGTACACTAAAAAAACAAAATAAAACAATATATGTTCCCATATCTTGAAGTTCATTTCAATTAGCATCTATTTATATAGTCATATGAGCTATTGTGATCCTCTGCTAGGACTATCCTAGGCATATACTAATCATTACAAATGAGGGAAAACATTCAGCCTATGTTTCTTTGGGTCTGGCTTACTTCACTTAATATGTTTTTTTTTCCAAGTCTTTCCTTTTCCTTACAAATGGGGCAATGGCATTCTTTCTAATGAAAGAGTAGAATTCCATTGTGGATATGTACCACATTTTCTTGATCCATTAATCTACTGAGGGGCATCTCTGTTGATTCCATATCTTAGTCATGGTAAATAATGGTTGTGCTGGTAGCTTTAGTGTGGCTTTGTTTGTGGTTACTTGGAGTGGGATTGTTGGGTCACAGGGGAGTTCTATGTTTAGTCTTTTGAGCAACCTCTATACTGCTTTCCAGAGTGGTTGGACAAGTTTACATTTCCACCAACAGTGCAGTAGCATTCCCTTTTGTTCACATCCCCTCCAGCATCTGTTATTATTTGTTTCCATGATCATCGCCATTCTAACTGGGATGAGGTAGAATCTCAATGGAGTTTTGATTTGCATTTCTTTTATGTCCAGAGATGTTGAACACTTTGAACACTTCACGTGTCTATTGGCCATTCTTATTTCCTTTTCAGAGATATCTCTTTTTAATTCTTTAGCCCACTTATCAATAGGGTGGTTGTTTCTTGGAGGATTTGTTTTGGGATTGTTTATTTTTTGAGCTGTAAATATATTTTAGATATGAGACCTTTATCTTTTGTATGGCTAGTGAAGATCTTCTTTCAATCTGTGGACTTTCTATTGATCTTGCTAGCTATGTCCTTTGCTATGCAGAAGCTCTGAAGTTTAATACAATTCCATTTATCCCATGTTTCTTTGATTTGCTGTTTCTGGATTTTTATTTAGGAAGTTTTGAACTGTGCAAAGGAGCCCTAATATTTCCCCTATCCCTTCCTGTAATATTTTAGGGTATCTGATCTTACACTGAGGTCTTTGATTGGAATGGATTCTTGTGGAGGGTGATATACCCAATTCTACCAGTACTATTTGTTGAAAAAGCTGTCTTTCTTCCATGTAGTGTTTTTGGCACCCTTATCAAAGATTAGGTGGCCATAGGTCTATGGGTTCATTTCTGGGTCTTCAAGTCTATTCCATTGGACCTCAGGCCTGTTCATATGCCAATGCCAAGCTGTTTTTATAATGACAGCTTTATGATAGGGTTTGAAGTTTGGTATCCATATTCTTCCTGCTAAAGATTTTTTGCTATTCAGGGTTTTCTATTATTATATATGAATTTTTGGGTTGCTTCTATTTTATTAAAGAATGTTGTTTGGATATTGATGGGTATCGCATTGAATTTATGGATAGCTTTTGGCAGTATTGCCATTTTCACAATGTTAATCCCCCTAGGGAAATTTTTCTACTTCCTTAAGTCTGTTTTAATTTCCTTGTTTGGGTTTTTAAAGTTTTCATTATAGAGGTCCTCCACATCTTTGGTTAATCCTCAGGTAATTTTTTAGGTTATTGCAAAAGGAGTTGCTTGCCTGATTTCAGCCGTGCTTTTCTCATTGTTGGCATACAGAAAAACTATTGCATTTTGTGGGTTAATTTTATACCCTGTTATTTGCCAAAGTTTTGGATCACCTCAAGTAACTGGGAGAGGAATCTCTGGGGTTCTTTAAATACAAGATCGTGTCATCTGCAAAGAGGGAGAGTTTTAGATCTTCTTTACCTGTTTGGATTTTCTTTGTTTGTCTCTTGCCTTACTGCTCTGGATAGGAATTCCAATACTATATTGAAAAGGAATGGAGAGAACAGGCATCCTTATCTTATTCCTGATTTTATAGAAAGTGTTTTTAACTTTTTATCATTAAGTATAATGCTGGATATAGGTTTGTCATATACGGCCTTTATTATATTGAAGAATGTTCCACAGATTCCTAATTTCTCCAGAGGTTTCATCATAAAGGGGTGTTGGATCTTGTCAAACTATTTTTTTTCTAAACACACCTTCTCTCACTGGATGATCTGTCTTGCAAATTACTATAATCTAAATTTAACAAATGAGACAAGTAAAATAAAAACCACAAAAAGGAAGCAGTTACACTCATTGAGCATGGAAATACTAACATTAGGTATATTTCATGTTTACAAATTCAATTAAACCTTACCAATCTTTTTCCTGATGTTACAGTTAAAGGAATCATGGATCCTAAATGATTTGCATAATATCAGCTTCCTGCTATGCAGTAAGTTGAATTGAAATTCACATGCATCTTATTCTTTGTATTTTCCTCAATTATATCAAGGCACTAAGTATAACTTACTTTAAATGTCTCTTCTTACCCATACCCTGCAGAATTCTGATGGTTCTCTTTCTCTAGAGGAGAAATTTGATATTTATATAAGTATTATGTTCCTCAGCTCAAAATGGCAGCTGAAAACCTTTCTATAATAAAATTGTCTATGATTACATTGATAAAATATTAGAGGCAAAGCCAGACGCCATAAGCTCATGCCTGTAATCCTAGCTACTCAGGAGGCTGAGACCTTAGGATCAACATTTAAAAACCAGCCCAGGCAGGAAAGTCCATGAGACTCTTATCTCCAATAAACCACCAGAAAACCAGAAGTGGTACTGTGGCTGAAATAGTAGAGTGCTTGCTTTAAACTGAAGAACTGAGGGACAGTACCCAAGGTCAGAGTTCAACCGACAAAAAAAAATTAGAGGCATTTTCTTTGGGCTAATTATATGTTATAATGTGAGCCCAACCACCAAATCTATTCTATTATAAATTTAATTTTTCTTTTTGTCTCTTTTTACTGATGCTGGGGGTTGAACTCTACACCTGGGTGCTGTCCCTGAGTTTGTTTGCTCAAGGCCTGACTCTACCATTTGAGCCACAGTTCTACTTCTAGCATTTTGGTGGTTAGTTGGAGATAAAAGTCTCATAGCCTTTCTGGCCTGGGCTGGCTTTGAACTACAATCCTCATATCTCAGCCTTCTAAGTAGCTAGGATTACAGACATGAGCCACTTTATAAATGCTTTCTTTTCATTTAAACTAAAATACTTCAGTATTTATTGTGCTATCATAAAAATGGAAATGGTGAATATAGCAATGAATGAATGAACAGACTAAATAATAACATACCAAGCAGGCTCATTATTCAGCTCTTAGACATATCAGAACACTCCAGAACATAGTCCTCCCATTGATGGTAATGCAATGTTCCCAAACTGCCTAGTGTGCAATTTAGCTTGGCAGGTATTTAGCCAGAATTCAGTTTAGTTTAGTGTTCTCCATTCCCATCTCTTCACTGTTAGGGTGTGTATATATTGAATTCTAATCTTAGATAGACATAAGGCCCTCAAAGTCTTGATTCTCTATTGTAAATTTCTGACTATTTTCCTTCATTCTTCCAACATACATTTTACTTGAGTTTTGCAAATATGTTGAATGTTATTTTCCCCTCTGCTCACTGGAAAATGTACATTATAGTGATTAAGAGACCAAGCTCCATATTCGACACCTAAGTTAATGACAGACTCTAATTTGCATATTAATGATATGTTTGGGGGAAAATACAATGTTCAGTTTCTCATATATACAGTGGGGATAACAGAAGTACTTATGTCTGTGTTACTATGGGAATATTAATTTGATCATGTATCAAGCGTAGCAAGCACAATTGGCATGATGGCTTTTATGTAATAGAATGAGAGAAAGAAGATGTCTTTTCATCTGGCTTTTCAGCTTATAACTACATAAAACTTAAAGCTAAAAGATACTTAGATACCCGATACTATTAAGTAAGTAATCTGAACAGGGCAACCACGTATGGTTTGGCTCAGCTTCAGACTTTGTGTGCATCTGGCAATGAGATAGTGCACTCGTCAACCTGAGTCATATGAACTCTGAAGAGGTAGAGATACGTGAGGTGGGGGAGGGTAGTTGTTAGCCTTATCAAATATTTCACAGAATATTTCATAGGTTAGCAAGGATGTAAGAGGAGAATGTGCAGGAGGAAAAATCGGAGTGCCAAGACCATAAAGAGGCTTATTATTGTTTTCTTTTTTAATTTTTTGGTGGCATTGGGTTTTGAACTCAGGGCTTTTTGCTTGATAGGCAAATGCTCTACTATTTGACTCACAATCTCCACCCTATTTGTTTTAGTATGTTTTTGAATAGGACCTTGTTATTTTTATTGTTGTTGGTTTGTTTTTGATTTTGATTAGTTTTTGCTCAGGGCCAACCTTGAATTGCAATCCTCCTACCTATGTTTCCCATGGAGCTGGATTGTTGGTGTGCACCACTAAACCCATCAGGAAGAGTTTTAAGAGCTGCTACATAGATAGGTAAACAAACTTTGTATGACCAAAGTGAGATGACCTGGCTAACCAAGAAAAGTAAATCTACAAAGCATGTAGAGATAAAATCCAAAACAGACTCTCTAAGGCTTCTTCTGATTTTATTTTTAATGGAAGCAACAAAGGAACAATTAGTGCTCTAGAAGCCACAAAGTTGGATCTAAGCATTGACAGTGGAATACACATAAGAAGATATCAAAGTAGGTTAATCAGGGTTTCCCTTAAGAGATAATTTGGCTAAGCCACAACTGCTTTGTAGGATGCTTTTAACCCTCTTTCAGAAATCACCCAAATGCTTACTTCAAACCTTCTAATTTCCTTAAAGATAAACTGCTTTGAAAGGCATATCTCCTCCAGTTCAAGTTATTTACTTACTCCCATCAGAGATGTGCAAATAAAAGAGCGGAAGCATGCAAAGAGAATCATAGTTCCCTTAGCCTGCCTGTCCTTTTCAGATATAAGACCTCTTGTACTCCCTTGTTTCAAGAAAGGATGTGAGGATAGCAAATTCCAGGGAGATATAAATTGCCACAACTTCCTAATTCAACTTTGTTCTATAAGCTTTTGTAAAAGTAGAATTAAATCCTGTTGACAGTAAGCATCAAATATGTTTCATTTTAAGTAGGCCATCTTGTAATAAAGTCATATACTAGGAAGAGAGGAGATGAGATGAGAGGATAGAAGGTAGCGGGGAGAGATTTCCTTTTTTCTCTTCCTTTTTCTTCATAAAGAATTACCTCTATGGTTATCAGATACCCAAGCCATAAAGAAACAGAGAAAGGAACATGAAACTGAAGACAGTGTAATTTTGTTTCTTAAATGGGATTTCACATGTACAAGCAAGTTTAAAAAAAATGGCCACCATAAAAGAAAGAACACAAAAATGTGTAAAGTTAAATAAACTACTTCTTAAACACAGGGGAAAGTTTCTTTGTTTTTAAGTGAAACACATATTTTTAGGCTTAAAATGAAAGAAAACATCTTGAAGAAGATATTGGAAAGACCGATAGACAAGAACATGAAATATGAAAATCCTAAAGTGATAAATAATGAATATAATTTAAAAATGCAAGTCACTTTCTTGGCCTTTAAGCCAAGTGCTGTATTCTGGGATAGGAAAAAAATCACAAGAAACTGATACTTAGATATATTTAAAAACAAATCGTAATATTATTGTGCTCTTACAATGTGAATTATTTGAGTAGGCAGTGAATCAAATAACTATCCTGAAACATGACTTTAATTTATAACCAACAAAATTAACTAAACCTAGGAACCAACAAAATTAACTAAGCCTAGGAGCAACACATGACAAGAAATGAAAATCTGGAACCTATTAGAGACCTTCTCAGCCGGGGGTTAACCTAATTTCCCTAGCAGCTCTATAAGC
Source organism: Dipodomys ordii (assembly GCF_000151885.1). NCBI lineage: Eukaryota > Metazoa > Chordata > Mammalia > Rodentia > Heteromyidae > Dipodomys > Dipodomys ordii. Next base: position 3,813,353 of record NW_012267367.1, read on the forward strand.
CAACAGCCAACATTACTTCCAAGATGTGTCAAGTCAAACATTACATGAAAATATAACTGGATATTGAGGAATGCCTTTGGATAACTACTTTAGGAAAACATACCTAACCACTGAAATTTACATACCAAGTCGTTATTAAAAAATACATCTATCTATCAACATCGCTTCGCTCATATTAATAGCATTCACATCATGTGTATAGGCTGCTCTAGTTTCAGAGAACCTGTCATTATGCATGCTGCTTTGGAAACATTTTTGTCATTAGGTCACAAGTGGCCTGCTCTCTTAAAATCTGATCTTATTCCTTTCTTAAAGTCTTATTTACATATAGATAGAACAGGATATGTCAGCATATTTACCTCATTTCTCATTGCATTTTGTATTGAACAGCAAAAAGAAAATTAGTTTTAAGGATTATCATTTCCTTTATTGCTTAATGTTAGCCTTTCTTTTTAAGACCAGTAAAATATGAGGCGCCATTTACAAGTGTCTCCCCTGTCCTCTATTCTTACAATAATACATGTAACTAACAGCATCTCATCAAGTAAATGAAATCATTAACAGTCCCTAATAACCATCTACCAAGAATAATTTTCTTTTTTTCTGCTTTTTTAACTTTCTCTAATGGTTTCCATTTTTCAGTCTCTTCCCACTCTTGTACTATATCAGCATTAAGTTGGTAAATATCAAGCCAATTCTAGGAAATAAAGATGGGACACTTTCTCAGTGTGGCACAGTTTATCACCAGAGATTAAAACAAATGTAGGGCTCTGGTTTCCATTGTATCTGTTGGAAATGATCCTATTTCTCTTCACTAAAGAAGATAGATCAGATACCAACCCATGTGAATTAACAAATTCATCCAGAAGGACAGGAACTCTGACATTAATCAAAAGCATGCTATCTATCTACATTAATGTGAAGGCACACTTTTCTCCATCTATGTTTGTGCTTGTGCCTTCCTCATAAAGTTGCGAGGTTGCTACACTTTAAAAAAATAGAATGAAATTCTTAGTTCTCACATTGTAAATCCTACGATCATCATCCCAGGGCTTGATCATGAAAGTGTCCAAAGACGTTTCTGGATAAACATTTTGTTTTAGATAGAAATAGCCATTAGATGAGACAGGCTCATCAAGCTTTTATTACTCAAAGTTATGCCAGGTGAGTAAGATCTACAACTCCATGAAGTAAAAACATAATTCAAACACTATCTCTAACAGGATTAATGGTTTGGGAGCATTTGTATTTGTTCAGCTCCTTTGGAAACTTGCAAGCATCAAGGGAATCTCAACTGCAGAATTCTGAACGAACTAACAGGATGAGGGGGTGAGAGGGTGAGAGAAGAGCCCCAACTACAAAGAAATCTGTGGCTTAGTTGCTCTTTAAGTAAGGTGCTAGATATTCAAGTAGTTACCTCCACTACTTCTCCTGGTCTGTTTAGTCTGCTATAAGAAAATGCAATGCAGTCAAGAATCCAATGTACATCCTAAAAAATTAAGAAGAGAAAGGGAAGGAGGAGGAAGTGGAGGGGTGGATGACAATGCTGAGAGGGGTGGCACTGATCAGTGTTCATAAGCTGTTTTGCTAAATGCCAACTCCTCTGTGCCTTTACATAGGGATAATAAAACAAAGGAGGAGGCAAGAATGCTCGATAGGAAATGTACTCATTACCTTGCTCGTGTAACTGTAACCGCTCTGTATAGTATTGTAACAATAAAAAGTACAAAAAATATATAAAATTCCAAAACACATATTGGGCATTGGTATGATCAATAAGTCAGATGAGTGACCTATTCACAGCACCCAACAAAATGATAGTGTTAATGAATGACATTCATTCCTCCTATCTATAACATCATCATTATGACTATATTATACTATTGCACACATTTCTTCACCAATACAGATACATTAACTAAGAGCAGAAAAGTGCATTATTCAGGACATGTTAACCATGTTTCCAGGGTCTTGGTAAGAAATCTCTTTCTTCTTGCTCTATCCTCACAAAGCCTAAATAAAGCTCATCACTCTTGTGTATGTGTGTGTCCTTGTAGGAGTATTAATCTCATTCATCAGCGCTTCACCCTTAAGACCTATGTTTCATCAAAGCCCACCTCCAAATCCATTAACACTGGCCTTAAGAGTTCAACATAATTGTAAGGGTACTTGCATTTGATTCGTGACACTACTCTTCATGATATCCATATGATGACTGCATTTTCATCTTCCCCTAAAAGGGAATAAACTTACTTCTACAAATAATCAAATAAATTTCACAAACTCTTGTGGCCACTAAATAGTAGAGCTAGTGTTCATTGCAAGGTCTATCTGTTCCAAACGCTACAACTACAGATCCAGTTGACTACTGTTTATTAAAGTTCTCATTTGTACTGAGCTCTTAATCTCTAACTCAAGACCTAAAAGACCCCTAAGAGAAGTGTTTGTGAACGTTCTCTGCTATGGTGTGATTTCATTCCTCAACATGTGTTGAATAGTTAAATCCCCAGACTGGGTACTGTGAGCTTAATCCTCAATGCAAGAGTACTGAGATGGAGCCTTTAATAAGCGAGCATTGGATTCATATTATTGTAGGACCAGGTTGCTAATAAAGCAGTGAGCTCGGTCCTCTTAATCCTTCTGGCTTTTGCTCTCCTCCCTCCTTCCTCTTGCCTCTTTCTGCCTCCTGGAATGAGATGACACAGAGGCCCTTTTTCTGGTGCTGGTGCCATGCTTTCAGACTTACTAGTCTCCGAAAGCTGAGATTCCAATAAATCTATGTTGTTAATAAATTACTTAGTCCAGGATTAGGTTTAATTTCCCTAGCAGTTCTATAAGCAAGCAGCCAACATTACTTTCAAGATGTGTCAAGTCAAGTAATGTAGCATTTCATGAAAATGTAACTGGATATTGTGGAATGCCTTTGGATAATTGCTTTAGGAAAACATACCTAAATCACTGAGGTTGGCATACCAAGTCATTATTAAACAAAATATATTTGTATCTTTTAACATCTCTTGACATATTAATAGCATTTGAGTCCTGGGTATTCTGTTATAGCAGTAGAGAATGGATTGATATACTTCTAAAATTAAACCATTTCAACACCATTATTTTCCTGACAACTAATAATAAAAGATTTGTTCAGAAAGGCATTTAACATTAGAAAGAAGCAGAGGACGCTTTGAGAGTATGCTAAACCTGTGGAGCATAGCAGAAAGCGAAGAAGATTCTGAATTAAAAAAAGAATGCTGGGTACTCTCAGCTTTGATGTTAAATGCATAAAGTTGACTTAGATATATTCCTAGAGTCGTGGCCTTCCAAACCCTGGGCAAGTTCCAAAAGTACTGCCTGGTCCTCTAAGTCCAGAAGCAAGTAAGTAGGACTGGGTTCTGCTGTCTAATAGGTGGGTGAAAATTTAGCAGCTAACCTGTTTTATTTGTCCAGTACAAACGCCTACATAGATTGAAGGATACGCAACAAACATTTGGGAAAATGAAAGGATTTTGATTCACTGCCATGAAGACTGAAAGTATTGACAGAAGACAAACTTCCTACCAGATCGAGGAATTTATTTTCTCTCTTGTTAGCACATGCTAAACAGTTATTTGTGGAATCAGCAATATCAGAAAAAAATCTAGTATTTATTTTTATCAATGACTGTATCCTCAATACAATTTGGGAAATAAAATAAATTCTATAAGTAGTACCATAATGAAATTGCTAACCTCTCATACTTTGGCATCTATAGTTATGAAGCAGTAATTTCCATAATGTTCCTAAATAGTCCTCATGCAGTTGAGAGTTGGACACATACCAAAGAGAGAATAAAAATATTAAGATTAACTTGAAGATACAGCTCTGTATACAGATGAGGGAAACCATGCTTTGGATCTGGCTTGCTTCACTTAATATAATTTTTCCCAGATCTTTCCATTTCCTTAGTAATGGGGCAATATCATTCTTTCTGATGGCAGCATAGAATTCCATTGTGTGTCTATGATATTCTTAGCAGGGGATTATCATAGCTCAATAGGTAGGTGAATATAATCATATAAAATGATGCCTATCTAAATCACCTCCAAGAAATGGAAACAAGAGGATTTTTTAGTGTACTGTTTCCAGTTATTTATTTATTCATTTCTTCTTTCCTTCCTTCCTTCCTGTGGTTTATTCCCTATTGTCAGTGTTTTTTTTTATTTTTGTACCCTTTATCTTGTATAAAAGAAATGGTGGGAACCCAGGCAACAATGATACTCACTAGACATTATGCTGAACATGAATTTTACAATGTGACGGGGAGGAGGGAAGTCAGGAAGAAGGACAATGGGAGAAAATGAAGATGTACTCATCACTTTACTTATGTAACTGTAACCCTCTGCACATCACCTTTATAATTAAAAAATTAAAGATTACCTATTTATTATAGGCATATGTCATCTTCCCAGACTGGCAATGGTGAGAGGATCTGAGAGTGATGCTATGAATTGTGTGTAGATGAGCCTGAGGTGTGCTGAGAGCCCTTCTAGCCACACCTGCTTCCTCGGCGCGCTGCTGTACCAGTAGCCAGCATCTCTCAGTTGCTGCATGCGAATCATTTCTAATGCCCTTTTCCCAGAGGCTTTTTTGATGTTCCCTCTATCGTTTCCCTTCCTGTTAGAAATATTCTCCAACCCACAGCTGCCCATAACGTGGTTGTACTGTTTGACATAAAGCTCTAAGCGTCTGTAGAAGCAGCATTGTGGGGTATGGCAGGCACTGACCTGTCCTAGATAGTCTGCCTTATGCTGGTATTTGAGCTTGGTATCTACCTTCTCCTTGGTCATCTCATTAACTCTTCTTGACCATTGGTACTTGAACCCTTTTTGATTCCTCTTTTCATCATCTATAAGCAGAGAAAAAGGAAAATAGTACTGTGGGGTGTTGGTCAAATTTAAGTTTTCAACATTTATTTAAAAATCCAACAGAGAGTTTTATAATCTCCAAGTAGAAGCCAATGTTTAATGCAAGGACTTACTAAATCTGTATAAAATATTCAAATGAATAAATGATTGCTAATGGCATGACTTCCCATATTATTCTTCAAAGCTGAAGCATGGTAAATTGCTTTCATTTTAAAGAATAAATTCATTTTCTTCCATCCAGGATACCTCACTAATCCATTTCAGGTTTGTTTTTTGGTATAATACAGATCAGTCTACATTTGCAAAATGAAAGACTTAACTGCAAGAAAAATGAGGGGAAAAAGCAAAGACTGCATTTTCAGAATAACATGGGAAACCATTAAACCAGAATTCATTTTAAACAAATCTCTGGTCGCGAATGTGGGTTGCATGAGATTACTAGCAATGGGAATCCATTATGAAACAGATAAAGTTAAACATTGCCATGGAAAATTGATGTATTCAGCTGGATTCATTAATCAATCCAATAGCAATCAAAGGTAAAATTTGGTAAAGAGAAGTAGATGTGTGTGTGTGGGGGGGGGTTATTTCTAAGAATATGGGTGAGAACAAGTTAGATGAAGAAATGAGAAAGTGAAGAACAGGAATTTAGTACAGTCATTCCAGAATGTGCTGGGTTTGGAGTTAGCCCACTAACCCCAATTGGAAGTATGTTTTCCCAAATTTCTTCCCAGCATAGTTCTTGGTTAATGTGAAGAATTGTCCACATTCATGTTGCACACAGAAGATCAAATCAAGCAATGAAGCTCCCTGCAAGCATCACAAACATCTCCATGTTGCAGTAGTATTACCCCTCGCCCCTCTCCCACATAGTTCCCGCAGGGTCTCCCCACCATCAAAGCATAAAGGCAGTGAGGGACTGCCTGTGCCCACAGGCTCCAGTGTGTTCTCTGGGTCATGTTAGTTCTGGCTCCTGTTATTTCACATTCATCTTCATTCTTAATCCCCTGCCCTGTTTTCTATCTCTAACATAAGACCCAGATAAAACAGTTTAACTCTATCCCATAATGGTACATATCCAAGCATCCCCATTAGTACCTTAATTAGACATTAATACATACCTTAGAAGTTGTGTTTCTATGATCAAATCCTAGCTAAAAGTCAGGGTACAATTATTTGTATGGTTTTAAAAAGCGGGGAGGTATTTGGATAAAGTATTTCTAACTTCACAGAAAAAAAGATAATACCTCCATCTAAGCATCCATTGTGATAATCTCTACCAGACTGCTCAGTAAAAAGGTTAATCTCCCCTATCTAAGAACTCCAGGTATCTAGTGAGGGTAAAAAAGTATACTGCTATATTTTTACTACATAACTATGACCATTTCGCTGAAGTTATTACTTGTACTTTTAAATAATACATAATAGTTAAACATCTACCATATATTTTTGGCTAATGTTTCAATTACATAAAGTCAAACATTATCTAGGTGATATTCTTATTCTTAGGGCTGATGTTCAAGATTTAAGGTTGTGATTTGTATAGAACTATTTTTTTTGCTACTCCTGGAGCTTAAATATAAGGCTTTGGTACTGTCCCTCAGCTTCTTTTGCTCAAGGCTAGCACTCTACCACTTGAGCCACAGCACAACTTCTGGCTTTTTCTGTTTATATGGTACTGAGGAATCAAACCTAAGGCTTCATGTATGCTAGCCAAGCACTCTACCACTGAGCCACAGTTCCAGCCCTGTATAGAACTTTTGATTCACATTTTTATCTATGGCCTGATTATTATTCTTAAAATAATTCTGAAAGAGCCAGGCAATGGTGGCTTATATTTGTAATCCTAGCCACTCAAGAGTCCAAGATCTGAGGATTATTGTTCCAACACAGGCCAGGCATGAAAGTCTGTGAGACTCATTTCCAATTAACCACCAAAAAGTCAGAAGGAGAGCTGTGGTTCAAGTGGCAATGCACCTGTCTTGAGTGAAAAAGCTCTTGACAGCATCCAAACTCTGAATTCAAGCCCCAGGACTGTCACTAACAACAACAACAGGAATTCTGATGATATATCAGAAAAGAAAATGATTAGAGATGATGCAGATTATAGACAGACAGGCAGATAGATGACAACTGAGAACATTTCTGGAATCCATTTTATCACATTTGAGCTTTATAACTTCTATGACTTCTCACAATGTCCTTATGGTTAGAATTATTATCTCTATTGTCAAATTGGAAAAACGGAGGCTCACAGAAGTTCAACATCACATTTCACAAATGACTTAATCTATTCCTCTATTATCTGAATACCCAGGTATTTTGACTGCTTCTTTTAAGACAATGGATACTTGCATTTCTACACTATTAGTAAAGCTTTCTCTTTTACATTCTTTAAGCATCTATGGTTTTGCTATTACTTAACTCCAGATGAATGAGTAGATTTAATGTTTCTGCAAGGTAAAACAAAAAATCTTTTTCTACCTTAAAGAAATATACAATGGAATTCTATGCTTCCATCAGAAAGAATGACACCGCCCCATATTTTGGAAAATGGGAAGACTTGGAAAAAATCATATTCAGTGAAGTGAGCCAGGCCCAAAGAAATTTAGGTCCCATGCTATCCCTTATTCACAATAATTAGTATGCATATAGGATAATCTTATCAGATGAGCTGAAAAGCTCAAAAGCTATGTACATATGACCATATAAGATGAAGCTAAGTGAAATGAACCCCCAGATATGGACACAAGAGGTCTGTCTCTATTGTTATTGTTTTAAATGTACCATGTGATTTTATTTTTCATTGTTGTTGTTTCCTTTATATGTTCTTTCCCCTATGGCATATCCCCTGGTGTAACTGTACATGAGTTTGGTACCCTGCCCCTTGTATACACATATGTCTAATCTGGGGAGGGAAAGGGAAATAGCAAAACGCTGAAACAAGGACACAGGATGACCCATTACAACAAGGATACCCACAGGACAGTATATTGGAAATGAACTTTACATCTTCAGGTGGGAGGGGGGATGGGAGGGTAGGGAGGAGTGTGGGAAGTGGGGGAGGGACGGGATAGTGGGACAAGAAGAAGGAAGGGAGGGGGTAACAATGCTGGACAAGTAACGTACTCATTGCTCTACTCATGTAACTGTAACCCCTCTGTACAGCATCTTCACAATAAAATTTTTCAAAAAAGAAAGTCATGGAGGCTCATACTTAAGAGCCTCAGCAGAGATTGTTTCTAATATGAAAAACACTGTGACTTGCTATTCTAGTTTCTGTAACCAGAACTTAATTTGTTTTATATTAGACCTTGACTTTATATCCAGGATTAATTGAAAACCTGTCTTGTTATTCTTCCTATGAGCACTGAGGGCCCAATGTGGGCCAAACATAATGTTAAACATTAGGGTTAATGAATAATGCATGGAATCTGTCCACAGTGACATGATATTTTAGTACAAGATATAACCATGTTAAAATAAAGATTCAACGAAGTACAATATTAGTATATTTTGAGAATGTAAAAGGACAGTAGGGATTAACTCTACTGGGGAAAAGAATAAGGTAGACTTTATATGGGAAAAAAATGCTGTTTGAATTTATACTTGAAGGACAAGGAAGATTTTCCAAGGTGAAGGTATTAGAATCAGAAGAAATAGCATGTGCATAAAGCTAGTAGCCTAAATGGAGTTACTGTTGGGGAATTACAATAGTTTAGTGTAGTAGAAAACAGAGAACAAGAGCGGAAATAGAAAGTAGACTGGAAAAGTAGGTATGATACAGCCCCTAAAAAACTGAACCATGCTGAAGAATTTTTATTTTCATCCTAAGGGCAATGAAAACTATTAGTAAGTTTCAGTAGAGAAAAGGTATAATTAAATCAGCAGATAAAACAGGCATAGGTAAAGAACTCCATTGGAAGGAGAAACAAAAGTGACCTGAAGTACTTGCATCTTCTTAACATTAGTCTTAGTGCTGGGCTAGCTCAAAACCTACCAGGACCCCAATCACTATACCCACAAGCTTCCTAAAAGGCAGACTCTCATTCTGGACTTCAATCTATTTTATAATCACTGCTAGATGTCTGAGTCATCGCCTTCCTTTCTCTGAAAAAGAAAAGCCATATGTACTACTAGTTGGATCTCCATTACTTCCTATGAAATGTTTGTGGAATGTTTTGAGAGTGGGTCCTTCAGCAGAATTTGGATTGGCTTAGATACAGCCTCTGAATATCAGTGTTGAACATCAGAATCCTTCAATCACTGCAGAGGAGCTCTCCCTAGGCTTAGTAATTCACTGTAGTTGGCTTGTTAACTAAACAACTAGTTCTAAATACAGTACTTGTCATAAAAGCAAAGAAGTACATAGTTATAGCTATTTTAAAATCCCACGTAAGTCCTATTGTTACTTCTGTGCCATTAAGGCAAATCTTTACTAGCTGGTGGCTCTAAGTTCTTTCTTAAAAATGTATCGTCATAACCAAATAAAGGGGAAAAAAAACTTTAACCACCTTTAGAAGCAGAGAAGGTTGAGGTGTATCATCCACTACAAAAACTTCAGAAGATATAGCACAACCAAAACGATATGACAGGCCTTCTATTATGACAAGCCTACCCTAACAAATTCAGTGGTGAAAAATTTCATTCCTTGATAATAAGTGCTTTTCTAATAATAAACTTCTTACAGAATTTCAAGTACCTGAGAGGTATAACATTTTTAACAAGTTAACATGAATAAAATGAAAAAAAATAGATGCAAAAGAAAATGTAAAACGCGAAACCACAAAACTTCCAAGTCTCATCTAAACACAAGGGAGGAAGTATGATTTTTTCATGGAGAATTCCCCAACGTATACTACCTAGAATTTTCATTTCAGCAATTGTCCCTTCAGTATGAAGACCCTTTGTTCGAGAGGGGTAATGACAGGTAGAATTTTACCCAAAATCCCCTCAAGTTTCCAGTTCTGCTGCTCACTTCCTCCTCAAAATTCTTCCTGTTGCTAATCCGTGGCACCTTATTATGGCTTCAGTGTAAGTTGGAACAAAAGGATCCATTTCCCAGTGGAGTATAACAATGAATGAAACATAAAGGAAAGTTCTATTTCCTACAGGAGTAGGATCACAGAATCTTAGTGACATTCAAGATTAACAAGTTGTCATGTCCAAAACGAGCTTTACAACGTCGGTGCCGGGGGTGGGGGGGGGAAGGAGAAGGATTGGGATGGGGGGGGGGGGGGGGGGGGAGGAGGCTGGGAAGGGATGTGAAGGGTAAACAAAGGAGGAGGCTGCAATGCTTGGTAAGAAATGTACGCATTATCCTGCCCATGTAATTGTAACTCCTCTGTACAGTATGTTCACAAACAAAATAAAATTAAATTTAAAAAAAAGATTAATTTCCTATCTTTTACAAACAAGTCAACTGAAAATCAGAGAAGTTAGATTAGATTAGTTAAGGGTTGGGGTCCTTGGTTTGTAGAAGACTAAGCGCATGCCATTTGAAAGCCATATTTTAAAAAAAATATGAAATTACATCCAAGATTATGGCTTGTGAAAGTGGAGAGTTTGTCTTCTAATTGGAACTGAATGAAATAAAACCCTAAGTGAGAAGGTGAGAACCAAGTAAGAGCTGAATGAAAAGTTCAGGGGAGTCGAGGAGCATCAGAAAGAACTGGAAATACAGACATAAACATCACTAGGATGGTTTCTTTCTGTTGTTGTTGTTTGTTTTGCTCTCTAGATTTTTATTAGCATATACTAGTTTAATAAGAGAGGGGATTCATTGTGGCATTTCCATAAGTGTATATAATGTACACCCCTCTATTTACACTTCTCTACTCCTTCCCCCTTTTTAAAACAATTTCGACAGGCTCCATTGTTTCATATATGCAAATAAAGTACTTCAACAATACTCATCCTGATTCATCTTCTCCATTTGCCCTCTCCACTTTTGCTAAAACCTAATTCCCGCCACAAAGGCTGTTTTACCATCCTGTCATTTATTTTATTCATTTTACCATGGTTTTTGTTCACACCCAGGAATTTTACCCTGATATTTCATATGTGCATATGCTATATCTTAGAATCAGAATAGCCCTCTCTGCCTTTCTTTTACCCTGCCTGCAATTAACAGCTTTCACTCAGATGCTGCCATCATCACAGCTGCAGTGTATTTTTATGGTATTCATCTTCCATGGTCCTCCCTTTTTTACTCTTTCCCGGCTTGCCTCGGTCATATAGCTAGAATCACATTCTCCAAGTATAGTATTCACTTTGCTCAGGAGCCTTCTTCAATAGGGAAGAAGTCACTGGTGGCCATAGGTTATTTATCACAATGCTTCCAATGATGCAAAAAGGCTTTCTCTGGGGCAACCCCAATTGTAGGGAAAGACCTTAATTAATCCAGCATAGATAGGTCCAAGTCAACTATTGCTAGATAAACAGATTCATTTAAAAACATGGTAGTAACACGGGCACAGGATCAGCACAGGAAAGGTTCTTTGCTAAGATCCGGACAGACAACCACTGCATGAGAACTATACTCCAAGTGAGACAGCTAATGCGGGGGAAGCCAGGGCTCATAAAGATCCATTTACAATAGAAATTGCCTTCCAACTGGGGTAGTTTCGCAGTCTGCAGGGTACTAGGTTGTGAGTCTGCTATTCCAACAGCTGAGGCCCATGGGCCGGCCATTCAGTTCCCCACCCTTTGATGTATTTCCATGTCTCACCATGTTGAAGGCCAAAAATCATCACTTACTACTTTCCCCGGAGTCTCTGAAGCTCCTCAAACCATCACCAGACTGCACGTTCACATGGCAGTGGCTTCTGAAGCACCAGAAACAACGCCTTCAACCCAGCATGGGCTCTTGGCCAAAAAGCAGCTAAAAGGCAAAAATCCTGAAGACCTAATATGGGGAGTCCTGGAAGGGATTGCTAAAAAGCGCTTGTATTCCAGGCCCAGGACCATGCACCATTATGTGGGCTTTAGCAATGAGGAGGAGCACAATGAGGTCTACAAGGATAGCATCCTGTGCAAGGTTTGAATGACAGACGTAATTGCTCATGACAAGACAGGCAACTCTTAATCTTGGTGTTTTTTGAGAGAAAGCCAGTTAATCTATGTAAAGATGGTACTAATTTTATAATTTAGTAGTTAAAGATTATACTGTGAAAACAAAGATGATTTTTAGCTTCTATATTCAAAGTGACAAATGAGTCAGGAAAAAAATGCAAAATTCTTGAAAGAAAAATCACACTTTATGTACATCATGTAAAAGGAATTGGGTGAAGTTGTAAAGATAGGTTTTGGCTGAAATAGAAACTGGAGAAGATGGTTTAAATGGTGCTCAAAGAAAGTAATAGATGGTATTGTGGTACTGATATTCACAATGCTTTCTGGCATTCAATTCTCTGGAAATTATATTAGCTAAGTAGTAAACATATTTATGATACATAGAGGTGTGATATTCATAATTCTGTGTTCCAGAATACTTGAATAGCCAAAATTTCCTAGTAAGATCATGTTGAAGAGCAAATGTAAGTGAATACACAAATGCAAAATAGTATAGTGAGTTTGTGAATAGGCAGATATTTTCATGAAGTTTTGAAATATTGTCTAACAAAAACTTTTAGGTTAAAAAGTCATGTGATTTGGTGTTTGAGTTTATACAATAAATCTGCAGACAGACATGCAGAAGAAAAAGAAGAAAGTGTTTTCACATTTTTTAGCTCGTGCCAGCAGAATTAAAACATGATCAGTACTCATTACCAAGCTACAAAATTGTAGCCCCTCTGAACAACACCTTAATGACAATAAAATTATATTTAAAAAGATAAAAATAAAGAAAATTAAGAAATGAAAAAACCATGATCAAACATAAACTAATGTTAGCATGTTTGTATTCAAAATTCACCACCTAAAATTCTCCTTAGTGCTCCTTAAGTACAAGAGACTTATTAGTAGAAAATATAAAACATACATTAGTTGAATATTATATACTATCTTGTTCTGGAAATTGTTCTTTTATTTGATTTATTTTCTTATTTCTATACCATAAATATTAAAAATTCTCAAAAAGTATTAGTTGGTTGTATCCTAAGATAAAATTTTACAGTGCTTTGATATGGAAATAGCTATCAAGCTTTAAGCTATCATTTATTAAAACCATATTTTTTGGGAAAAAAAGCATACTGCTTAACACTTCAGACCAAAGTTCCTGCATAAGGAAGTTGCTATTGATTTGCATTTCCTAGTTAAGTAATTCACTATTGATTTTTATTTCTTTGCCCCAAACAAAGTACTTCAATCATTGAAAAAATTAAAACAGGAGGAATTGATGATGGAGAATTTTGACAGACCATAGTATTAGATGATCTGAGGCTTTTTCTTCCCAGCCTGCTTAGCACCGTCTTTAATGTTTAAAAGCACAAATTCCCATTGTTCTACAGTAGCTCTAGGAATTCTTGCCCTGTTGAGTATATGGAATTTGTCAAAGGAACTGCTAGAACGTATTTACATAGTGTTTAAAATTAAAAAAGACAGCAAATAACTCCTGGGTGTCAGTTTCAGCTTTTCTTATTCACAAGGCTTCTCTGGGTTGGGCCTAGCCACAAGTCCCCTGTCATTGACGGGGCTGTGTTCTGTAAGAGCAGAAAAGTCTCTTTACAAGTCTGCAAACCAAACTGAAAGTGGAGCAGAACCATACCAAAATGAAGGCATTGGAATGACCCGGATAAAGTAAGATAAAACCATAATCCATTAATATTCATCTTCCATTCTCGTTAACCAAAGCCTGCAAGGAGGCCAGAGGAGGCTCTGGGTTTCTGGCTGAGAAAACATGAAGACTGAATGTAGCAGGGAGGAGGGGGAAACACAGCACATGGGAAGATGCAAGACACAGAACCCTAAAGATGTAGAAACCTACAGGACGTAGGCCTGATAGGAGTGTACAGGGAGCACTAGGTAGAGGACAGCCAATAAATTGTAAAAGGTCATAAATGGGTGAAACTATGTTTGCCACTTTTGTAATTTGCTTGCTGAGGTATAAAAGAGGGTGTTTCTTTGTTCTGGGGACCCAGTCTTTGGATAAGAATCCACTGGTTCCTGCTAGCATTAATAAGCTTTTGCTCTCCAACAAGGCTCCATGTCCTGTCTGAGCTTCTTGAAGCAAGAACACAGGAGAATTGATGGCGGAGACACAGCAACACAGTGTTCAAAGAAACACTATAAGGGGCCCATAAGATTACTTGGAAGATGGATGCCTTCTCATGAAAATCTATCCCCCCTCCTGCTTAGAAAACTATACTATCAGGGGAAAAGCTGGGAGAGAATGAGGGAGGGGGTGACACTGTTCATATAATTGTAACCTCTCTGTACATCACCTTTACAATCAAATTAAGAAACAAAAGAAAACTATACTCTTTGTCACTTAGATAAGTTTATATCTTTTACCCCCCAAATCTATTGCTTTTTCCCCACTGATAACATACTATCCCAATTTAGGACAATGTCACAGGTATGCTTATTGTTCAGGAAGCCCTCACCCCTGCCACCATCTTCTGCACACATCTGCTCAGGGAACATGACTTCCCTTAAACTGAGGAACTGACACCTCTGGCTTCCAGCTGGGTTGAGTATATAGGAAGTACTAAGATGAAATCAGACAACCAGAACAGATGCTTTTACTCATTGCCTGGTGCTCTAACACCTGAGCCACATAGAGGGCTGGGGAGTATTACTGCCTCTCCTGTTTCCCAATTGAGAACTATTTAACTAAGGGCTCCATTTCTCTGGATTTGTGTTACACATGGCTCCAGATTTCTAATGACTATCCATGTGAGCCTAATGACCAACATGTTTACTGACCTTCCTAATCTTGAAAGGCTTTGCCAATTCTTTTTGAAATATCTAACCTCACCCATCTCTACCAAGAATCCCTTCATAATATTTTCTTAGGAGTTCATATAGCTATATCTCCTTTCCTCCTAGGGGTGTGATCACTAAAGTTATTTTTTCCAAAAGTCATTCATTGTAATTCCAAATCTGAAGAATCATGTCTTTTCCCAGCAAAATAGATGCAAATTATTATGGTAACAATCACACACACGCACACTGTAGTTCGGTATAGTGGATCTGTACCTGACTTTTGATATCAGAGTTCAAATTCAGGTTCCTCTTCTTAGATCCATGAGCCAGAGGATTTTTTTTTGGGGCTGGCCATGGGGCTTGAATTCTGGGCCTGAACACTGTCCCTCAGCTCTTTCAGCTCAAGGATAGTGCTCTAACATTTGAGCCACAGTGCCACTTCTGATTTACTTCGTGGTTTATTGGAGATAAGAGTCAGGGACTTTCCTGCTCAAGCTGGCTTTGAACTACAATCCTCAGATCTCAGCCCCCTGAGTAGCTAGGATTATAGGACTATAGGCACCTGGCACCGGAGGATATTTTATAGCATCTCAATAATCTCTTTCTTCACAAGACAAGGCTAATAATATTTCCCTCAGAAAGTTGTTGATGGGATTAAATGAAACTACAATTTGGCTTGAACTCATTGCCTATCACAGATATTGAAACAAACAGTCTGATGACAGCTATAATCATAGCCCTGGAGAAAATCTCAATGGTAAGGTATAATGAAGGCTATAATCTACACATATTAAAGATGACTCTTTTAACTGATCTATGCTAAGGAGATACATAGTGATGCTTCACTTAGTTTACAAACCGATGAAGCATAAATATGGCTATCACCCAATGATAAGTATCATCCTGGATTGTTTTCTTATTTTCTCAATTTGTCTCAAGGCAGATGTGCTTTCCTGATTTGAAATATCACTCTACCTATGCCAGAAAAATAGAGCATGGAGATGAAGACAGTGAGGAAAGTGATGATGATGATGATGGTAACTCTTACTGAGATTAACCATGGACCAGCTCTGTTCTTAACATTTTATATGAATTAAATCTTTCAATCTTCATTCTAGTCATGCCAGATCATATGTTATTTCTTTCATGTTACAGATAGAGAAATTGAGGCAACGATTAAATAATTTGTCACACTTATGGCAGAAAGGAGAATTCAACCCTGAAGTCCACATTCCAGTATCTATTGGCTAATAAATAGAAGCCTGGCTTCTCTGCAGTTGGTACCTATATTTCTGTACTATGCACATCTATGTTCCATCTTTATGAATGCAAACATTTTATTCAGAATTATAACACTGGTAAAAAATAATTGTCAACCAAGCACTTTACACAGCAAATATCATTAGGCCTTTTTAATTTATTATTGAATTTTCTATTCAGCACAATTGAATGCTTACTTTTTATGTCTACTTTATTGAAATTATATTCATCAGGATCGTTTTTCTGTAAACTGTACACTGAACATCAGATTTATTGGTCAGTCATGTTGTCTATATCAAATGTGACTGATTATAGCTCCAACTCATAGGATTTTTCTTTTATGGCTATTGTAATAGAGTTTCAGCAACCCACATTGAATGTAATAAATTCATTCAACTTGATAAAAAAATCTAAAATGAGGGGCTGGGAAAGTGACTCAGTGGTAGAGTGCTTGCCTTGCATGTATGAGGCCCTGGGTTCGATTCCTCAGCACCACATAAGCAAAAAGAAAAAAGCCAGAAGTGGTGCTGTGGCTCAAG
The DNA here is from genome assembly GCF_000151885.1 of Dipodomys ordii. Taxonomy (NCBI): domain Eukaryota; kingdom Metazoa; phylum Chordata; class Mammalia; order Rodentia; family Heteromyidae; genus Dipodomys; species Dipodomys ordii. The sequence continues at coordinate 3,829,923 of NW_012267367.1, forward strand.
TGGTAGAAAGCTAGCCTTGAGCTGAAGAGCTGAGGGACAGTGCCCAGGCCCAGAGTTCAGAGTTCAGGCCCCACGACCGGACCCAAAAATAAATAAATAAATAAAATACATTGAATCTAAGAGTTTCAGTGACTTTCCAAGCCTTCCCACCAAGGGATTATCAAACGCCAAATGTTTGGTTAGCATGTTAAGGCAAGAACTGGGTAGCAATTCTCTGAGGAGAAGTTAAGGAACAAATGTTAAAGTATTCATAAGAAGATTATTATAATCTCAAAAAATAAACATCATACAATTTTACTCTACAAATTATAATTTTCAAAAATTGTAGGTACTATACAGTACAGAAATCAACACCTTGACCAAGTGACAAAAATTAAGAACCTAAAGAAAGGACAAACACAGTTGATACTGCTAAAGTTGGGCCCTTGTAAAAGGAATATCACATCACTGGCTTAATAATCCAGCTCACAGATATTTAACAAAAACCATATGACAGTCTATAAAATAACCAGCCTATAATCTTCATAAACTATCAAGATCAGGGGCTGGGAAGGTGGCTCAGTGGTAGAGTGTTTGCCTAGCATTCATGAAGCCCTGGGCTGCATTCCTCACCACCACATAAACAGACAATGAGGGAAGTGGAGCAGTGGCTCAAGTGGTAGAGTGCTAGCCTTGAGCAAAAGCAGCTCAGGGACAGTGCCAAGGCCCTGAGTGCAAGCCCTAGGACAGGCAAAAAAAAAAAATTCAAGATCAGGAAAGACAAGATAGGTTTAGGAATTGTTCCCAATTATTATTATTATTTAGTGAAGTAACGTGGCCAGGCACGTGCGGTCCATGCCTGTAATCCTAGTTACTCAGGGGGCTGAGATATGAAGATCATAGTTTGAAGACATCCTGGACAGGAAAGTCCATGAGACTCTTAATTCCAAATCACCAAAAAGCTGGAAGTGAAGATATGGCTGAAGTGACAGAATGGTATCCTTGAGCAAATGAAGCTCAGGGACAGCATCCAGGCCCTAAGTTCAAGCCCCAGGACTAGCCAAAACCAAAATAAAGGAGATGGTAACTAAGTGCAATATGCAATCCTAAAGTAGCTTCCATACAGAATGAAGGAAAAAATAGAGATGATGGACTCTAGAATAGAGAATATGGACTGTAGATTTTAAAATATTAGTAAAAATACACATAAAAAATAGAACTCTATTAAATCTTCTGAGTTCATAATTAGACTGGTTTCTTAAGAAAATAACCTTGGGACATATATACTAATATATCATGTGATAAAAATATGTGTAATCTACTCCAAATGGTTCAGAAAACACACTGTGTGGGAGAGGGATACACACACAAAATTAATGAATTTGTGAAAAAAAAATTTTCATTTTCTGTTCTTTGAACTTTGCTCTTTCATGAAACCCCGCTGGAATGTGTTATCAAGAACAAAATTCTCTAATAAGAGAATTACTGGAAGGCCTTAGGAAAACACTACCCAAAATTGGGAAAATGGCTTAAGTCTAATGTCAAAATGATGATAATGATGCTAAAGCCAGCAATTTGGAATTTCCACAAAATTGTACAAATGTTATAAAAATCCCAAATTACTCACTTGGTGATTATAGTTGCTTCTATGGAATTGCATGGTGTGTGCATTAGCCGGATATGCACACATTAATGTACAAGGATGTCCACAGAGCTTCAATATTTATGGGCAATTTAGGGATTTTCCAGGGTGATTTTTACTATATATGATTTTCAACCTATTTGAAGTCTTAAAACTGGTCTTCACAATGTTACTTCAGTGCATGTCTCCAAAGTCCAGTTTTTCTAGGTCCATGTTTGCAAATCTACATTTCTGAAGATTCAGTATGCACCATTTTGGGATCCTTTGCTAGCCTTTCCTTCTCCGCACAACTTCCTGGATCTTATCTTGTTTTCTCTTGTGGAGTGGCTGCATCTAGAACTTCTGTAGCCTGTTTCCTAGTAAACATGATAAGGGGAGACCCCAAAAGGAGCTGAGAGTGTGGCAGCTGAGTGACACTGAGCTTATTTGTTTGGGGGCCTAGCCTAGAAAGGCCTTCTTCCTATTCCTTTATGGAGGCCTACAGTATTTTCCCTAGTTTTCATTAACTATTCTGTTAAATGTTGGCTGTGAAAAATAGCTAAATAACCTATCAGTATAGCAGCTGGATTTGTTGTTGTTGCTTATCACAGCCCGTCACCAAATTACGTAGTCTCAGCAGCACCTGGCTGGAGGTAGAACAGAGTCAAGATGTACCACTTGGGGGTCTTGTTTAAAATGAGTTTTTTTTTTTCAATGAAGGCATATGGTTACAATCGGACAAAGTTTATGATAAAATAGTTTAAGATTGGTGAATTCAAAATGATGGGCATTTTCAGGTAAGCTAGAGAATAAACAAGAACTTGGTCAATTTGGTCAAGCCATCTGATATCCTGAGAAAGTGATTCTGAATGATATATGTTAGGTAGCATGGTTTTGAGAACCTAACAAGGATATTTATGAAGTAGATAAAACATGTATTCATTTGTACATAATTGTGAGTGTAGAAATGCTAATTGAACTGCTCTGGTGCCCTATTAATCAATTGCTTCACTAGTACAATTCAACATCAACATATCTAATGCAGCTAGCTCCCCAAGTGTACTTGGTTGCAAATGACAACCCAACAGTAAAAGGGTGTGTTATATGCCTGGATGTATTTGTTCCTTCCTACAGAAGTGGTCTTATTCTTAATCTCTTGCATGAATTCAGCAATGATACATCAATAGCATGGGGAATTTAGCCCCTGCACAACCTATATCTGCCCTTTTCCCTTGTTGCAAAAGCTACAGTCCTTGCTTCTCTCTTGGTTACTATTGGCATAATAGTAACTTATCTAGTGACTCAAAATTATATTATCTTAGTCTGAGCTGCCAAGGACTAGAGACTGCATGTCTGTTGCTGTTGGCCTGTCTGGATTTTTTAAAAAAAAATTCTATGTCCTGGTGTGTGAGTGTGTGTGTGTGTGTGTGTGTGTGTGTGTTTGTGTGTGCATATACGTCTATGTATGTTGATGCCCAGCACTACTGCCTACCCACACTCTCCTACTAACCCCGTTTATATGATATCTGTTCTCTAAGAATTTGATAGAGAAAAATGAGGAAAGGTTCATTTGCCAACTCTCTCATAATACACTTTCAAAAGCTTGAAATGAAACCTTTAAAAGAAAATAAAGAAAATAAGTACTCATCCAAACACATTTCCTGAGCTTTTCTCTAGCCTTTCTCCTCTTCACTAACATTACCATCATCTTTAATATACATATCTCACATATATCCTCCAACTACTGTACTGAATTATTTAGTATGATTTAGCATGGGTGTTTGTTCTGTATTAGACCTGTTTAGAATAAAATAAAGCAAAGGACATAAGGCAGACACAGAGGAGCACAATTATAGGCAAGTCACACAGGTTTTATTCATCATTTTTTGCTTTCATGTCAGGAATGATTTCAGCTTAGTTATAATGTATACAGTATATTGACTTTGATCTGACACAAAAACTCACATAACACATATCCCAATACTTTCAGAGATAAAAGTGAACTCTACACAAAAGCCTGTGTCACACGCAATTGCACTGGTGCTTGAGCAAAAGAAGAGTAGTGCCGTCCTAAAGAACAGGTCATGCTCATCCAGTGTAGGAGATATGCAGTCCCGGGGTGTTCTATTGGGTTTTACTCTGAGTTATTTCAATACTTCCTGGATTTCTCACCTGATGCTTTATAAAAAACAACAGCCTTCCCACTGAGAAGACGGATTAAATTTTTATTTTATAAATTACACGCTACATAACTGGATACAATAACTAAAAGCTTTGGCTTTCATGTCAGCAAAAATAAAAACTGTGTGCAAACTCCAACTCCTGTTTTCACTAGCTCTGTGGGCTTTGGCAAATTAATTTACTTCATTAAGCCCTAGTTCTCTCAACTAAAAATTCGAATAATATTAGCTTCTACTCATAAACTTATTAAATGAAATAATGCATGCAAAACACAAAGAATAATGATTAGTATATGTTGTGCATTTAGCACTGCTTTTCCATATGAAGGAAGCTGTTTCAATATTGAACTGGTACAGGAGATGGCCCATCTGCACATTTAATCCTTTTGTCTGCATTCATATAAACCACAAGTAACTATCACTTGTGAACTTCTTCCTGCCCCCACCAGATGCCCACCGGCAATGTTCATGGGGAAGTTCCACCAATACATTATACTTTGTGTATCTGAAGATGAGAGTATCACACTCCACCTATTAAGAGTTCTTCCTTCTGACTTACTGATGACTGTGAAGTGGAAAAAAATCCCCATGTTCTCAAAGATAGCCAGAACCATGAATTTTACTTAATCCTAGTGAGTGCTAAGGAAATTGCAAAACATAATCTATGAGTTGGGCATTGTATTTATATTTGTCTATATTCATGTAAAATGTTTATATTTAAACATCCATCCAGATTTGCATGAATAGATACATCTGGTCATCTCTCTTGGTCATCATATAAATCATGAATGTAATCTCTGGAAAGTTTTGTAGAACTGGTCCTAGCTCTCCCACCAACACTAACTTTAGCTCTCAATCATCCCTCTTCTCTCCTTTTGCTCAACACCTGCTAATAGAGTACAAGGGTAGAGTGATCACAGGAGACATTTTCCTCCTCATGCTCTCTGCCCTAACCTTATCAAGCTCCGCCACGCTCCCTAGGTATGACGTAAGACGAGCCACGTAGAGGCCTTGCTTTCCTCTTTCTGTAAAACAAAGATAAGGATTTTGCTGACATTTTCAAGGATTGTCTTATGCCAGAAACATGAGGGCACAAGTATACAACTGTGTTGGTCATTTTTCCCGAAAGAGGACATGTGATCTTCATTAAGTAATTTATTCAGGAAAATAATTTCTTTTCCCTGGCTTCTGCTAAACACCATGGGACACACCATGATGAGAAACGCCTGGGCCTTGATCACACAGAACTTACGATTCTATTCAGGAACAAAATGTATGTCCATAGCAACAACTGAGATCAAGGGCCTTAAATGGTAAGAAAAGGCCATAGTGACTTTGCTGCTCTTAGGTCCAGCTCCTGTGGGGCCTAGCAATCATGTGGTGTCTAGCTGGGTTTTAAGCATATCTGAAGAGGAAAATTTAGACCTGATCTTCAAGAAGTATGAACTTTTGTGTTCACTTACTTAAATCACATAACGTTTTAAAAGTAGAAAGAGGACTCCTAGGGGTTTTAGGTCTCCTCAAGGAAATTAGGAATACCCATAGTGAATATATTTATGATCTGTTCAACAAAGTAGAATAGAAGGTTGTTTTCTAGTGATTACTAGGAGGATCTGACTCACTCGACCTTCCTATTGGCCCCAACAGCTTGTACTGTCATCTTTTTTGTTGTTGTATTTGCATCATTTCTTTGGAATAAACATGTTATGCTCATTAAAAGTTCTGTCAGAATGTAAGCGAGTTACTGAGAAGTCATTAACAGATTAGCATGGATTATATCACGAGAGTGATGTATATCCTTTTTCCTGCCAAAGGGAAAAGCTTCAGGAAAATGTAAATATGAAAGGTTCAGAAACATGAAGTCATGTTTGAGAAAACTAGAGAAGAAAAAAAAAACAGAATTGAGAGACTTAAAAACTTCCTCAAACAAGATAAACGTACTTCAGAGGAGGCTAGTAAATATGAAGAGAAAACAGAAGCCCAGAGCTGGAGTGGCTCTGCGGCCCTTTTGTCTGGGGCTGCCTCTCATCTAGAATGAGACTAACAAACTTGTCTCAGGAATAGCACTCTTTAATTCCTGTACTTTATGGGTACAGAATACATTGGTCAGGGCATTTAAGTAACTTGTTGGAAGTCTACTCAGCTGATCTGTGGCAGAAAAAAAAAAAGATTAAAAGTCTAAATTCTCAACTCTCCAGCTGATTTGCTAAATTAAGAAAAAAAATATGGGGGAGGGGGGAGATGGGAAGGGATGGGAAGGGGAAACAAAGGAGGAGACAACACTGCTTGATAAGAAATATAGTCATTATCTTCCCATGTAATTGCAACCCCTCTGTATGGTATTTTCACATACACACACACACACACACACACACACACACAAACAAATAAACAGGAAAAATAGTTGCTGCTCCTAAGATTCCTTGGTTAGGGTTTATCCCCCTGCTACTTATTTTTAAAAGTCTTTGGACTCTGAATGAAAAGTTCTTTTCCTTTGGTTATGATGAATGTTTGCTCAGGAACAGGTTATTAGATAAGGCTCAAATTGAGATTAGAATGCAAAGACACTTAAACCCTGGTAGAGAGAGTACATCTTAAAATTGAGAACTAGAAAAGTTTGCATGGACCAGAGGTTGGTGCAGTACACAGACACACATTTCCTCTCTTCTTCCCACACCTTCATCTTAAAAATAATACCAGACAGTGCTAGACGACATCAAAGTGGACCAACTGAGACAGGAGGAAGTGACTACTCAAGCAGGGAGGGATTCTGCAAGGTAAGTTCCTACCACATCAGCCCTGGTGACAAATGGGACAAAGACACCACAGGATCGTTGTCTCACAATTTCTCAAAGAAAGAAGTGTGGATGGAGCTCAACAACCCCCTGAAAAGCTGTCTGATAATGTTGGTTGTTGATTATTATAGAAGAAAATTGCTTGATATAAATAGCTAAAGCTTTCTTTAATGTCTCACTTAAAACACAAACCTCAGAGAATACATTATAACACAATGGAAAAGGAAGGGTATTTGAGTCATATAGATCTTTTTATTGTTGCTGCTGGTGTTCGGGTAAAAGAGAGGGTATCAAAAAGAGAAGTGTGAAAAGAAAAATGCATTTGGTTTGACTCAGTTATGTAATGATATGGTAGTTTTCTGTAGAGAAAAGGGACTTATTTCAGTCCATGGCCATTCAAAACCATTTCCATCTCTGTCTAAAGTCACAAGATAGTTGGAATAGGTAAGCATGTAACTAGAAAATCATAATAACAAAAATTATAAATGCAAGGTAGACATTTGTCAAGAATCTTTAGAAATTATAATGAAATATAATCATTCCACACTGAGTGGCCCAAAAAGGATTGGATGATTTAGATTTCTGAATTAATAGATTAAAAAATGACAAGAAAGCCAAGTGGCTTTGGAGACACAAGAGGAAGGCCACATGAGATGGATACAATACCTGGAAAATGATTCTGAGATATTTTTCACACAAATTTATCACTCAGACATCCAGCAAATGAACTGCAATTCCTACAAGATCATAGAATATATGGGACTAGAGGCAAGAAGGACACAATTGGAAGAATTCACTGACACACACCTCCATCTCATTCCCACAACTGCTGAGTCTAATCTTTCATTCAATTAATTCTCAAAATCTGCAGTCACAATGAATTAATTCACACCCATGATAAGACTTGACGACATATTAGCTCAGAATCTTCTTTATTCCCATAATGTTTATGGTTGCCACAAGCAAATATCTCATTCTGAGCAGAGATATCTGAAAGATATTACCTTGAATCATAAGGGTAGTGCCACAGTCCCTCACAGGTAACATAAACACCAGCACAGCAGAAGAAGATAGCACAGCAGAAATCTGTTATTTGAAATAAATGATCAGATATGTCATAGACTAGGACAGGATGAGGATGAATGTCGAAACCAACAAATTCTGATCAGTGCTTGCTTCAGGAATGCATCCTCACCAGTATCAGTTGTTGTTGGCTTTCCTGATGATTACCATTCTGACCAGGGTAAGATAAAATCTCAGTATTGTTTTGATTTTTATTTCTTTTATGGGGAGGGATGCTGACCTTTTCTTCATGTCATTTGACTGTCCTTTAAGAATTGTCTGTTTAGTTCATTTTCCCATTTGTTCACTGGGTTGTTGATTATTTGGTATAGGGTGTGTGTGGGGGGGTGTCTGTCTGTCTGTCTGTTTCTTTGTCTGTATGTCTCTTTCTGTGCCTGCTCTTTTCGCTTAAGGCTAGCACTATACCACTTGGGCCAGACTTCCACTTCTGGAATTTTGGTGATTCAATAAAGAGAAGAATCTCCTGGGCTTTTCTTCCCCGACTGGCTTTGAACCAGAATCTTCAGATCTCAGCTACTGAGTAGATAGGAAAACAAGTGTTAGACTCTAGCACTTGGGAGCACCTTTTAGCTCCCTGTAAATTCCAATTGTTACTCCTTTGTCAGAGATGGCTGGCAAAGACTTTCTCCTATTCTGTAGGTTATCATTTCAACCTATATAGTACATAGTTTTTAGTTTGATATAATCATATTTGTTAAACCTTTTTATATTGGTTGAATTATTGGGGTTCTATTGGCCCAACCAATATATTCAATTCCTTCTCTACTGTTTCCTGTAGTGGTTTTAAATTTTTAGGTCTACCATTAAGATCCTAGATTCATTTTAATTGATATTAATACATAACAAAAGTAGTAGGGATCTAGTTTATTTCCAGTTTTCTCAGAACAATTTGTTGAAGAGTCAAATTTTTTCTCCAAATATGTTTTTGAGCTTCTTTTTCAAATATGGCTTTAGGTGTGTGGATACATTTCTGGGTCTTCAGATCTTGTCTCATGGGTGTTTGTGTCTATTTGAGTACCAGTACAGTGCTTACTATGCCTGTGTACTATAATTGTGTTGGCTCTTTGGGGGTTATTTTGTGTTTCTACATTGGGTTTCTACATTTTTCTATCTCAGTGAAGAATGCCATTGGGATTTTGATGGATATCACATTGATTCCATTTTAGAAGAGCCATCTTTTTAAAAGAATTAATCATCATACCCAGAATACATGGTACCCAACTTCTTTACTGCATGATGCTGTTTAAGATGAGGGAAATAAAGGCATAATGATATAGATATTCCCCTGTGTTACAAAGACATTTACATGAGTCAAACTGTAGAAAAACAGATGAGAAGGGAGGAGGAATTTTACCACATTCTGAATAGATTCAGGTGGTTTGGGGATAATATTTTCTTTGAAAAAAATATTCATTACACTTTTCTGGAGATCTGAAAGCCATCACTTTTTGTCCAAAGAAAGCAGAGGAAGAATGTTGGCTTTCATACCAGTCCCATTTCCTTATGTACATAGTACTAGCTAACAAAAATAAACATAAAAAATACCTACCATGTTTTAGGCCCTCAAAGAAGGTAACATGTGAAGGATTCTCCTCCTTCCAATACCATAAAAGGAAGAAGCCGAGTTGTATACTATTACTAGGGGGAGGGGGAAGTACACATTCGATTGATGGTATTCATATTACTCATAGCCACCACAAACATAACATCCATATGTTGAACACTAAGGAAGGTAAAAGAATAGGTCTTTGAAGAAGGCAGAACAAAGCTGGGGTCCAAAATCTGCTACTCGCTACTCATTTGACTTTGGACAGGTTTTTAATACTTAAAAGTCTCATTTTCCCATTTGTATGATGGGGATAATAAAACCTATGGCACATGATATTGGTTGAAGGGTTATAATAATATATTTTCCTGCTATCATATTCAGTTAGTTATGATAATAACTGCTACTTCATAGTAATTTTGCATGAGTCCAATGAGCTTACACATAGATGTATAATAAAAGTTTCATAGGATAATTATGCCATAGTGTGATTTATCAAACTGAAAATCAAATACATTCAGTTTAATATTTCATTTCTTTCTTTCTTTTATTTTTTTATTTTTGTGTCATCCCTGGGGATTGAACTCAGGGCTTCCCTTAAGCTTGGATTGGCTTTAATCATGATCTTCAGTTCTCGGCCTCCTAAGTGGCTAGGATTTCAGTTGTGAGCCTGTGGTTTAAGTTTATTCTTAATATTACCATGTCATAAAACATGAACTAGTCTGACACCAGCTCTAAGACACAGAGCAGCAGAGACTATATGGCCCAGGAAGAGAACAGGCATGCATAGAATTCTCTAAGACACAATGTAGTCAATATAAGCAACTTAACAGACTTTTCCAAATATGGGAGGAGCTGACTTAAGTTACTTAGGGATAAGGAGATCTTCAGCCGTCATTTCTTCACCTCGCCTTGGAGGTTAGAATTCTTTGTACACCATCATCAACTCTCCCTACATCACCATTACTATAATCAAGCCCCTCTAATGACTAGAATAGTGCTATCTTTTGAAAACATGTCCAGGTTTGGCAAATTGTGTTTCAGGAAAGGACTAGAGCGAGAATAGTTATGAGTTGGTAAGTGTTGCATAGTTTCTATTGCTGCTGCTGTCACCACTTCAGAAACTACATAGAGCATAAACAGTGTGCTTCACATCAAGTCCACATACAGACAACTAGCAAAATCGCTCCTCTAATACTTTGCCAGCTCCTGCTCTGAATTGTGACATTTTTCCAGTGTTAATCCAAACCCATTATCCTCTGAATTCTTTTTTTAAATACGTTTCTTACTGTAAACCTACCATATAGAGGGATTACAGTTACATGAGCAAGGTAATGAGTACATTTCCTATCAAGCATTGTTAGGATGCATACTGTAAGTATCCCAATTTCTAGACAGGAAATTGGAGACTCAAAACTATTCAATAATTTGCTTCATGTTACCCTGTCAAGTAGTGAAGAGTGAGCATGGGTCCAGGCTACAAAAGCTAGAGTTTCAAGAAACCCTTTTTTCCCTGATATTCCACATCTTCCCTCCACCCCACCCATGGAACCATAAAATCATGAGAATCCTCTTATTTCTTGAAACAGTGACACAAGGTATTTTCTTCTTCATGTTAAGATCACCAGTCTACTGTTGCTCAAATAACATGGTTTTAAATTTTACCACTGTGTTCGTTCCCCCTTAATTAAAGTCTTATATATTTTTGGGAGTTTTAACAAGAAATTATTTTAGTATAGCAGTATAAAAGGGGAGAAATTAAAAACAGAAAAAGAGAAAGACATTGCTTGTTCTCCACATAGGAAATAAGTGTTAAAGACCCTTTCTTTAAATAAGGTCTTTTTAAAGTTTATATCTTCCTTAATAGCTGAATCCAATATTGATCTTTCTGCTTTTTACTGATCAATATAATTTTTCTCTATAGACAGCATGTAGAATTTGGACCTAGGATTCTAGTAATTATTCAGTTCCATCAAAACTGTTTTTTAATGTACAAAGCACATATAATCAATGCTTTATTGTATTCTCCCTCAATTGTTATTATTTTCCTGTATAAGATTTCTATTCCTTAAATTCACATAAATTTAGATATGTAAGGGGAAAGTAGAACTATCCTGTAATGACCAACGGTTATCTAAAATAAGATAATCAGTCCTCACAATGCTATCATTTCCAACCTGGCATTTATGGCTCACGCCTGTAATCCTAGCTACCCACGAGACTGAGATCTGATCTGAAGATCACAGCTCTAAAAGCCAGACAGGAAAGGTATATCTGTGAAACTCATCTCCAATTAGCCACACAAAAAACAGTAGAGGTATGGCTCAAATGGTAGAGCACCAACCATGAGCAAAAAGATCCTAAAGGACAGCACCCAGGCCCTGAATTCAAACCTTCGTACCTCACAGATACAAATGCGATCACTTCCAAATAGGAAAGAACTAGAAAATGCCATGCAGAAGCATCATAGGCAGCCTTTACAATGCCCCACACACCCCTTGGCAACCTAATAACCCACCACTGTGTAATCTGCTCTAGATCAAGAGTGAAGTCCACACCTAGCGACTGCTTCTAGGAAGTAGAATATAACAAAAAGAGTGGCTACATGATTAGGAAAAGACTGACATTCATGCAATTGACTACATTCTCCCCTCTCCGTCTCTCTGTTTGTCTCTCTCTCTGTGTCCTTCATCCCCCCTTCCCATGTCTCTCTCTCTCTCTCTCTCTCTCTCTCTTTCTCTCTCTCTCTCCTCTCTGTTCTATTATCCTATCACCTGCTTGTTCTGATAGGTCCAGCTTCCTTAATGTTAGTTTCCCGATGGAAATAATATATGTGGCTTGAAAAATAATCTTCTCTGTGGCAGTCCTGTACAAAAGGAACTGAAGCTCTCCATCTAATAGCCTTCAAAGGAATGAGTCCTGCCAACAGCCGCTGGAATGAACTTAGAAGTGGATCCTCCCTCCACCCAATGTTGACATGACAGCTGCCCTGACACCTGGATCTTAGCCTTGTGAGAAAATCTGGGCCGACATCTTCGCTATGTCTAGACTGCTGCCTTCAGAAACTGAGAGATAAGAAAGAATTTCTGGTCTAAGGTCTGTGTTTCCAAGTCATTTGTTACCCAGCCATGAATTACTAACATAGCAAGCATTTGTTCTTGACTAAAAAGTAATGAGTCTGTTTAGTGGGAAACAGGCTTTCTTGAGAGGTAATAGAGATGTTTTGGAATGGGGTAAAAAGCGCTGGCCCAGCAGCGTCATTAAGGGACTAAATGCCACTGAGTTGTAAACATTAAAGGGGTTGATTTTATGTTCTGAATTTTTCCTCAATATATTCTTTAATGAAGCAGCATAAGATCTAAGTGGGAAAACCTCTAAGGGAAAAAATAAGAAGATTAAAAGGAAAAAAGAAAACTTCTATAAAAACAACTGCAGGAAAATAGGCATCACAACAAATGAAAACACAGAACAAAATTTGGCACCAATTTATTCAAATTATGAATGAACCCATCATTTCACATGAGACAAACTTGGGGTCTCAGGGCATAGGAAGCAGATAGAAAAGGGAAACAGGGCCTGAAAGTATGTACCAGAACTTGGTTAACCCCAACTCATCAGTGACCTCTGATAGACTCACAAGGAGCATGGAGCAATCCTGGGCTGTGTGGCTGCCTGGCCACTCCTTCTCACCCTCTTAACAGAAGCTGCCTCACAATCAGAACACAGTGCTGACAAGTTCCAGTGAAGGGGAAGATGGGATGAGTAACTGGCCCATTCATTACGCAATGATCATTGGCCCAAAATGGAATAAAAGGACAACAGAATGAAAGGAGCTCTGATTTGAATGTACCTAAACTAACAGGATCATGCAAACTCTTACACGTGGATCAAGCTTGGCTGCCTTATGACGGCTTATTTATTCATTGACAGATCAAATTATACAACAGATATATTTGTTAATAAGATTTATTTTATGCTGGTGCAAAATGATTTCACAAAATGGATTTGGAAAGCACAGAGACATGGAGGTTCTCTTTTGGCTTGTGCTCCAACTGTACATTGAGTGAAAGCTCAAATGGAGAAACAACAGTATTCTAGAAAGAGCATTTGGTTGCTACAATCATCCCAAGACATCTGAAATCCTTACAACCCAGAGTAGCTGAACCCAGAAATTCAGCTCCAAGCCTGAATTACTCCACTTTCATAAAAGTAGTGAATATTCCTCAAATGTTTCATAATGAATAAAAATTGAGCATCTGAGAAGGTTAGGTGCATATAGAAAGGTTAGGTGCATAAGAAAATCTAGGTATTGTGCAGATCTTACATATCAACTGGTTTGAGTTTTCTAAGTGTTCCTAACAGATGAACTAGGTACAGAAATATCAGGTTTGTATTTTGGTGTTTTACTTAACGTATTTAGCATATAATAGGCAGAAAAAAGGTAACATGAAACTTTCAAAAGACTCAACATCATGCACAACAGAGAGGTGTTATCGATAATGAGATTTTCATAGGGAGAAGTTAGAATAGTGCATATATGAAGTCTGGATTTCAGAAAATGGGTGCATATAAGAAAGATAGTGCTGCCAAGAGGAAAGGGGTAGAAAATGAAGGCGGTGAAGGGGAAGAATGCAGTCAAGACTTCACTGCATATACCACAAAATTAAGAAAAGTCAGGGAAGGGCTGTGTCGAAGCAGGGGGTCACACTGATCAAGACGCACTGTATTCATAAACTGCTCTGTGAGGTGGCATCTCCTTTGCACAAATACTTAAAGCTAAAAAATTTCAATTGAATCTATTCATTTCAACATGAAATCTCATATTTGTTTTTAATTTATGTGAATTCACGAAGATATTCACAAAAGCATTTACTCTAAATGCCCCTGAAATGTGGGCTTCCTCAAAATAATGCCAGTTGATTGACTGTGAAATGCATTTTTGAGTTGGGTGATTATCTAATCTTGGGGCATAACTTTACCCATACATACATGGTGTTCAGATAAACAAGTCATCAAAAACACTTGGCTTCTCCTGATATCTTAAGACTGAATACACTTTGAATGGGGTAGTTTTAGAAGGACTTAGAATTATACATAAATATACAGGTTTTTTTCTCTTTTGTGCCAGAAAACAACCTTTAATATACTATAAGGCACATGGTAGATGTTAAAAGAAACATCTGAATTACATTCTATATTTTTCATTTCTGGATAACCAGAAAAAAGTAAAGTATTTATAATTCTTTCCTGAAATTTTTTTTCTGCAGGTTTTTAAAATCACAAACAACACTGTAATGCCTCTGAAGATGTAGTTTATTTTTATCACGTTAAATGGAATAGTGAAATGATTTCAGATAAAATGGATGTGTGTTTTAGATTGTTTAGTTCTTAAATTTTTATTCTAATACATATAGTGATACTCATTTGAAGATCATTGCAGAACTGAACTAATTTATGAACTGAAGTAAACTGTTTACCTCATAGTAAGCTCAACTGAAAATTGTAATAGTTCATAATGCCTGCAAATAAGGCTACCAATCTCTTTCTCTGAATCATGTTTTTACCATGTTTCATATTAAATTTCTTCCTTAACAGGACTTCAGATCAGAGGGCTAGAAACCATTTATTAATGAATGGGGCCTAAGACGTGGAAGTTACACAAACCAACCTATGCATTCTATAGTAGAACTAAAAAGATATGGTCACATTGCTCTTTCTTCCTTCACGTAAGCGATCAGAAACCACCATAGGAAGTTCTCCATGCCTCTGTAACTCAAATAGGTGAGACAATTGCTCCCTAGAACCTCGAGCACCAGAGGCCTTAAAAGTCAGCCTGGAGTTTGGGCCCAATCTTAAGACTCTAGTTTCCTCCACAGCCACCTAGCAACCCAGCTCTCCCGGCAGCCAGGGCCTGGGCAGCAGCTGAATGCAGACAGGAAGAGTGGGAGAAGGTGGGTGAGGCCAGGAAGGAAACCGACTTTGACCTAAACTCCCACCTGATCTTCCTTTATTCTTCCTCCTACTCTTGCTCTTCAAGGGCTTTTTCCCTTTGGAGAAGAAGTAAAGGTAGGATGAAATACAAATTACTAGTTGGAGGCCACAGCAAATTTTAAGTCACCCACAATTCTCACTTGCAAGCCAATTTGATTTCCCTGAGCCGAATCCACTTCCTCCTACCTCTGCCATAAACTTACCCTACGTGAACACTCCACCCCTAAGCCACTCATCCAAGAAACACACAGGCCAGCCCTGTGTCTTTTCTGCCTCTCTCTTCTCCTGTCCTTCCACCTACTGAGTGAGTAGAGTTGTAAGTTGCTTTGCCATGTTTCTCTGGACTTTGTCCTTCAGGTTAGCTCACGTGAAAAACTTTATAGCCTAGGCTTAGTTTTCAGGCAGTTCTTGATTGAAAATCCCCTGTCTTATCACCTCAGAAGTTATTGGATAAATTATTCCAAGTTTCTGAGCCGGTTTCCTTTATTTAAAATGTGGCTTTTAGTTAAACAAACTAACATGTAGTCAGGTCTAATTTGATTGTCAGATAGATTGTGTTTGTCACTTCATAGTGATATATACAATCCTAATGATCATAAAATTTTTAAGGTACCCTTAGAACCTAAGCTATACTAAAAATCCAACTTGTCTAATTCCATCCTCATAATACTTTAACTATTATGGTTAATAAATTTAATGTTAAGTCTGAATGGAATAAACAACAGGCAAGAACAAATACTTAGAATTTTATATTAATTTCTCTTCACTTCCTTGCTCTAATACACACACACACACACACACACACACACACACACACACACACCACATACACACACAAAGATCAAGAAAGGGATGTCTTTCCCCTATCTCCCTCCCTCCCTCCCTCCCTTTCTTCCTTCTTTCTTTCCCTCCATTTCCCACACCGTTCTACTTCCTCCCTTCCTCCTTCCCTCTTCTCTCTCTCTTATAATGTAGATCAAATATCTGGCCATGCATTGCTAACTAGTGCCCTACTACTCTACCTATGCCTCCATTCCCTTTGATTTCTGAAATTTTGCTTTTGAAGTACAATCTGGTTAACTGTGATTCAGCTGGCATAGAACCCTACCTATACCTCTCAAAATATCTGAGATTACAGACATGTGCAGCTCTTAGTTATCTTTGCTTAACTTTATTGTGCAAAATAATGTTGTATGCATTTATGTACCAAAATAATAAGCTACACAGTTTGCGAGTGATATACCATTTTTATGATAACTGACGATACCCAGTTTTTACCATATGCACTGATTCATCATTTACTTTTAGTAAATATTTGTTTTTAATGAAACATTGCAATTTGAATATAAATTTAGAATAATACAAATAACATATTCCTATAATACCATAGAAAACAGATTGGTTATTACCATCCTCACTGTGCGTGTGCACACGTGTGCACACACCTACACCCACACACCTGAGCAGAGTAACTCCATTTCCCATTAAATATCAGATGTTATTCAATCTTTTGATCAATGATATAAAATGACAAGTTAGTTGTAAATTCAAAATTAATAGTTCACTTGGTATTTCTCTACCTTCTTCTGGTGATTGATTCCTTTTATTTAAGAAATCCTTACAGCACATTCTATTTCTGCCTAAGCAATAGCCTCATCATGATATATTCTTTTCTATACTTTTTCTTGGCTGCTTCTTTATGGAATATATAACAAGATCCTTTATGGAATATACAAAATGTTTCCTTATAATTGCTGTACATATTTTGGGGGAGGATTATTCATGAAGTGTTATCATCTAAGAATATGGTATGTGTTTCTAATTGCTTTAATATACATATATGTCTTTTAATTTAAAAAAAACTTACTTATATGATCCCTGAGAAAAATAGAGTGTCTGAAGCAAGTGTAAGTCCCTCCAACACCATTTTCTGTAATCAAGACTCTTGACACCTCAAAGGGACAATGAAAGCAGGCCAAGGTCAGATCATGCAGATAAGAGCCACTTGGAGGACCAGCGACTCACTCACCTGCATACTGGGAATTGAGGCAAATAGTGCTAACTAGCTGAGCACCTGCTTCCTGGCTGCCAGCCGGCCTACTGAGTCAGCTAGTGTTTGGAATGTTGGTTTTGCTAGGTTAAAGCAAGCAAAGCTAATGGTAACATTGCTTGTACAATTTAATCTTTAAAACTCCTTTCCCTGTGGCAATGGAGTACTGCAGAGGAGCACTACGGAGAGTTTTCTTGGTCCAGCTACCACTGCACCCTTTCTCCCTCCCAGTAAGTTCCAATAAATCTTGAATTTCACAAATGGCTCCTAGGTGTCTTCTCAGCAAGCTACCCTACTGCCTAGCAGAGCTGGGATATGGGTGCTGCTTTATTGCTTTCAATAACTTTACTATTAAATCTTCCAATTTGTTTCTGGTGTTCTTTTTAATTCAATCTCAAATACCTTGACAGTTTTTTCATTATTTAATCAAATATATTCCAATTTTGTTTCTGAGTAGTGTTACTGTAGAGAAAAATCTATTGCCTTTCTATATATTCATCTTATATTTAGTCACCTTGCCAAATCTCCCTATTAATTCTTATTAATATACTTTAATTTTATTTTCAACTTATAAAAGCTTATAGGTAAAATACCATTTCAAAAATGCTCTGATTTTCATTTTAATTGAAATAGTTTTAATATTTGATTATCTAGAATATTTGTAATTATTTTGGAGTGTTTGAGAATAATTATTTCAGATTCACTAAGCTATTTTCACCACTTATAATCATCTAGTTTTACAAATAATTATAATAATCTCTAAGAATTAGAGTGAGATAAGAACTAACCAACTACTCCTTCAAAATTTTGATGTCAGATTTTGTATTTAGATGAAAATAATCACACAACCATTTATTAGCAATCAAGAACAAAATCAGTCACACATTGATTTTTCTATGCTCTATGAAATCCAAATATTTCTTCAATTTTTAAAGATTACATGGCCTTCCTTGTCTGAAAGATTCTCCCCTATATAAGGGTAGGATCAGATGGTCATTCAGTTAGATCAAGCAGGAAATAGAGTCCCAAATAGAACCATAGATGTAGAAGCCTGCTCTGAAGGTTTTGAGTGAAGAATATGCATAAGGCAATAACCATGAGAATAAAAAACTAGAACGTAAACCCACCAGCAGCCAAACCATCCAGTTTCACTTTTTTTCTTGAGAGCATACTGGGAGCTTAATGTTTCAACTTGTTTGAAGGTAAAAGGAATACTTTCCATCTAACACAGCAAAGAAAAAGAAAGTCAAGATTTCATATGGAATGGAGTGCATGAGTGCTCCAGCCTGTAATTCCAGCTACTTAGGAGGCTGAGATTGGGAGGGTCACAGTTTGAGGCTAATCCCAGAAGAGAAGTTCACTGAGATGTCATCTAAAAATAACCAGCAGAAGGCATGAAGGCATGACTCAAACAATAGAGCACCAAACTGATAAAACTTAGTTTTCCAAGTTGAAATGGTCTGACCTACAGGTGCAGCCATAGACTTGCATATAGAAAATAGCCTAAGTGACTACACCACTGGTTTCCCAAATGTGGGCAGAACTTCCTACTTTAGTGGTTATTGTAGTTATTCTGAAGTAAGGAGGTCAGGTCTGGCTGGCGCCATATTGGCCACATGGTAGATGTTAGGGTCTGGTATCTTGTCTTCATGCTGGGGGAAGGAAACGCCCTGTTCATCCCCTGCCTCCCAGGTAATGCTGTGCCTGGATCCCTGAAGGCAGGGGTGGGCACTTGGCTGATAGGTTACTGAATCTGTCAGTCCAGTGCCTGAGACTGGGAATTTCCTGTGGATCTGCCCTCTGCACTGACCTGTTTAGGCCTAAGCGCCATGCCACGTGTGTCTCCATGATAGTGTCCTGTGTCCTGTCTCCTGACTCATCTCCGGTCATCATGGGGTCCCAGTTCAGCTCTCCATTGGAGCTGAATAGGCTTGTTGGTATTGTTTTTGTTATTTCTTTTCTCTTTAGCCTGTTTCCTCGCTGTGTTATGTGTATTTGGGGACTGCAGCCCTTTGTAACAATGGGCAGCCTGCTTACTGTATAATAAAGACCCCAATATTCTGCATTTCAAAACGTGGCTTCTGGGATGATTCACCTTACAACAATTCCATCTAGTACCCATGGTGGCAGTGACAGAAGTGAACTCTTTTGGATCACCTAAGTACCTTGTAATGAATAGTGTTACTAACCTGTTCCAGGCCTAGTGCTTAGGCCCTGTGGCCTGAGAGTAAGCAATCATCTTTAGACAGACAAAAGTGAATTAATGGGTGGCCCACAGCAGGGGTAGATGTTGAACAAAGAACAAAACCCAGTTTCCCAGTGTTATAAGGCACACACAGACCACTATCAACCAGAGGCTCACCAGCATATAGAACTAATTTGAGACTGCTAGTAATCAAACTATAGGTAAACTGATAAGAACAATGAGAATCCATGAGGCTGTGTTAACAAATGCTGCCTTCTTGATCTTGACCTATACAAACAATATGCTTGCCGTCAAGAGCAGTATTAGCAAGTCTATCCACTTCTATGCTACAGCTATATTGGTTTTTGTTTTCATGATAGTTTTCAAGAGTTAACATCTTTCAATTAATAGATTTTATCTTTTGGAACAGTTGAATTGCACAGCAAAATTAAGAGGACAATAATGCCCACCTGGCTTCTCTCAGTGCTACAGTGCATTTTTTTTAAACTGTGGTTTTTCTTTTATTACTTTTTTTCTTATTTATAGCATTCATATTTACCCCAAATTTCATCTCCTTTCATTTTGAAATATTAGTGGTCATTCTGGGCTGGGATTGTAGGTGATGATACTAAAGAATCAAAGGGGTGGCCTTGTTTGTGATCATCTGGGTAAATGCTCAAAAGTGGATTGCTGGGTCATAGGAGAGCTCTATGTGGAGTCTTTTGATGCACCTCCATACTGCTTTCCAAAGTGGTTGAACAAGTTTACACTCCCACCAACAATGCAATAAGGTTCCCTTCTATCCACATCCCCTCCAGCATCTGTTGTTATTAGAGTTCTTGATTATAGCCATTCTAAGTTGTTATGTGGAAAAACGAACTTTATAACTTTGGTGGGGGCGGAGGAGGATTGGGTGGGAGAGGGAGGATGGGAAGGGATGGAAAGGGGAAACAAAGGAGGAGCCTACAATGCTTGATAAGAAATGTTCTCATTATCTTGCCCATGTAATTGTAACCCCTCTTACAGTATTTTCACAATAGAAAAAGAAAAGAAAAGAAAAGAAAGGATAGCCAAGTAAAAAAAAAAAAAGAATCGAAGGGGTGAGATAATATTTGATTCCAATGTTGGACTTACATTTGAGTCATCTAACTCTGAAGCCAGGAATTAGTAGACGTATAGTGCAGAATGATCACTTCCAAACAACATCTTGATGATTCCATGTATGTTAATACTTAGTACTGCTATGATGGAGCTGGGTTCTACAAAAGTAAGGAAGATTAGACACAGGTAAAGGTCTCAGTTCAATCTGCTTACTTCACTCTGCATATGAATTTCTCTCCACTTAGAGGCCAATAAAGTTTGTATGTGTAAAAGTAGAAATAGAGGTAGCAGTGAATGTTGCAGACATCAGCTCAAATCCTCTCAGGGAGGATTAGACATGATAGCTTACAAACCGTAATTCATTCTTTCAGTACCAAGAAAGAGGCTACTTTTACTTTCAATCCTCAAAGCTAATTTCTTGAAACGGAGTTTTATTTTCCATTTTTTTCTGAAATTTTACTGCCCCAAGTAACAGGAGGGCTTAGATTTTTAGTGGTAGTCTTTATACTCTTAAAATCAAGGATAAACTAGCTATTGCCTGAAATCTCACAGACATCTGCCTCTCTTCACAATTTTTCCTTATAATTGGTAAGAGGATGGTCCTTATGTCCTCTAAGTCTCCATTTGTGTCTCAAAGCCTCTGGATTTCTGAAGCTTTTCATGAGGAAAGCCAGAAGCAACATTTAAAGTTGAATTTTGTTTTAATGTGCTGAGAACTTTAATACCCTCTGCCCTCCTTCCCCTTTATCAGCAATAGCTGGCTTGGCTATGGCTTCCTAACTATTAGTAGCAATGTGGAGTCACTGATCTGAGTTCCAATACATCTTAGTTTCTCTGAAAGCAGGAAAAAAATTATTGAAAAAAGAGTGATAAAAAATGATGATTGGATGGGATATGAATGTGTTTTTATATTTTCTGCTATATCAAGCAATAATAATTTATACCCCACAGTAGAGGCTACCAAGGCAAGACATATGAAAGAATGGGCTCTTATCCTTAAGGTACACACAGGTGGAATTTCACATATGCTGTTTCTGATATTACCAAGTTAGGAACTAGCATGGGGAAGGAGAGCATGATCCGAAGCATCCTTTGCATCAGTTGTCTTCACCAGCCCCCATTACCACCTTCCAGGATTTGGTACACAGAACAACTTCTACAGCATCCTGCAACTGACCTTCATCTGGAGCCATGTGTACAGTATGGTCTCCAGGCCTGAAGAAAACACTCAAAGCCCCAATACCCTCTTGGTCTTGAGAAATCAACCCCTTTTTGTCCCTTGGTCTTTCCAATTTCTTTTCCCTGGTTTTCATCTTACCCCTCTAGAGAGTCTCCATATCCCTCAGAAAAGAATGAAAGGAATTATTTGTTTCCAGAGAACTAGGACAATTCTGTTACCTGGTGTAAGATTGAAAACACAAAAGAGATCTTGAAGCAAGGAAGCCCAGGGCTGTTTGAACAGGAATATCTCTGTATTCCTGTATGTTTGAGCTAAGATGACTGTTACTCTCATAAGAACAGTAAATATCACATAACCATGTTCCAGACTTAACATTAGCACCTATACATACACAGTACTGACTTGCCCAAGTCTATCTACATTTCCTATTTAGAAGGCTGCTACCTTTTGAACACCTAAAGCTCTTACATTTTAAAATTCCTCTGTTAATTCCTCTTTCACTTTAGTATGTTTACAGCAATTCACGCGTGTCATTTTCTTGGACCTTAAGTACCAGGAGCAGAATTTTTGCTGTCACCATGTGCAACAGATGACAACTATGATTGTTCCCTTAAATCAGACACGGTGGTCAGGCCTTTAGCCCATTTTCAGAGCTGATTTTATGTTCCTTGGCTCATGTTACAAAAGCTAGAAACCACCTTCAATCCACTCTCAACTATTTCTCCTCACGTATAAAAGAATGAGATATGGACTTTCCTTTTGCCTTCATCAATAAGATTTGGATCTAGATTTAATTTGATTTAAGAAAAAGATTTATACCTCTGCCATGCAAATGCTACAATAAATTCATAACTTTAAAAATACTTGGAAACAAGTGTCTTGTAACTTATCACATGAGCTCGATAAGCAAGCAAGGTTTAGAAAAATCTAAGAATACTACATATTAAAAACATATACAAATTTGTTGAATCAATGAACTTAGTCAAGAATCCACTCTTTGTTAAGGTTCCATAAATAACATATCTATCTTCAATTTTTCTATCATATTTACTAACAGGATGAAATTTTGTATGTATGGTAGAATGAAGGATTGTGGAAAGTCATAACCTCTTTGAATGCTACATTTTGGGTAAAATTACAGTTTTAGCTGATGTTTTTTCCATATATTCCTCTCCCAATCACTGCTATTAAATTTGAGACTCCTCTTATTTCCAGAATAATGGGTTACAATAAAACAATTATCACAGTGATGAAATAGCTGCAAAATGAAAACTTGCAGGTTGGTATTTGAACCATATAGCCAATATTTTCAAGAAATTCGTATAGTATTAGCAAGAGTTGACTCAAGTCTTCCATGTTTCCCCACCTCAATACTGTGTAGAGAACCACATGTGATTGTTCAACTTTGGCTACATTTAAGAATGAAATATTTACATTGCATCAGACATCTCAGTGTTTGAGCAGTATGTAAGTCTTAGCACACAGCAGAAGAAATATTTTGGTCCATTATTTTTTTGTTGAACACACCAATTTCCTGCATCTCTTCCTTATAGCTGTAACTAAACCTACCCTGATTTGTTGATTTTTTTTTTTAGCAAATCCTAGGATTTGTCAGTATACTTAGAAAAGTGATATTCTTTTACAAGTATTATAGGATCATTGTCCATTCCCTTTTGCACTGGCTGGCAAAGAAATAGATGGGGAAAAAAAACTTTAAATACTGACACAAAGCCACCAGTAGCACAGGCCTGTAATTCTAGCTCCTCAAGAGGCTGAGATCTGGGGGACTGTGGTTTGAAGCCAGCCTAGACAAAAAGTCTGTGAGATTCTATCTCCAAAATATCCATCACAAGAGCAAGGCTGGAAGTGTGATTCTAGTAGTAGGGTGCCAGCTGAGCAAGCCAAGCATGAGGCCCTGAGGTCAAATCCCAGAAACAGCAAAAAATAAAGAAATAAACAGCCAGGTGCTGGTGGCTCATGCTTGTAACCCTAGCTACTCAGAAGACTGAGATCTGAGAATTTATAGAATTTGTAGTTTGAAGTGTAATGGACAGGAAAGTCCATTATGCCCTTGTCTCCAAAAAGCCAGAAGTAGTGCTATAGAACACTAGCCTTGAGCGAAAGAACCTCAGGGACAGTGCCTAGGAAATGAGTTCAACCCCTAGGACTAGCACCAAAAGAAAAAAATCGATCAAAATAAAAGTATAAATAAAATAAGTTAAATAAAATATTGATTCATTTGATGCTTATTTATATTTCCTTGGCTTTTATGCAGACTGACCACTTTCTGCTTGGAATAGACACCCCAGCTTGGCAGCCCAACCTGTTGCTTCTGCTATCCGGTTCTCTCAATCCTTCTATCCAATCCCTTGTCAATGTCTTGCAGTTAATCTAGTTATTGATGTCCAACTCACTCATCTTGATTTCCTCTATACTTGGCACTCTCTAAAACCACTTGTCTCATATTAAATTCACTCCAAGCAGTATAATTTCTTGAGAGTTCTAATTGGTCACAAGAACTTGTCAGTGGAAACTACATGTTTTGCCCCTATAGTTGAGTCCAAGATCAGAACTAATACTTCACTGTGTCCCTCGTCCACCATCCACATTATATCTCCTCTTTCTCTACTTGGCTCATGCATTATTTTACCAAGAATACTGAGCATCTTACCCAGCCAGGATAGAGCCATATCATTGAGCAATGGCCACCAATAAGCTAAAATTATTCCATCCAACTTATGTGGGGTTTGTCTACTATACTCCAGACTTTATGGGAAACTTTTGTTTGTTTTTCATATGTAGGTGCTACTGGTTCTATAGGAAAAGAAATGAAAACCATGAACCTAGCTTATTTAGGCAAAGAGAGAACCTTCAACTCAAACACAGGTTTGATGGATTCAGCAGTGGAGTGTCCTGTTTAGTTTGGAACTGTTCCTCAGCCAAAACTATTCTAACTAGGGAAAAGAGACTGGTTTCCCTAACTCCTCCTGTCACAACTACTGCCCAACTACAATGTTAAATTACAATTTACTACCACAGCAAACAGAAATACAACAAAGCAACTTAAAATTAATCCACTAAAATATCTCTTCATGAAATTCCGTGGGTCCAAACCAGATTTAGAGACCTAAGGTCAACTGGCAAAATTCTCTGCCTTCACATTGCTGGGACCAATTCACCTATGCCATCTGGAATACACTATATAATTTCCCAGATGCTGGGGTCAACTTATTTTCTCTTCCTAAAGTATTAATAGTCCCTTCAAGGTAGATTCTGACACAGTGATGCACGCCAGACAATCTCAACTGTCAACAGTTTATTTCCCATTGGACTTATCTAGTTTTAAATGTGATTGCTTTGAAACACTGACACCCAGTGGTGTGCTGGATCTGGTTTGCACCAAGCAATGAGATCCATTTATGTTCAGTGATTCCAGCTCTAGGCTTTCCAATATTAGCTTGCTGGTTTGAAATGAACCATGATGGGTATTAATACCACAAGATTTGACAAACTTAAGGCATTTTTCCCCACCAAAGAGCTAATTTATAAATCTCGACCAGTATATCACTATTGATACCCTGAGTCCTAGGTTCATCAGACCCAACTCCACCAAATTATTCCTTCTACGCAGTGCTTCAGTTCGCTTTATTTATATCCAAGTATTCCACATATCCCATAATCCTATTTCACGGTAAGAAAAGTGAGCTTGACAGACACAAAAGGTCCAAAGTTGCCTAGTAAAGCAGGTTTTTCTTTCCCAATGTTAAACCACCCACTAATTGAATCTCTCTATATGAACTTTGGCATTTTTATGTTACACTGGGATAAAACTCAACCCAAACTGATTACAAAAAGAACATTTCTCTCATGACTGCTAAGCTAAGGTAACTCTACCTATCTTTCAAAATAATTGGGAAAAATCCTTCATCATAAGTCCCTTTTTGCTTGCCATGCCTTATTATTTTAGATTTTTTAAAAATCACTCTATATTATCTTATCATATGAATTTCTTCTCATCTGCACCTCCTATTTATTGTTCTAGTCTACCTTTTATTCTAGGATCATTTTTAATATTGATCTGTGTCTTTTTCAGTAGCTTGCAGCACCCCTTCCCATGATAGCTTATTTCCCTGTCCCTAGAATAATGCTCTTCATAAATCTGCTTCTCAACCAATACTTGTAGTCAAGTGAGTCACCTCAATCTTGACCAAAGATTGCCACTACTTGTTTTTCCCTCCTTATAATCCTTCCTTTCACCTTGGCACAATGACAATTTACTGCATCTATATTCAATGCACTTACTAGCTAAAGTCATGATTCCCTACAAGCTTTGACATCAAATAACAGATAGAACCGAATACAGCTCAAGTCACTGGACACCTTGCTATATAGCACAACCTTATTCAAAAGAGTTTCTGTTTGGTATTGGTTTCTTATTTCTCTGAAAAGAGTTACATAGTCAATATCTTCTCTGCAACACTAGAGCATTATTACTCAAAACTTGGTACAGTATTTGATTATATCTGTCTAAGATTATGTATTAGCATATGAAGTCTGTAAATCATAGGTGGTCTGAATGACACAATATAATTCTTAATGAGTGGTTTAGTAAACACTGAGCACTAAAATCACAGCAACTCTATTTACCATTAACTTAACAGTCAATGACTCACCTCTGAGCATCTTTAATGCATTAATCATTGGATACTGCCACCTCCCACCCTCTTATCTCCAATATGTTGTACGTTGCCATGTATTCTCTTTAGACCATATACAATTGCATAGTGGAAGGCTCTCTAAAAATACTCAGAACATCATTAATCTGAATGTCCTGATACTTGTCTTAAGGGACAAAATTTTCCTTTTCTATTTCAGCCTGTTAATCTTACCTAGAGGCCTTTTTGCCAGCCCACATCATTTTTCTCCTATCTTAACCTGTATAGGGATTTTGCTGTTCTTGGAACTTTTCCTTTCTGAGCCTTTACTCATAAATCATCTACTTAGGCCCATAATCATTTAATTTTCCTCTTCAGTTAACACTCTCTAGGTAGTATAAATCAGATTATTGCATTATATATTTGCATAATTTTTCCAAACCAATCAAAGAATTTCTCACAAACATGATTCTACCAACCATTCTGAGTTCCAGATAGAAAACAGGAGAGCAAATGATATATTTAGGCATGGAAGAAGCTAATCCACACAGCATTTCTTCCAGAGGTAGGTTTGAACCTGGTATTAAAATTATCCCATACAAATCAGATTAACTGAATTTTACCATATATATACACATATGTACATACACATATGCATATATATTTCTATAAAATGAGAATTTTTTTCTATTTTTGTCATCCTTGAGAAGTACAGTCCTGGCATTCTTTTACTGAGAAGAAAAAATAGTCTGACGTGTTCTCAGAAACAGATTCCCATCAAGCATCTGTAAGAATCTCCATGGAGCTTTTTGTTGATACTGATTCTGGTTGTCCTGAATCTGTATCAACTTCCATGGTGTTCTGAGGTTTGAGATACACAGGGGAGAGAAGCAGTTAAGAGCCATGGGATTAAAAGGAGATGTAATTGAACATCCTCCCACAGGAGGAAGGTCAGCTACATTGCTAGAGGTGCTCATCAGATCATGGAGTTTTACAGTAGGATTAGGGTGCTTTTATCTACAATGTTTTCTTTTAAATTTTTATTGTAAAGGTAATTTGCAGAGGAGTTATAAGTCAGGTACTGAGTATATTTCCATTGGAACAGTGTCACCAGTGTCCCTCATTTTCTCCTAGGTTTTCTCCTCCCATCCCCACCCCCACCCCAAGTTGAATAGTTATTTTCAACATAGAGTCCAGTGAGTATCACTGCTGAACTGGTTCACCCTTTGTCCTACCATTTCTGTGCTTCCCCTTCCCCTCTCCAAATCAGATAAACTTACATACAAGACTAAAGGTACAGAAATAAAAATAGCTACAGGAAGTGGCGCTGTAGCTCAAGTGGTAGAGCGCTTGCCTTGAGCTCAAGAGCTGAGGGACAGTGCTCAGGCCCAGAGTTCAAGCCCCATGACTAACAAAAAAAAATCTCATAAAAATAGCTACAAAAGGGTATAAACAGAAGGAAAAAAAATCACAAAAAGTAAAATTAAAAAACCTCTTGTTTCCTCATCTCAGAAGTCATTTCAATAAGCATTTTTATATGATCATAGGCACATAGCTATTGAACCCATTGTTCAAATGGGCTCATATATTGAAACAGCTCTTGATTTGTGTGTGTGTTATTTTTTCTGCATTCAGATGAGGAAGAATTTATTTTTACTGTCATCAGCAAGTATTAATTGTATAAAAGGGCTTGATTGTGATATTTCCATATATGTGTCTAAGGTACTTTAGTCAAATTCACTCCCCTATTGTTATTTTTTTCCTCCGCCTTTGTTTACCCAACGTTAATGGGTCTCATTATTGTATTTTCATACATGCATATGAATTCCTTGGGTCATATTCATTCTTTTCCACATACACAGCCTCATTCTCTCTGTCTCTGAAGCCATGCCCTTTCCACTCTAGCACACAGATTCCCAGGAACATGCTGCTTTCTCTATATTAAATGATGCATACATCCAGAAATTCCTTCAGGGATCACCGCTACTGGCAATGATTTCAGCTATACACCTATTTTTGTCATGATGCATCTTCCACTGGGTAGGTCCATGGCTGCCCATAAATTATATCAAGTAGACATGACATTGAGTCCTATGGGAAGTTCACACCAAAGAAGACTTAGACAACAATGGGAATCATTTTCTATGGGCAAAGGGGACTGACTCCTCTGCAGGCACAGGGCCTCTGAATATCTCTATCTTTGTCCCATGGACTTTAAATTGACTGGTAGGTTTTAGAGGCCCACGTGTGCAAAATTTCAAGCACAGATGTATTTGCTTTCTTCAAATTCTCCAAGGCAACTATGATTTCTGAATTTGAAAGTCACAGTCTTGGATACTATATGCCATCATTTTGCCTCTATCTTGTTCTTGAATTACATTATAGAGATTTAACTTCTTCATACTAGTTTGGAAACAGAAGACAGGTTTACATCTACAATCTACTATCATTCACAAATCTAGGTTTCTAGAGATTCCATGGCTTTAACCAACAAGGCATCTCTGAGTACAGGAAAATAATTAGAATATTAATCATTGATGTCTTAATAAGATAGTGAAAATGTATCTGGCTTTTTTTTTAAAATCTCTCTGGGAATTCTGTAAAAGTAGGAAATGCAAGACTTATTTTGTACAGTAGCCACTATGCCCTGGAGCAGTTCTTTCTTAAACTCCTGCAGAAACTTAAACTTGAAAAACACATTTGAAATCTCACTTCCTATCCAGAGCAAGAATTTGACCTTGCAATACTCTTTGTTTGAGGAAAGTCATCCTTTTTATGTCTAGATTCTCTAATAATGAGATTTTAACTTAATTTGTGCATCAGCCTGCTCTACTTTTTTTTAAAGATTCATTCATTTCCTTGAATTAAAATCTGAACTCATATATCAGTTTCTTCTGCTTAATCAAATGTCTCTCGAACAACTTGTTTGTTGTAGGCACAATACCAGGCCCTCCGACACAATGACACTGTCTCTAACCTTGTAGAGATGCTACATCTAGTCTAGAATTACACTTGAAGTGAACCAGAGTGTTATTCTCTTTCACAGGACAACTTCAGCAACTGAAACAATCAGATTTCCTCAAGTGTTGTCTCTATTCTATGCTGCATGTCCTTAATGCCTTCATCTAAAGCATTTTACAGACCACTTACCATCCCAGAAAGCTTCCTCCCTGTGTGATTCTATTTCTTAGAAGTTGTCAAGCGATTGCCTAGAATGAAATGCAATATTCAACTTTGGAGATGCTAAGGCACAGAGATGGATTTACTGGTCACAGCCTGGAATATGCACTTTAGAAAACTTGTTCCAGATGATGCTAGATAGATAGACAGACAGACAGACAGACAGACAGACAGACAGACAGACAGACAGACAGACAGACAGACAGACAGATAGATAGATAGATAGATAGATAGATAGATAGATAGATAGATAGATAGATAGATAGATAGATAGATAGATAGATGCTGTTGCTTCTGAGCCAAGTAGTTCTATTTTATGAGTTTTCCCTTGAATTTGAGACTATAAACCCAGCCCACAATTGCTACTCATTCCTCCAACTTTCACTCTCTCCAGTATCAATCCTCACTAAACTTCCTAAACAAACAACAAAAGAAATGTGAGAGTCTATTTCCCGAGATAACATGGCAGAAGAAGTATATCTTACTTGGATCCATGCTGAAATAAGCTTGATGCAATCTGATCCAAGTTGAGAGCTGAAATCATTCTTCAAAGTTGTCTCATTCTCTGGTGAGAAAGACAAGCATTATCTCCCACATTGCCCAATCATGGGACCTAAGCTGGTCTATGGTGTGACTGTGTTCTTGAACGCTATAGCTCCCTTTGGCTTGGAAAAATCCTTCTAGCTGAGAGGACTGAATGCATTGCGGTAGTGGGGTACAGCATCCACGATAATCCCAAGTAACTACATAGAGCAGTGTTCCCATCTACCAGCAGAGGACATGAATATGAATGAGAATAAACTCATGTGTGTGTTAATGCACGTGTGTGTGCGCGCGCGTGCGCTATACTCTTCAGTTTTTATAATCAAGACTAGTCTGCCTAATAAAACTATCTCATGGCATTGTTGGAGAAAAACATGAGAATAATGTGAAGTATTTTATGTGATAAGGGCTGTTTCAGAATAATGCTTGTAATTTTCTATTCCCTTTGGGGAGGAGAGAATTGTCCCAATTGATTGTATCACTTCTACTTTCCTTGATGCTTTACAAAGTGAATTATCCAGAAGAGCAGCAACAGCATCATCTGGGAATCTGTCAGAAATACAAATTCTCAGGTCCTTCCCAATCAATGAAATGAGGAATTCCGGGCATAAGGCCCAGCAATCTGTGCTTTTATTATCCCTTCCAAGTGATTCTCATTCATGCTAAATTTGGTAACTACTGATTCTTTTTCTTAGTTTGCCCAGACAACATTCCTGGTGTTGAACCAAAAATCTGTAGGAATACTCAGTGTCTTTTTGCTTTTAGACCACTGTACTATTTCTATGACTTTGTTCCATCCAGGCCATGATAACTTTATTATTTTGTGTCACAGTTATGTCTTTCTTTATACATTTTGCCCTCCTCTAAGGCAAATACTAAGTAATTGGTATTTTTACATACTCAACATTACTCTCCAGATTGGCACAAATGAGTAATTAACAAATACTCATTATTGATAGATGTTTATTTAAGAAAACTATTTGTTGTAAATGTCCTGAAGTGTCTCAAAATGCTTCTATCTGACCAGAAAAGATAGGTGACCTTGAAAAATACAACAAAGAGACATAGAAATTATTAGAAAAATGGGATTAGTAATGCTGTATTGTAGGCCCGGAACTCTAAGAGGCTTGCACTTATTAAGACACATAATCCTCGCAAGATCCCATAAGGCAAATAGAACTAAATACATCTGAAGGAAAAATCGCTCATTTGTTAAGCCATAATTAGCTTTTTACATTCATTTTTGTCAGTGTATATTAATTGTGCAAAGCAATGAGTTTATATGAGTGTGTATCATGTAATTTGATCACATGCAAATACATATTATCCTCTCTTGATCTCCTATTTTTTCATACACTCACTGATTTCCTTATTCTTTCCAAATGATTCCACTACTATTTTCATATCTGTTTGGGGTTTTGTTGTTGTTACTTATTTTTGTCCATTTAGATTCTGCCTGTAAGAGAAACCATGTGATATTTGCCTTTCTGAGTCTGGCTTATTTCACTTATCCATTTTCCTCCAAATAACAATTGTATTCTTCTTTAAAGCTGAGCAAATCTTTACCATTTGTATATATCACATTTTCTTTTTTGGGGGGGTGGGGGTCTGGTCGTGGGGCCTGAACTCTGGGCCTGGGCGCTGTCCCTCAGCTCTTCAGCTCAAGGCTAGCGCTCTACTACTTGAGCCACAGCGCCACTTCCAGCTTTTTTCTTTTCGCACCCAGGGACTCAGGCATGCAAGGCAAGCGTTCTACCACTGAGCCACCTTCCCAGCCCCATATCACATTTTCTTTATTCACTTATCTGCTTATAGAATTTAGGCTGATTGATAACTTGACTACTTTGAACCATGCTGTAATAAATATGAATATACAGTAATGTCCATTCAAT
This sequence comes from Dipodomys ordii, assembly GCF_000151885.1. Classification (NCBI taxonomy): domain Eukaryota; kingdom Metazoa; phylum Chordata; class Mammalia; order Rodentia; family Heteromyidae; genus Dipodomys; species Dipodomys ordii. The sequence goes on from NW_012267367.1 coordinate 3,861,904, forward strand.
GCCAAGATTCCTTTGGATAAAATTGCTTCAGGAGTCCTACAGCTGTATCATATGATAGTTCTACTTTCAGATTTTTTTTTTTTGGTCGGTCGTGGGGCTTGGGCACTGCCCTTGCACTCTTCAGCTCAAGGCAAGAGCTCTACCGCTTGAGCCACAGTGCTACTTCCAGCTTTCTAGTGGTTTTTATTGTAGATAAGAGGCTGACTTTGAACCTCGATCCTCAGATCTCAGCCTCCTGAGTAGCTAGGATTACAGGGGTGAGCCGCCTGCAACCAGCTTACTTTCAGATTTTTTAAGAACCTCATACATATTTGCATAGTGGCTACACTAATCTACATTCCCACCAATAACAAATATCTTTCATTCTCAACAGCATTTGTTGTTGGTTTTTTACTATTAGCCATTATGACTGAGCTAAGATAGAATCATGTGTAGTTTTTATTTGTATTTCGGTAATGGCTAAGGATTTTTTTCATGCATGTATTAATTGGCCATTTGTAGTTCTTATTTTGAAAACTGTCTATGCAATTCATTTGCCCCCTTATTATTTAGATAATTTGTTCTTTAAGTGTTTAATTTTTTAAGTTTTTTAAAAATATATTTTGAATATTAACTTTCTGTCAGGCAAATAGCTGGCAAAGATTTTCCCCCATTCTGTAATGTTATAAGACTTTGGCTTGTAAAAGACAGAAGACAGCCCAGGCTGGCAAAAGGATGATAAAGATAAATAAAGTGAGAGATATAAACACTTGTCTTTCTTACAAATTAATACTTTAATAATTGTTTTTATTCATTCTAAATGAATAAAGAGGAAATGGAAAAGGCAAAATGAGCTGGCAGATGATAAATGTCCTAAAAAAAACCAATGAAACTTTAGCTAAAAGAGTGTTTCTCTAATGGTAATGTTTTAGAATCAGGAAGGGAAGGACTAAAGCAAGTAACTTTCAAATAATTTCACTTAAGACAATCACTCTACTTTAGCTTTAAGGTGGATTCTTCCTAGTGTTTCCCAGTACTCTAGAAAACACTTTGTCATGTGGCATTTTAAGCAGATAATTAAAGAAGTCTGATTTCTAATCTGAAAAAGCTGCTGGAGAATTTTAGTACTAGCAATCTATAGAAGAGTTTCTTGGATTCTCTACCCAAACTTACCACTCAATAGATTCATGCCAAGTGTTGAATTATTTGCCATTATTTACATTCAGCAATTCTCCACAACATAATCTGTCCTGAAATGTTATTTCATCAGGAAAAGGAAAAAAATCTATAATATTGGGTAAGTGAAATGATTTTGTAATTAACATGACATGGTTTTTTATAATGTCACATTAACTATAAGCATGAAGAAAAGAGTGGGAATACATTGGAGCTCAAAGTATTAAGTAGGTCCCCTTTTAGAATGTGTGAAAGAAAGCATGCAATATCCATCATGCCATTTGTACCTGAAAGTCTTCTATTGTAAGAAATAGGAGGCTAGAAATATGAATTCCAAAAAGCTCAAGACAACAAACAGCAAGTGTGGCATGTTATATACACTGAATTAACCTCCCAATTCTTCACCTCTCCCTCTATCCATCCTTTGGATGTGACTTTAGAGTTTCAATCATAAAAGAAGAACAAATTTTCTTGCCTTCTGACTTCAGGTTTTGTGATGTGACTGGGTTGGTCAACAGAATGAAGCAGAATTAACAGTGTTCTAGCTATGGGCCGAGGAAATAAGGAAGTTTTGGAAGATTGCATTTGCTCTCTTAACTGCTACCATCTTATTGAGATGAGCATGCCTTGCCTACAGATACCAGAAGGACAAGAGACCCAGGGGTCTCATATAATAATTTTTTGCCCTATGCATGGTTAGTTGCCAAGCCTCTACCTCATTCTCGAATATGCTACAACAAAGAAATGCTTCTTGTTGGATGCCCTAGAGGCTTTGTTAGACCATCACGCAGCATTCCTGTGCCCTGGTGGACTGATAGAGACAGCATCTACTCTTTGTTCCAAGGTGATTTCACACGTAAACTTGACACTCACCAATAATATTAATAGCTGGATTCACTATGGATAAAGGCACCCAAAATAGAAAAAGCAGAAATAAGAAAACCAAAAGTAAAGACCAAGAATACTAAGTGGCTTTCATTTGCAAAATGATAACTCAAGGATTATAGCTTGACACTTTTAATTAAAAAGACACTAAAGAATTCACACAGAATTCCTTTTACTTTGCTCCAGGGTGGCTCAGGAAGGATGGCTGCTTTGCTATCAGAATGCATAATATTGAAATCTGGGTCCACTTGAGTCTCCCACTACAGGAAAGACTAAAAGCGTCTGTGTCTCCAGTGAGACTGTCCTGTCCAGGCGTCATTTCCTCAGTGCTGATAACGCACAAGCAATCTGGCACCGGGCAGTGGTGTATGGTTCCAAAGCCCAAATTTTTGATCTTCTGCCATATTCCTGACAACAATAATAAGAGTCAGATGTTTTTCTCTACCAAGACTGTGAAGAGGCCTATTGGAAATGGCATGGTTTCCTTTTACCCATTAAAAAAAAATGTTTTGTGGTAGAGGCATAACACCAGGGTAATGCTAACACATTCATATAAATCTGTAGTTAAACAATTCATATAAGTCGGTAGATAATGTGAAAAGTTGATTTGGAAGCATTAGCTAGAAGGAAAATCTTATATTCTGGGTCACTCAACATTTCCTAAGATACACATCATGACGCTGTTCTTCATGAACAGCCTCTGTTATGATGATGCTGTCTCAAACTTCAAACTGGTTACCAGTGAGAATCCTTGTGAAAAGGAAGGAGTTACCTCCCCGTGTAGGGCTACATGGTCACTATTGAACAGGTTCCCACTATTTATATGACAAAGTTTTAATTAACTATAATCTTATTTCTCTCACTGGCCTAAATCATACACTCTCAAGGGAGTTTAGCCATGCTCCATATCTTGTTGGTTTGAGGCAAAATTCTTGACTTCTGGGAAATAGCTTCTTAATTTTTGAACTTAGGGGAATTATTTAATATCATTAAAATTCACAGTCTTCACTTGTCAAGTGGGATGGATAGTAACGATTTTGTGTAATTTGGGGAGAATATAGAAATCGTTCAAGGTATACTAATCATTCTTTGTTACTCCTTGGTGATTGATTGTTCTTCACCCTTTTCAAGTAAGGGATCTAAAGCCCAGAAAAGTTTAAAAAATGGTGGAAGGCTTTTACTTTGTACAATGTAAAATGCAAGGATGAATATAGAGTTTCCTGTGCACTCATGTTGCTTCAAAAGGAAAGCTACATTTCTTTAGCTTTTCAGCACACTCCAGGTGTAGACCTCTACTTAGGTCATCAACAGAAATGTTAAATCCCTCATGCTATATGTCTACACTGTACTGTGAAGAATCCATTCTATCTGGCTCCCTGTATCTGTTTCTCTGCCTCTGTCTCTGTCTCTCTCTATCTCTCTATTTCGCTGTCTCTCTCTCTCTCTCTCTCTCTCTCTCTCTCTCTTACACACATACATTCTTCTTCTGCTCTAACTAGGTACAGTTGTCTGTGCCACTAAGCTTCCAGAATTAAAGAGATAACCAATAGGTCCTCTAACTAATAACAATACCTGAAGCTATGGAAAATCACAGAGTTGGAAGGCTTCTTAGGAAACAGACTGAAAGTATTCAGTTCAGATTTAGGGATAGGTTTTTTTAACCTATGAATGCCAACTCTTGGCTCCTTAAAATTGGCAGAGTCCATAATTTAATTAAATAAATATTTCTGTTACATAACTACATAATTTGCAACAAGAAAAACACAAAAGTTAGCCAACTTACAAATAACTTATAATACTGATGTGAAGAGGTCAAAGAGTATGTGGTAATTAGAAAATTTATGTATGTTTGTAGGAGTTGCTTTCCTTGATAAAGAGGCTTTATTCCCAATGTAATCAGTCCCTCTGTTTATGGAGCATTTTACTGTGCTCTAGTTATATATTGCTCTATTCTACTATCTGTCTGTCTGTCTATCATTTGCTTTTGGTTGTTTTTGTTGTTGTGGTGGTGGTGGTAGTACTAGATTTTAAACTCAGAACTTCATGTCTCCTAGGCAGGTGCTCTACTACTTAACACATATGCCCAGAACTTTCTGTTTTAGTTCTTTTTCAACTAGGATCTTATGTTTTTACTCAGGTTTTTCTGGACCTCAATCTTCCTATTTACACCTCCCACATAGCTGTGATGACAGGAGAGGGCCACTACACCCAACTTACAGATTGAGTTGGGGTCTTGATACCTTTTTTGAATAGGATGGCTTTAAAACATCTTTCTAATCTTTGTGTCTCAATTATCTAGGATTATAGGTATGAGCCACACTATCTATCTAGATACATACTTACCTTACTTGACCTTCACATTAATGTTGTCAAGTGGGTACATTATTTTAACCCTGTTAACTGATAAAGAAACTAGGACTAAGAAAGACTAGAATCTTGATTAAGTTAGACAACTGCAATATGGAAGAGTTTCTGTTTATACACGTCTGACCACACTCAGTACAATCTCCAAACTACAAAATTGTCTTCATAATATCATGTCATGTCATTCATGTTTCTCACAACATGATTAACAGAAAGGGAAGGGATTAGATTCTAGAGATCTCAAAGAAGTCTCAGAGAGCAGTGAACACTGGAAGACTTGAGTAGATCTACAATGTGCTAGCAAGGAGCCATCTTTTACTTTGAAAGCTGAACTTTAGAATTCATGAAATAGAGGGAAATGAATACATGACAACATCCAATTCACCTCTAATTGCTATTGTTTTCCTCTCCCTCCACATTTTTTCTTTGTAGAAGCTACAAATGAAATATTTGGCTGATTGGGGTTTCCCATACACTCTTTTCAATACTCATGTTTGGAGCAGTGTGGAGCTGCTGGGCAGTAGAATCGCAAGAGAGGAGGCTAGCACCAGAAATCTCAATAAGAAGGGAATGATAGGGAATTGTCTTTGCCGGGTATATGTATGCATATCTGAAATACACTTCAAGCATTTGGTACAATATCCCAAAAAGTACACAAATAATAGGTATACATGGATATATTTAAGTCATAAATACTTTAAAAACATTTATTGACTTTGATACAAAATCTAGTTTCAAAGACTGGAAATTAAGAACTCTCAAGATATTTCTGTCAAGCCCCAAGATTGATTTTCTCTTCTTTCTCTCCTTTCTCCTCTCTTCTCCCCTACTCTTCTCTGCTCTCCTCTTGTCTCCTCTTACTTCTCTTTCTCTTCCTCTCTCTCTCTCTGCCTCCTCATCCATATAGTCAAGTTGGAGATCATTTGGAAATAATATGAATATGGTGCATGGTCCCTTCCTCTCTTTTTTTTCCTTTTCTTATTTTTTTTGGTTGGTTGTGGGTTTTGAACTCTGGGCTTGGGCACTGTCTGTGAGCTCTTCAGCTCAAGGCAAGCACTCAAGCCACAGTGCCACTTCCAGTTTTCTAGTGGTTTATTGGAGATAAGAGTCTTATAGACTTTCCTGCCTGGGCTGGGTTTGAATTGTGATCCTCAGATCTCAGCCTCCTGAGTAGATAGAATTACACTCTTTTTTTTCTATAATTACTGATTCTGTTGGCTGTACAGCCAAACTCTAGCCTCTATGCATTCTTGAGACAATTTAATTGTGGTTTAGGTAAAAAGGGGCCACTTTGCAAATCATATGTCATGCTCACCTTCATGCTGGCCTTATCTTCTCTTATCTTTTTCTGCCCTCTATCTGTATGTGATAAGAAAGTTTGTCCTCTTATAGAATACATAGTTAAAGCTGCTATTTATGACCAGTGAGTCCAGCCACCTTCCATGCCAAGTGCTTTCCCCAACAGTTTGTTTTCCTCTATGGTTTTCTGATGAATAAAATGTCCTTCATTCTGATATGTTATTAATATAATCAGGAACTCCCTGGTGGTGAGTTTCACTAAGCCTGTAATAAGTTTACCAGAGTAGCTACTGAGTCTCTTCTTCCTCTAGGGCTTTTTGAAAGTCAATGTTGATTAATATGTATACACAGAAGGGAGTTTTGAGAGTCTCTACTTTTCAGCTGGTCTGCTAATATAAGATTTTGCATTTATAATAGGGGTTTTGCATAAATGATCTCAGAAGAAGTTCAATTTAATACAGCTCAGACTTCAGATACCTAATTAACAGCAGGGCAAGACAAGAAAGTGGGTCTCTTGACCCTTGACTAATGTTGCTCCTACTGCATGCATTACATCCAGGGTCCTAACTCGACCAAATAAACCTCTGCAGACCTCTGATTAGAGACCGAGAAGTGCCCTTCTTCCTGATCAAGGCTGACCTCAAAGCTCTATCTCATTTATGTCTATTTTAGTTCTTCCAGAAAAAAAGACATGCTTTTAAAAAAAATATTGCAGTGCTTAGAAACATCACCAAGAGATTCTTTGCTTTTCTTCAAAAATAAATACCAAGAGTGGGTTTTATTTATTTGTTTGCTTGTGTTTGGTGATGTTGCTCTTCAAAAGATCCTGGTACATTTGGGTTACACAGCCATCTGCCACTACATGCTCAAATAGTGTGGTTTAAAGAATCTGGCCACCCTTCCTTTGATATAGAAGAACCACATGGGGTTGAGTCATACACTGTGGAGAGAACACAGATAATTATGGGATGTGCTAGGCCCAGAGAAGATGTCAACTGCTACATAATTACAATTGCAATCCAAGGGGGACAGAGTCATAGAAATACAGTTAATATGAGGAAGTCAACATAAAAATACTGAATTCTTGGCACCAATGTATTAAAATACTTTCTCTTGACTTTCACCCCCATGAACTTCCAAATATAAGGTCTCTGTTATCACTGGAGATGCCCATGATCTTGAGGCACCTTTTGGAATTAAGTAAAATGTTTCTTTGTTTCAATGATGGTAAAGGAGCTAAAGGGCATAGATCTTTATTCTAGATTCAATTGTCTAAGTATAAAGACAAGAGACCTTACACTAATTACTTAATATGGAAAAGGTGAGGTAGAAATGAATGGAGAGACTGAACTTTCCTTTCGTGGCAATTGAAATAATCTTATTTCTTTAATGTTCTGTTAAAATGAGGCGCAGGCAACTTATGACTGTAATCTAGCTACTCAGGAGGCTGAAATATTAGAATCTCTGTTTAAAGCCAGCCTGGGCAGGAAAGTCCATGAGACTCTTGCTCCAATCAGCCAGCAAAAAGCCAGGAGTGGAGATATAGCCCAAAAGGTAGAGTACCAGTCTTGAGTAAAAAAGCTAAGGGATGGAGCGTAGGCCCTGAGTACAAGCCCTAATACAGGTGCACACACACACACACACACACACACACACACACACACACACACACACACACACAGGCCATATTGCATTCCCATATTCACTGATTAGTTAATATTATACAATATTTCATTGACAGGAATTGAAGCCACAGATTGAAACAAGACAAAAGAAGAGAAAGATTAAAATGGTGCTAGCATAACACTCAATGAAGAAAACAGATGCACCCACATGCAGGATTGTATGTGTGCAGATCTAACCTTTCCCCTTGGGGTTGGAATGGTATCACACAGTGATAGTTGTAAATCTGGGAGTTGAATCAGAATCAGCTATATGCCAAAGTTTTTGTTACTAAGTTCTAATTCAATAGACCTGGACTGATGCTCTTAACTTTTTAATAACAATTTTATTCTGACACAATTTACCAGCCATGTATGATGCACCATATGCAAATGAGTGGCATTTTAGTATATTCAGAAACTTTTGCAGCCATCACCACTGTGTATTTTTAGAATATTTCATCCTTCTCCCTTCTCCCTCCCAAAAAAAAGATCTTATTACTTCAGGATGATTAGTAACCATTCCCCCAGCTCCTAGTAACCATTAATCTACTTTAGGTCTCTATTAATTTGCCTATTCTAGAAATATCCTTTCACATATGAGGAATAATATTTTATGTGGTCTTAAGTGACTATTTTTTTCTCTTAATGACAAGATTTATCTTTGTTGCAGCAGATATCAGTATCCTATGCCTTTATTTCTAAATAATATTTTATTACATAAAGATACCATTCTTCATTTATTCATCAACTGATAGATATTTGTGAACGCTTATATGCAGGTTTCTATGAAGGATTTTTAGATGTAGTGGCATGAAAAGAACCAAATCAATTTGTAGGTGGCAGATCCATTTTTAAAATAATGTTTGGTATTATAGACACTTTCAGAACTACCTAAAGACACATGAAAAGTAATTATTGGAGTTGGAAAGTACAAAACAACAATTCTGCTTTGTAGTTATTTATACAACTTAAAATTTTTGAGCATTTGTATGTCTCATAATAAAAAACAAAATATTAAATTTGTAGTTTATTAATTATCTTATTTCTACAATCCTTTTTCATTGTCATAAGTAATTATGAGCTGACTGTATCTCAAAACCAGGTTTGCTTCTATTGGAATGTTAACTATAGATAAAATTAAGAAGTATAAACAACATCACAAAAATTTCTTCAACTGAGTGACAGCCACAAAACTAATCATGTATATTATCCCATTAATATTCTTTGGGGCTACATTTCATTCTCCTTTAACAGGCACAACAAAATTAGGAAGAACTGACTGTCCAAAGTCACACAACCAATTAGTACAGCAGGGAATTAGACTTTAGCATTTCTCTCCATCCAAATTCTCTCAATAAGTTGAAGAACAATTTCTCTATTTAAATTAATAAACAGGGCTGAGAAGGTAGCTCAGTGGTAGAGTGCTTGCCTTGCATGCATGAAGCCCTCGGTTCAATTCCTCAGCACCACATAAGCAGAAAAAGCTGGAAGTCACGTTGTGGCTCAAGTGGTAGAGAGCTAGCCTTGAGCTAAAGAGCTGAGGGACAATGCCCTGGCCCAGAGTTCAGGTCCCCCCCCAATTGACCAAAATTTAATTAATTAATTAATTAACAACTAAAGAGACTTTCCTGAATTCAAGACCACAATTTTCCAATATTTTGTTTGTAGGTTAATTTATTTGCCAGACTAAATTATATGGATGTCGGGGTAGAGAACTCCTCACTCAAGTCAAAGAGAAAGTATCCCATACAGATGCTCTCAATATAATGTCAAGTATCAGTTTATAAAATTCATAAGTACTGGTAAAAAAAATATTGTGCCAGGATTGGATTATTGCACTCTGAAAGAACTTGCTTTGTAAGTTTCCCTGGAGGTTTGCTTCGTCCATGACTAATAACAAAAACAATCTGTTTTGCAAAATAAATATTTTGGCAAAGGGAAATTTTGTCTTGTTTCAGAACCAAGAAGCTAACCATGAGAGCTATATATTTTTATGCTTTTTTAAAGAGGAATAAATTATTGAATTACTGAAAAAAATAAAATAAATAACGGTCAAGAAAATGGACTATTTTATCTTTGTGTATCAGTTGCAACCCTTCTCTGAAATACACAAGGGAAACCATCATGAGTAGCCTCCAAGAGAGAATGGAGTTCTTCATATTTACTTGTTCCACTTGGACTAGTTGTCCTTCTCAATCAGTTGATTGATGGGTGGGTAACTTGATTTTGTTTCACTCGTTACTCATATCCTTCATAGGGAATTTCCTTATTTCCAAACAGTAGTGAAGCACTCCCTATTTTAATATGTCTGTCTGGCTGTCTAGCTGCATGACAATAACAAATAAAATTCAGAAGTGATCCAGGAAAAAGTTAAGTAGAGGAAGGTGCTTGTGAATAGTCAGTACATTTCCTCTCTCAGCCTCCCTTTGACTTTTCTTTTCCCTATGCTTTCATGCTCTCTCAGATACCAACAAGAGGAAAAGTTAAGATAGTCACTGGGCAATAAAGGGAGTGTTTGTCAGAAAGTGTTTCATTAGAAACATTCTGATATGATTACATGCTGCTTACACATTCAGCTGAAATCAATGCCAGTAGAAAAGGTCTGACCTGCATATATCAGTTTCTGTCAGAAGGAAGAGGAGCTAGGAAAATCTAAAGGATACATACTAGACAGAAGTCCTTCACTGATTTCAAAGAAATTAGCAGACTAATCGAGTTCTTATCCTTTGGGAAATTGCTTATGGTTTTAATATTGGTAAAATTTCATCAAATTCTTTTTCCAGAAAGTGTAACAAATTTAAATCAACTTCCAATAGCATTTGAAAGCCTGGAGATTAAGAATATCTTCCAGCTCCCCAAATTGATGCCATTTCTGAAAAGGATACCAGAGAGCCCTATTCATACTAAAGCTATCTCTTCCATTAGCAAGGAACAGCATTTGCCCAGAGACACTCACCCAGGATAGTAAACCCAGATAGTAAACTAAGCTACAGATCTGAGAGAAAAAGAAAAAGAGAGGGAGAGGGGGTACTCGATAAGGAAGTGGAGGGAAAGGGGAAAAGAAAAGAAAGGGAAGGGAAGGGAAAGGAAGGAAGGAAGGGATTCAGGGACATACTTGAACCAATTATGAGAATTAGCTTAGATTTGATATCACAAATTAAAATTGTAATTATATTTCTTAGTAGCTTTATAACAATATTATTGACAAAACTACATTGGCTTTATTCTTATGTCATGAATAGTCTTTATCTCTAAACTACCTGCTAAAAACACTCATACACACACACATACACACCTATTAGAATGATATATTTAATCAAGAAGAGCAATTTTGAAGGTCTGAATTCTAATATTGATGCTGCTATGTGATATTAAAATGTGATGCTGCTATTTGTCATGTGATCTTAGAAAATTCATTTAAATTTGGCCCCTTCAATTCTTCTTTGGTAAAAATGGTCTGTAGTAAAAATAGTCTTTGGTTTAAAAAATCAGTCTATAGCATGACTTATTTTAAAAAGCAAGATGATCATAGAAAGAATTCAACATAATATTGCCAACTAGAAGGTAAGAATTTACATCCGATGGGAATTTGACATTGGCCCCTAGTTGATAGGAATCAACAGTATTAGTCCTACAACTAAAGACGCTATAGTCTGACAACAGCCTGAGTACGTTGAGAATTAGATTCTTCCCCAGATTCTCGAGGTAAGAGCCAAGTGTTGTATATGGTCGACTTCTTGGCTTCGGCCTTTTAAAATACTTCACTAAGGATGAACATAAGCATGCTCCACGTCTAAACTACACTTGTGAGATAATAGATGTGCAATGCTTGAAGCTATACAATGTGTGTTAATTAACAAATGCAAATACCATGCAACTGTTAAAGGGTAGGGGCATATATTTAAAAGGCAGGAATGTTTTAAAGGTATTAGCTAAACAAAAGATAGTTTAATCTTACTACCTTTTTCTTTAAAAAATAAATTAGGTCTGTGTCTACTAATAGGAAAAAATTCTGAAAGCTAAAAGTCTAAAGTCACATGAATAACAACAATTTCCTTACAACTTTGGCAATGGGGGGAGGGGAGATGGGAAGGGATGGAAAGGGAAACAAAGTAGGAGGCAACAATGCTTGATAAGAAATGTACTCATTACCTTGCTCATGTAATTGTAACCCCTCTGTACGGTATTTTCAAAATAAAAAAAAAACAGAGATTAGAAAAAAGTTTTTTTGTTTGCTTTAGATAATTCTGTATAATTCATTTTTATAATAACCATGTACTAATTTTGCAATAAGTTTTAAAGTGCATTGGACTCAGTTTCTAGTTGGCAGGGTGCTATCTACCAAGTGTTTAAAAATAACTCTGTGTGTGTGTGTGTGTGTGTGTTGTGTTGGTCATGGGGCTTGAACTCTGGGCCAGGCACTGTCCCTCAGCTCTTCAGCTTAAGGCTAGCACTCTACTACTTTAGCCACAGTACCACTTTCAGCTTTTTCTGTTTATGTGGTGCTGAGGAATTGAACCCAGGGCCTCATGCATGCAAGGCAAGCACTCTAGCACTGAGCCACCTTCCCAGCTGAAAAGTAACTCTTATGTGCATTTTCTATAATCTAATATTTTATATTAATGTTCTATCTAGAAATACATTACAAGTTGTCACAACTTCCAAGAATAGCTCCCACATACACATTGACCTTTCTCCTATAGATGTATTTAGCTGCGTGACACATGCCTATAGCAAAATACACAAAATTGACAGGATGAGTATATAACTCAAAAGAGTACAAAATATACCAGGAAAACCTACCCTGAGTAAACTGTCTACAAATTTCCTTCACTAAAGAGGATGAAGAAATGTCCTGGAAAGTACCACCTCTTTTTTCAAGCATATTCCCTCATTTTTAGTAAATACCCAAACATTTGCAGGATATTCAGTCATGTTCCTGTTTTTGTACCCTGATTCATGTTTGTTTCCCATCTGAAATCAAGGCAATTACTTTGGAAAAGTTAAATAAAAGTGGTGTTATATTGTGCCTTGTACCGATGATGGTGGAAAGCAAGGTGAATACTATCTTCAGCCAAGTACACACTCTATGAATTTTTGGATTGTTTATCTCAGTGAAGAATGGTGTTGGGATGGGATATTGATGGTATTATTTCTCTGGGAAATATTGCTATTTTCACAATATCAATTCTGCCAATCCAGGAGCATTGAAGGTCTTTCTACTTCCTTATGTCTTTTTCAAATTCTTATAGTTTTCATTGTAGAGGTTCTTCAGATCTTTGGTCACGTTCATTATTGGGCTTTTCTTGTTGTTGTTTGAGAATATCACAAACAGAGTTGCCTTCCAGATTTCAGTCTCAATCCTCTCACTGTTGGTGTACATAAGTTACTGATTGCTACGGATTTATTTCAGGGTAACACAAGTCATATATTTGCTGAAGCACAAGAGTAAATTTATCATTGAGAAACACCGTTCCACTAGCTATGGTAAGAATTATGTCCTTGCCAATAGATGACTACTATTCTTCTTTCTACTATTTATAAGGGTTCATGAAGTTCTAGCTTTTTCAACTATGTTTATCTGTCTAATTATATAGTGCAACTTGTGTTTGGAAGGCTAGTTCTTTTTATTATAGTCTCCCGCAAGCAAAACAAAAATATTTGTTTTAAGCTTATTCATTGAACAAAAAAAAAGACTACTGTTTTCTTTTTCAATTGATGCCAATGTTGGGTTTGAACATCAAAATTATGAAACAAAAAATATGACTGTCGGAGCATAGATGAAGAGAATTTTAGACTTGCGAATGGCACTGTGCCTGCTTTGCAGAGACCATCAGCTGAATCCTGGGGATTGTCAGGAAGACATCATCCCCAGTCCTGCTGTCCACACACCTGCTCCCAACCACTGCTTCCTGTTACTGAGGTCTGCCCTTGTTTGGTCTCTCCTCTCCCCACAAACCAAAGGACTCTGTCCTTCTGAGGATGACATATGCTTTTGCTTCCCTTCTAACAACTAGCATTCCCACAGACCTGACCAGATTCCTAGTTTGATGTGCTGTCAGGTCTCCTTGTAAAAGGAAGCTCCACTTACCTGTGCTTTGACGTACTAGGATTCCATGAGTATAATGAGTAAGGCTTAGTATGCGGAACTAAATTGCTTATAGAAGAAATCCAAGTTCAACCACTGGTGCATCCCCCAGTATCAGTTTCCTTGTATATAAAACAAGAATAGGCATGGCACTAGTGGCTTGAGCCTGTAATCCTAGCTACTTAGGAAGCTGAGATCTGAAGATCTCGATTTGAAGCCAACTTAGGCAGGAAAGTCCATGAGACTCTAATCTCCAATCTCCAATTAACTACTTTAGAACTGGAAGTGGAGCTGTGGCTCAAAGCCACAAAAAAAACAGCTCAGAGACAGTGCCCAGGCCCTGAGTTCAAGTCCCATAACTGACAAAACATAAAAAATAAAAATAAATAAATAAACAAGAATAGTAAGTTGTTGGGAAAAAGGTGTTAAGTGAAGTATGTCAGACCCAGAGAGACAGAGACACAAAGAATGTGTGTTTTCCCTTACATGTGGAAGCTGGATTTAGGAAATACATAAGTAAATACATTGGGCAGTATGCAAATGTGTTTACTGCAATACAGTGGATTCATGGGAGATATCAAATAATATAGTTCCTTAGAAAGCCAAAATCAAAGTTCAGAAAAAACACCAGAAAGTGGTACTTGAAAGGGGTGGGATGGCTCAAGGGCAATATGGTAGATGAATGAAGAGAAGAGGGGGAGAGGCAGACTAGAACCCATTATATACCCTACAAACCAAAGAAGTGAAAAAAGGGGTGGGTGGTTAGGGGAGAAATGGGGGAAATGTTGACAGGGGCGACATTAATCAAGATACATTCATAAATGGTGTGTTAAATGGCAAAGAAAAAATAAACATTGAAAACTATTAAGTAGAAATACCAACACGTGTTCTTCTGTTAATCAGTTAAGATTTACCAGAGAGGGAAAGAGAGAGAGAGAGAGATCATTTTCAGGCTCTGTGTTAGCCAGGCTTAGCAAAATAGATTGCAGAAAACTACAAATCAAACTGGTTATGGGTTTCCCCAAGCTCTGGGAAAAAAATGCTACACCAGAGACAAGCCCACCATCAAGGAGTGGAGCAGGAGAATTTCCACTCTGAGCAGAACCATGTCTACCCCTCTCTCTTCCATTATGTTATCTCAGAGCCTACATAAAAAGGTCTAAGTTCCAACAATGTGTGAACCTCACTTTTAAAACCAGGGCCTCAGTATTCTTAATCATGCATATGTGTATCTCTTCCTAGATTGTGAACGTATACGAGGAACCATGTAGTGAATTGCATTGCTCTATAGCTGATGCTAAGAATGAAAGATAGAATAGTAGTAGTATTCATAAGTAAATCAATGGGCCAGCCTCAGGTGAAAGAGAATTTGCTCATTTCCCATTTTGGGGGGGATCCTTTGTTCCCACCTATAAATGATACTCCTCCCCTGGCATACCAACGTCTTTCTCTAGGACTTAGCTTTTCTCTATCTTGGGAAGTCTCTCAGATTCCTTACTCTCATGGCTTTGCATCAATCCCTCCCAGACAAGATGCAACCAGTTGTAAATATATTCACTAATCTAGTAATGCCTCCCAAGGTAATAATCAATGTAATACAAAACCAAAATCTTAACTTGTCTGCAAAAAATAGACATAAAAAACTAAGCCTATAATAAATGGAGTTTATAATGGTACGCTTTGAAGTTCTATACTAGACATTCTCCAGAAAGTCCCTGGTTGATCATTCATCCTCTCTGGAATCCTCATAGTCTCTAGGTGGCTTCAGAGCAAAGCTGTTGTACAGGTGAGATATGAGTCAGTCTGGCCAGCCGGCTCTTGCTGTGCTAATTCTATGTTCTTTCTTTCATTCATTCCCAGCTACTTAGGAAAGAGTCAAAGTTCATGGAGAATGCCTTGCAAAAGCCGCTGCCACAATGCTGTTGGCAAAACTGTATCAGAGAAACTAGGCACAGCAAGTAGGGTCACCTAGCTCCTACTAGGGGTTCCCAGAAGCATTGTTCCAGGTAAAGTCAAATATTTCATTTCTTCAGGTAACCACATAGACCTTCCATAGACAGCCAATGAGTAAACACAGCCAGAGGCTGGTACTTTCCCTCTCTTTGAAGCCTCCTGCAAATGAATCATAAGTGGTTTTACGAAAAAGGGAGGGGAAAATCTATCACAGACAAGTCCAGAAACTTCCTAGTAGAACTGGAGAAGCCTAACAAGTCTATTGCTTTTCCACTGGTACCTACCACATTTCCTGAATGTTCTTAGTTCTTGGATTTGATCATGTGTTACTGCATTGATTAAATGCATTCAGTTACAAAGTAAACTCCCAAAGACAAAATTTCACAAGATAGTGGATTTGGTGAGACTAGCTGAGTTTGAGTTCAACATCTGACATCTATACCTCCACAATTTTGGCTTAACTTATCCCAATTACCTCTCCAGGCTTCATCTCAATATTTGTAAAAGGATGATAATACTGATAATAAGTTGTTGATAATGCTTTTATTAACCCACCAACCTAAAACTATGTATAAGGCCAGGTGTGTATCAGCGCTCAATAATTACCAGCTACTTCTGTTGATCCCTGCCTGTACTTCCAGTACAGTACCTAGTTACCAAGGGGAATTCAAGGTCAACCTGAATTAGGAAATAAATACCATGTGTTGCTTCGTGGAGGTGTCCCTTTGATTTATAAATTAAATGCCCTGCAACAATTGTGCCATCCTATAATCCTACCTCTGCTTACCTTATCAAACAAGTCTCTATTCTTTTCTGTGTGTGTGTGTGAAAATTCTGTATAGAGGGGTTACAATTACATGGGCAAGATAATGAGTACATTTCTTATCAAGCATTGTTGCCTCCTCCTTTGTTTCCCCTTCCCATAATGGGAAGGGGAAACAAGTCTCTATTCTTATCACTTAATAGCTTATAACTATAAAGGGGAAATAAGAACCTTCAATATATCAAGGCAGTTATTTAACAAATACTTTGGAATAGATATACTTACTTGTCTAGGCATTGTGAAACCACTTGGAAAATGACATAAAGGTAAAATTCCAATTCCATTTTTACTCACAATAACATTTTATATATATTTTTCAATTACCATGGCATGTATATATAGTTAGCTAGTTAGTTAGTTCATTTTACTCTCAGAAAAAAGAAACATGGCAATTATTGGGTTGATTTTGAGAGGGGGAAAATAATGAGATTTAAAGAGATTCAGTAATTTGCCTAATAATTTTCTGCTAGAATTCCCAAGAGTTCACACACACACACACACACACACACACACACACACACACACACACACACACACCAACTATGAGCAACCAATGATTAAATAATCACACTTTAGTTATTCATTCTCTCAGTGGAATTTGTCCCTTAAGGCAAATAAATTATCCTGAGATTATTCTCAATCCTACCTATAGGCAAGCTGGTGGAGAAGGAAGAAAATGAAGAAGGGAGAGAAGGTGAAATGAAAGGAGAGAAAACATAAGAATCGGAGACAGTAGGAGAAAGAGAATAGGAGAAAGGGAGGGAGAGGGAAGTTTTAAGAGAAATCGGCTTATGGGAAATAATGAGCGGGCATTGCTAGATAGCATGAGGTGGGGAGGCTCAGAGGAGTGTAGACAGTCTGGATGGTCTAACTTCCATTTGACAGATAAAAGTTTTAAGAAACACCGACCCCACCTCAGACCCCACCATTCCTGCTGCCCTTGATTCTGACAACCCCTTCCTTCCCTTAGCTGTCCTGAGGGCAGCCTCTGCTGCCTCTGGATTACTTCCCTTTTGCTCTAAAGAGAGGGCTTTTTTTGGCTTCAGCAAAAGGAAAGTGGGAAGATAAAACAAACTCTAATTCATCTGTCCTTAGTCATAGGTTTCCTTCCCATCAAGGATGGGTTTTATCCTTATTTAGAATCAATACTAAGTAAAGAAAGTATAAATATACCAATTGAAAAGCTCTTTCTGTGGAAGCCTTGGCAGCCACAGTAAATTGCCTGAGGTTTAGAGACGCCATGCATTTTCCCTAGGATTTATTCTAAAGCCCTTAAGTGTTAAAGTCAATCATTTTAGGAGGCCCTTGATATGATCACAGCTCGGATTTGTTCATAGGCTTTCTCTTGTTTTTTTTTTTCTTCTTTTTCATTTCTGTAACAGAGATAAATCTCTAGCAAGCTGACAGAATTTTGAATACTTATGTTGAATATTTCTCCTGAAGAGATGATAGAAGCTACATTTGACCATTACTGTGTTTGAGATGGGCAAGTGGGTCTAGATGAAAGGGGCAAAATTTCCACAGGCATTATCAATAAGCTAGGCTGTGTCAGTCAAGGAGAACGTTTAGGATCTCTGCACAGAAGTGGCCTTGACTTTCAGTTGGGTTACCTCATTCTCTATTGTCACTCAGATAAACTAGCAGAAGAACTGGCGATAAAGTCAAACCTCAATATCCAGACTCTTCATCTGTAAAGCTGAAGAGAGGAGCTGCTATGTCCCTCAGGATCTCTGACCACCCAGAGAAAAGAAAAAGGAAATGCATATTATAAGTATGTTTAAAGGGCTTATTCATGGTTGGCTTTCAGGAAACCTGAATGAAATCTTTTGACTAGTATAGTATCTCCATCAGTGAGACTTGTCAAACTTGTTTAATCAAGGACAAGGGAAATAAATTATTTTCATGAAAAAGTGAAATCAAAACAGCTTCGTGTGATGAGTCTAGGTCTTGGTCTAGTCACTAGTCACTTTACTACTACATAATGCTCCCTAGATTTTTTTTCCTTCAGATCTAAAAGGAAGAAAACCATGAAATGAATGGCAAATAACTTTGGAAATATTATTAAGCCATTGTTTCAAGCCTTTCTAATGAGTAGTTCTAGAAATGTGTTTCATAAAAAATGCTTTCAACATACAAACAAAGTAGAATATCAGGAAATCAGTGCCATTCAGACACAAATTTGAAAAAAAAAGAAACAAATATGGTTATTTAGTAGAATTTTCATGGCCCCATCAAAACATATACATATGCAAATATCTATTCATAACTTTTAAGTAATCTTTTAAATTCAGTAATATATATATACAAAAAAATGGACAAATTGTGCAGAGTGTCCATGGCTCATGACTGTAATCATACCTACTCAGGAGGCTGAGATCTAAGGATCACAGTTTGAAGCCATCCTGAGCAGAAAAGTTCCTGTGAGACTCTTATCCCCAATTAACCACTCAAAAACCAGAAGTGGCACTATGGCTTAAAATGGTAGAGTGCTAACCTTCAGCAAAAGAGCTCAGGGACAGCGCCAAGGCCCTGAGTTCAAGCCATACAATTGGCAAAAGACAAAGAAAATGAAAAATAGACAAATTGTAATTATATTGCCTGGTGAATTTTCACAAAGAAAAGACACTTACGTGGTATAACCCCACCAAAAAAGAAAATATCCTAGAACAGCTTCATCCCCCTCTCTCCTGCTCACCAATGTTCCAAGTGCTACATATCCAGAAATCTAACACTTAGACTAGCTAGCCAGAAGTTGGATTTTATAAATGGAATTAATCTATCTCTTATCTCATTAATCTGGATTCTTTTGTTTAGGATATGACTGTAGGGTTCATCTTTGCTGCCACATTCAGCAATTGTTCATTTATTCCCATGGATGTTGGTTAATCTTTATGAGCTGATTTCATTAGCTTCTTATACCAAACCTAGCATACTACTGAAGGCTTCCAAGCATAAGCTGTATAAAATCTAGAGGCAAGAGCCTGGACTGACTTAGGTTTTAAATTTTTCCACTTACTCTTTTCCATATAGGCTTCTACGTGCCAGCAGCCCAACCAATCACAGCCACAAAAATGGGCTTCAGTATATTGTAAGAAGTTCTGCTCACTACTTATCCTTTACTTCTCAACACCATCTTTCCAACTCCGTCTACCTTCCTCAAAAGAATGAACACCAGGGTTTTAGGTGTAACATTTCTCGTTTTTATGAATACAGGAAGAAAACAACATGGACAGAGGAGTAGAACAATTTCTCAGTCCTCACTGGGTCTTCGCACTGAAGGTTGATCATTTTATTTGATGGTGCTCACAAAATCGCATAGAAGAAGAAACATTTTCCCCTTATTTTAAAAATTGTATTTAATATGGGCTAGTAGTTATTTTTGGACCAATGAAAATAGATACCAGAGAAATTTGTCTACAGTGGACTAATATGAGGGCAAATATTACATAAACCAGTGGATACTGACACTATATATGTGGTTAATTCTGCCAAGGAAAAAGCCCTGGAGTATGGAACAAAGGCAGACATGCTAAAAATGGAAGAAAGAAAGCATACCAGGCAATGTAGTTGTTCTACCAGTGTCATTCCTGACCACCCAAGGTCAAAACTAATAGTGAGTTATTTGTTTTACTAACTTAGGTTGCAAGCACGTTGGGCGGATCCTGTACCTTCTTCTATATCGCACTCAGCGCCAAGAACACTGTTAGCCATCAACAAACCATAATAGAACTGAGCCTTCTCCAAAGTCCAATGAAAACACACACTGAGCTAATGGAGACATTTGCAGGGAATAGGTTCCGGTTTTCTTTTGGGAAATGCCACCAAGAGAGCGTAAGTAATTAGATCTGAGGAAATGACACTGACGGACCAAAATGATCCACCTGCCTTTGTGTAACAACTCAGTTTTCTATTCATTAGTTTGCTTTGTCTTTATTCCTCTAGCCAAAAGTTTAAGAGCTAATTTTGAAATTTCCAAAGGTTCTGAAATCTAGCTGACGAGTCCACAATTTCGGAAAAATGGAAATATGGTACTTACTGCAATGAGTAAATTTATTCATTTGACCATGTTTAGTCATTCCTCTACTGTCTCTATTACCTTCCTGTTGGTGAAACCTCAAAATAGCATTTTGTCAATGTGATGACAATTCCAGGAATAAAATTCACGTATTTCTTGCAAATTGTGTCAGCAATTGACCTAGCCATGGGATGTCATAATTTTCCCGATATTCCCAATGTAACTTTTGCCACTCAATCTTTACTGTGTTTCTGAAAAATAACCCAAACTGATGGAGACTAGCATTATGGATATGAGATGCTAGAGTTACACAGCCTCAAAGACCAGCAGGTCTCCCCCTAAACAAGAGTGATTGGCTATAGCCAAAGTTCTACAGAGAAACCATATGAGATAAATGTTAATCACTGGAAACAAAGCTCAACAAGAAGGAATGGGATTTCTATGTCATCAAGAATACAAGTGTTTCTGTCTTTATCTTTTCATATTCCAAAATAGTAGTAGAAAATGACACAACTGCAAGTCATGCCCTTTATCCATAAAAACATACACAAATAAAAAAAACAGGGAAATGCAAAAATTATCAGCAAAAACATGCCAACAATAGTAATGCTATATGGTGGCACAGAAAGACATAAAGGGTGGGTCTGAGCAGGGAAGGGGAGGGGGGAAGGACAAGGAGGAGAAGGAGAGAGAGAGGGAGGGGGAAAGACAGGGGGAAGGGGAGAGAGAGGGGGAAGGGGAAAGAGAGGGAGAAGGGGAGAGGGAGAGGGAGAGGGGGAAGGGGAAGGGAGAGGGGGAGGGGGAGAGGGAGAGGAAGGGAGGGAAGGAGAGTTGACCCTAAAAGTAGACAGATACTCCTGATTGCCAATCTGCATCCCATTTATTAGCTTCTGATTCATTTCCTCATGCATAGAATTAGGAGTAATTAATTATATTTATACAGAGGGTTTTAATTGCAAATATCAAAATCTAACCCAAATTTGCTTTAGCAAAACTTAATGTCAATGTAATAGAAATATATTCATCTTTGTGTCTAAAACCAGAGAAACTTCTAACTTTTGGCACATCTGGATTCAGGAACTAGAATGTTATAAAGAAGTAATATCCCCACATGTCTGTTATTTTCTGAAATGGCTTAATTTTCAAACATGTTTTCCTATTTCAGTGGCTTCAAAGATAGTAGGCTTATAGTACCAAGCATAGTGGAATGAAGACATCTCTTTGACAAAATTTCAATGAAAGTTAGAGAATCAAAATTAACTACTACAAATAGAGTTATACCTCTATGCAAAGGGTAGACCTGTACCTATAACAAAGGCAGCACTGGGCAAAAATACCTTCAAATAGACACTACTGCCTGGATAAAGCTTATAAGAGCGATCAATGTTCCCTATAATAATCTGTATCTTGGAATTATTTTGCAAGAATGAACAAACAAAACTTACCCCCAAACCAATTAATTTTCCTAGTACAAAGACTATCTTAAATTAATTCTTATTGTTGCACAAATATTTGTCCAGAAGATACTTTCCTTGACTTCTCTCATTAGAACACACATGGCATATCTGAGTGAAATCTCCTTGATCTGCACAATGTTCTCCCAAAATGAACATTGATAGTTGATTAAGACTGTTGATGGTGAGATGGCAGTGGATTGAAAAACGACATAGATTTAGGTAGACAAAGAAGAGCAGAGAGGTCATTCTCAAGAGAAGAAAAAAACAAGTTGATGACTATGTATTTATCATCTAAAAGTACTGTCAGTAAGATGGAAACTCTAAACAACATAAAATGACACATAATGAAGTGGATTTGCAAATGCTAGTAGAAAAGGTGTGCATATCTCCACCAGAAATATATAGAATTCTGTTAACATGCATAGTAAAGGAAGATTTGTAAAGAACTCATTCAGCACAGGTCTTGAAAAGATACTCTTCCTTAAGCTACTCTGCTTTTAGTGGGATGGCCAATGTGCAAACACAAATTGTCAAATTAAATTGAGAACTCCTTTTTATAGGACACCATTAGCTTGCTCCAGTAGGAATGATGATGTATTGGTTTAAGCATGTTAAAACTCGGGCCCCGGCTGGGAAGGTGGCTCAGTGGTAGAGCGCTTGCCTTGCATGCCTGAGGCCCTCGGTTCAATTCCTCAGCACCACATACACAAAAAGAAAAAAAAAAGCCAGAAGTGGTGCTGTGGCTCCAGTGGTAGAGCGCTAGCCTTGAGCTGAAGAGCTGAGGGACAGCGCCCAGGCCCAGAGTTCAGGCCCCACTACTGACCAAAAAAAAAAAACAAAAAACAAAAAAAAAACTCGGGCCCCAAACTGAGAGATAAAAAAGTAGTTTCAAATGAAAAAAAGTACATTAATATACATGATGTGGGCTCGAACTTGGGCCAAAATGAAAACTATTTCCTGGATTTCCAACAGAAGTCTGTCCAACAACAACTCTACTTTTCAGCATTTCAAAGTTATCCTTCAAAATAAATTATGAAAAGTGAGACACAAACATTTAACCAAGTGTGGGGGGAAAGGCTTTTAAAATGCATTAGGAGTGTCAAGCATGAATAATCTCTGCAATCAATACTAAGACAGACTTACCATCTTTTTGGTAATGCACCTACAACAGCACCAGGAATCTTTATTTCTGGCTAGGCTGAATTCAGATGAATTATCTCAGTCTCAAAAAGAAGTCCACAGAAGGCTCTACTGGCTGCCAAAAGCAGTATTCTCTCAAAATAAAAACCTCTTCTCACTTGTACCTAGCAGGTCTGTAATGATGATCTCAGGGAATTTACCAGTTGAAGGAAGTTTCATTTCAGCTAAATGGAGTCTTTCCAAGATTTGAAGAAATTTACTCCATATTTCAGGTAATGAACATGCAATATTTTTACATGTAATGGGGTTCTTCAAGGCAGTGTGGCCTCTTGCTTAAAAGCTACTGTAGGATCAGAACAAAGTGAGAATGAAGTATTAAAATAAGTGGATTTAACTCATCATGAGAAAAGCAAGGTACTGACATTAGTAGAATGTAGCATAGCATAGTCACCTTCAGTGAAAATTTGGAATTTTTTACAAAACTAAGCATATACGTCTATCTAGCAACCATGCTCCTTAGCATTTAACCAAATGAACAGAAAATAAGTCCATAAAAATAGCTTTACATGGATATTTGCAGATATTTGGTTCATAGTTGCTCAAATTTGTAGGGAACAAGGGTGTCCCTGAATAGATAAGGTGAATAAATAAATCTTAGTACATCTACACAATTAAATATTATTCAGCACTAAAAAGAAGCCGGGCGCCTGTGGCTCACGCCTCTAATTCTAGCTAATCAGGAGGCTGAGATCTAAGGATGGCAGTTCAATGTCAGCCCAGGCAGGAAAGTCCATGAGACTTTTATCTCCAATTAACCACCAGAAATCCGGAAGTGGCACTCAGGCTCAAGTGGTAGAGTGCTAGCCTCAAACTGAAGAGCTCAGTCAGTGCACCATGAAAAGGCATGAAGGAGTCTTAAATGCATAGTACTAAGTGAAGGAAATTTTTTGACAAATGACATTCTGGTGTAAAATGTAAATGTGGGAGAGGTTATGTATGTTAGGGATAGAAGAATATGAGAATTCCCTGTGCTGTTGTTCAATTTTTCTGTGAAAATGAAACTACTGGAAAAAGAAATTTTATTAACTTAGAAAAATACATTGGTTTCCAATATTTCTCTAATAGTAATACTTTAGCATAACTTTCTTTCTTTTTCTCTTCCTTATAAGAGTGAGTATGGTTGTATGTTTATACCTCCTATGTCTGAGGCCCTAATTTCAGTTGCTTTTGTATTATCTCTCTCATGTTCTGTCATCTGCTATTTCTGCTAATGACATATATAAAAGAAAATGCTCCCTTGAGAATATCGATCAAAAGTTTATTTGAAAAGTGACAGAAATGTATATACTACATTTTCTTGATCCATTCATCCACTGAGGACCATCTGGATTGATTCTATATTTTAGCTGCAATGACCATGGTTGTGCTGGTGGCTGCAATGAACATGGTGGTGCTGGTGGCTTTAGTGCTGGTTGGTTTGTGATCATTTTAGTAAATGCCCAGGAGTGGGATTGCTGAATCATAGGGAAGCTCTATGTTTAGTCTTTTGAGGAACTGCTATACTGCTTTCCAGAGTGATTGGACAGGTTCACATCCCCACCAACAGTAGAGTAGCATTCTCTTTTAGCCACATCCCCAGCATCTGTTATTCATTCTAACTGGGGTGAGGTGGAATCTCAATGGTGTTTTGATTTGCATTTCTTTTACAGCTAGAGGTGTTGAACATTTCAGTTTTTATCCTGTAGAACTTTTAAAGAAATCTTGACCATGTCAGCCTTGTTAATAACTGATGCGGTTATACATCAGTTCCACAATACCTTTTTCTCTCAGACTGACTGAGATGAGAGATTTTCAAAAGTCTCTAAGAAATCCTTTCTTGTTCATGCTATTTCTTATATACCATTCATACTCTGTTTCCCCCCAGGAGTTTTCCAGAAGGCCTTTCAACATCCACAAAAGAGATGGTGCTAACACATATCATGGTGATTTCTTCTTTTCTCTCTTCATTAGCAAGTTTCCAGATGTGCTCCAAAAGATTTCAACCCAGAACCCATTGGTTTAGACTGATCTTAAACCAAAGTCTAATCTGGTCATTGGCAAGGAAAGTAGAATTAATGTGTTCACTTAATTTTTTTTCCTGAGATCAATTTCACTTCACATTTTCAAAAAATGGGAAAGGGAATAAGAATTATCTTCTGTTGTCACATAGAGAAAAAGGTCAAATACAATAAATGTTTCACCTAGAAGGGGGAGGAAAGAGTCTAAAAGGAGGAGGAAGAGAAAGAAGAAGGGTGGAGGAGAAAGAGAAAGAGGAGGAGTTGAAGAAGAGAAGCAGGAGGAAGAGAAATAAAAGAGAAGGAACAAAAATATCTCTGGGTTTGAAAATAAATATTGTCTTCTAGCACAGAATTACACAGGTGATTTCCATAATGGTAGAATTCAAAATTCTACTAAAGAGCTTAAAATAGATGTAATAACTATAAACAAGGTTTTTAAGGAATTTTGATGTAAAGGAGAGAAGATAATGGAATAGTTGTCAGAAAAAGATAAAGGGCCAAAGAGGTTTGGAATTGGTCTAGTTTGCTTTTTAAAATCTGTGGCATTATAATAGTTTGTATGACAATATGATTGATCTGAAAGGGGAAAGAAATTGATGTGGAAATGTGACCATTGTAAGAGCCAATTCCTTGAAAAATGAGACAGAACAGATCTAAGCCACTGGTAGAGAGTTTGTCCTTAGTGACAGAAACCAGTCTAATGTGTTAATAGACATGAGTGATTCAGTAGTTGAATGTAAATGTTAAAAGGTTAATTGAATTGGCAGGAGGAGCATGGGCATGTTCACATTAAATTGTACCTCCGTTCTAGGAAGCTTCAATGTTATGAACAGAATGTATGCAGAGGGAGAGGGGATGTTTGAAATGTGGGATGAAAAGAAACTATGTAAGTCTCAAGAGAAAAGAAGTACATTCTCTTATATACAAGACAAAGGAGACAGAAACCAAAAACAGTGACATCAGGGAATAAACCAAAGGAAAAAAAAAAAGAAAGAAGTTTATCTGATTTGGGGACGGGAAGGAGAACAACAGAAATGGTGGTATAAATGGTGAACTAATTCAAGAGTGATACTCACTAGATGACACTATGTTGGAAATGAACTTTACAACTTTGGGGGCGGGGGGGTGGAGAGAGTTGAAAAAGTGGAAGAAATGAGGAATGGGGTGACACCGTTCAAAAAGAAATGTTCTCATTACCTGAGTTACATAACTGTAACCCCTCTGTACATCACCTTCACACAAATATTTAAACTAAAAAAAGAGAGAAAGAGGTTCATTTTCTAGAGATGTATCCCAAGAAGCTTAGTAAAGTTCAGATTTGCAGCAATATTTTTACTGCTATAGCACTGGCACTTAGTATGGCTATATTTGGGATAAGTAGTATAGTGGTAAGAAAATGGAGAGAAGGAATTAAAGATGGTTTTTTTTTCTTTTCTTTTTCTACAGGTCCTGGGCCTTGAACTCTGGGCCTAGGTGCTATCCAAAAGCTCCTTTTGCTCAAGAACTCTACCACTGGAGCAACAGCACAGATTTTGCTGTGATTAATTGGAGATAAGAGTTTCAGGGACTTACTTGCCCAGGCTGGCTTCAAATCTAGATCCTCAGATCTCAGCCTCCTGAGTAGCTAGGATTAAGGTATGAGCCTCCAGCACCTGGCTTAAAGGTGTTTTAAGGGACCATTCTCCTACATTCATGAATAATTTAGGTTGAATAGGAAGAAAATGGGAAATGAATTAGGGTCATATATGGTAAAAAGGAGTCAGATCAAGAATTTAAAGTTTAAACAAGGTCAGAGGATATTAAGCCTGGAAATATGAGAGCAAATAAAGAAGTAATAGATGAGCCAAGGATGAAAGTTTGAAATTGAAAAAATGTGAAGGTTCTGTAACTCTCAATAATGAATGACAAGATGTATGAACTAAAGTGGAGTAAAAAGAGTAGAGCTAAGTCAAAGCACCAGGAGACAAAGATGGAAGATGGACCATCCACTTCCTGGTTCTTCCAGTGATTACTGGTCATCTTGGACAAGACAGTCAACATCTATAGTCCTCTGTTCTCTTTAAAAAAGGAAGGTAATAATATAAATCAGTTCAAAAGTTTTGTGCAACTAAATAAACATAACTGTAGAGTGGTTTCAACAAGGCCCATCCATACACAGAAAGCATTCAGTAACTTATATCTAAATATCTATGTATCTATCTATATGTATATAGTGAAAGTGATATAGGGTATATAGTGATTTATGACAGCTATGATCTATATGTGTGTATGTATAAAGTTCTAAGTATAGTGAGTGCTTACTAAGTGATAGTTATTGTCCTAAGCACTGACTTAAAATAATGACCCATTCAACACAATGATCCATACATCGGCACTTACAAAGTATGTGCCCCTGCACTCATTTCAAAGCTGAACAGACAGAATACGGCTATTAAGTGAAAGAGCCAGACTCTGAACCAACTCAGTCTGATTCTGGACGCTCTGCCTTGAACTCCCATGGTGCACAGTGATGGGGGTGTTGGATAAGTCAATCCGCGAGGACACAGTAAATGAGAAGAGAAATACAAGAGCAACAAGGAAGGGTGATGGCTAATGAAGTCCACAGGAGTCACTTCAAAGAATCTGGGGGTTTGAGGGAGGAAGGAAGACAGCTTGCCTGGAACAACACACGGAGCAGGGCTTTCAATGCACAGAAGCAGTTCAAGCATTTCCGACCGGAGGACTACAGAAAAACCTAACTTCAACTGTGGGCATCCAGCGTACTTGGCAGGTCCTCTGGGTCCTGTCCACGTCATTGTGTTTGGATCCCAGGAGAGGACGTTCCCCAGCAGCCCTTGTTACCCAGCCCGCTCTTGCTAAGTCAAACTCAGTTAAAGGGTGAAACCAGCACACTCAACCAAGTGGATTTTCTTTCTTGGTGGTTGTCAGACCAAAGGCCACATGAAAGCATCCTTTTTGAAACAAACACGAATTCTTAAATGTAGGGAACTTTCTGGTACGTGAGATAGTGGCAATAGATAGGAATTTTCTAATTTCATTTCTTTACACAACAGGTTCAAAAAATGGACATTTCAGTTTTCACTTTGGCAGCACATGTACTGAAACTGGAACATGAAAAATCATGAAGCATTGCATTTTTTAAATGAACATTAAAGACAAGAAATGAGCAAAGTATAACAAAGTTAGTCTGTCACCTGTGTTTGTGTGGCTTGAAAAGTAAGAGCTGCTTTTATAGTTTTACGTGATAGGAAAAAAATTAAAAGACAATATTATTATATGCCATGCAAAGTGGAATTTCAAATAATAATGGAAATAATTAAAATCTCATTATAGCTAAGCATCAGTAGATAACATTTGCTCTAGATTTTGATAAATAAGGATCTTTAATCCTACATTACATTTTATCCTCTCAAAATATTGTTATGCTTCTCACTCCATTTTAAAAAGTGCTCACTTTTGATTCTATTTTCATCAATACAACTCATGGAAATTATCTGTTTTTTGTTATGTAATCTCCTTCTCTTGATTTTGTTATTTATTTCTCGTTTATGTATTACCCGTTAAAACTTTAAATGTTTGCTATCTGTCTTCCTACCAAAAGACTTTGGTGACTTTTAGCTGTAGATGATTGGCAGTTTATGTTATCACAGGTAGATAACATTATGTAAACAATGAATGTGTTGTGGAATGCCTGTTAGCCATTCAATCACGGATTTATTCGGCTCACAGACTTATCGAACACTGACCACATACCATGAGGGTGAAACTGAAATTGCATAGTCATTGCTTTCAAAAACATGTCTTAGTCTTTCATTGTGGTAGTAAATTTGGGCAAACTCTAGAAGAAGAAAGTATTTCTAAAACCATTTCCACAAGAATATGCTCTCTTCTATCTCCTATTCAATCGTCAGCTATTAACAATTAGTTAATTTTTATATGTGTAAGATTTGATGGATTCTCAGATGGAAAATTAGAAATCACAAATAGGCATCTCTTCTCCTACCTTTATATCTACTGAAGTCTCTGGCTCATGTTTCTCCTCATATGTTTGTCCCTTCTTTTGTCATGTTGTTTGTTGACATACTGGTGAGTTTCATGGATAATCAGTCAACAAACCAAGGTGTATGCCTCTGCCAGGTTGAGCTAAGTATTGTTCCTTGCCATAGCAATTGTGTTGCTCATAGGCAAACTCAAGAGCCCCAAAGCCATGGACACATTCTTTCAGAAGCTAACACTTATCCTTCTCTTCCTAAATTGCATCTGACATCAATTGCCCTGCAGGATCTCAGTGTGGGTTTAAGAGTTTGAATAGCCAATGAATACAGAGTGTTCCCATAGCATGCAATCATAACTTGTATTTAGCTTGCATAACAGAATCTTGTCCAAAACCAGCTCAAAGATGCCAAAACCAATCCCAAACCACTTCCTAGGTCCACACTGCATGACAAGTGGATATGTTCTTTCTCCCACTTGATGAAAGGCCAGTAGGTAGCTAGATGCCCAATATTTGAATGTTGAAAGGCTTTATATGGATAGTTAGGCTACAAAAAGATGACAGATTTCTGGTTCATGATGTTTATTGGAAATTGCTGTGTTTACTTTCATTATTATATTCCTTCTTTACTCTTGGGATGAGTCTATTGTTATTTCTCTGTACTGTTGTCCTAAATGAAATGGAACTTTTATCAGCAAAGGAAAATTGGAAATTTATGGATTTTACTTAATATATACAGATTGAGAAGTAAGGGCAAAAGAGAATGAGTTTTTGAAAGTTTCACTCTCAGAAAGAAAACCAAGGACATAAGGCAGATTTTTTTTTGTTTTGTGTTGTTTTATTTTGTTGACATTATAAAAAGCTTTGTCATTTCCCAAGGATCTTGTTTCCCTAAGCTACCCTTACCTCCCTGGGAAATAACAAGCATTTTGAAATTCTCACTGTCTTTCAAAATGTCTTTTTCTACAGCAGTAGAGAAGTGTGCCATCTTCACTTTTAGATTATAAATGCATAATACTGAGAGATCCTCTGGTACTATGCCCAATGGGCTTGGTTCAGAGAGGAATGTTGACAATGCTGGGCTAGGAAGAGAGAAAAGAATGAACTAAAAGTCAAAAGGAACAACAATTGGCGCATGGGGATTCTGGAAAGGAGAAGGAAAAGTTGCATATAAAGGAGAAGGAAAAGTTGCATATAAACACAGTGATCAGAGGTCATTGTGATTATACAAATGGACACTAGGCCAATTCATATTCTAGTCCACCCCCTTACTGCTCCACCAAAAAATCCACTCAATGGATTTATCATGGTCTTGAGAGCTTCCAGAATTAACAAAATTCTTTTAACACTATAACAGTGTATGCATCAATTTGATGTCAGTTCAATAAGATACAAATGAATCACTTTTGAGCTTGGGATAAGCCCTGTCTATATCCATCATCAAAGTAACAGTCTCCCATTAATTCCATTTCCTGCATTCCACATCCACATCTCTGCAATACATTACTGTATCCATTCAAATCCTGAGCTGTCTAGATTTCTCCATCTTTCTCACCATCTTTCCAAACTTTGTCATAAGCAATCACCAAAAGATGCAATGTCAATTTCCTATGTATCTCCCTATGTCTATTTTCTAGGTCGGTAGGTCTGTTTTCTCTAATCCCCCTTCTCTAGGCATGCTATCATAACTTCAGTCTAAATCAATCAACCCTCTTTCTGAACTGCTGATGTGAGCCAAGTGGTCTCATTCTCATTCTAAGAGCTGCAAATCTATTTTTTCCTCTTCTTGAATACCTTTCTTTAGGGCTTTCTATAGTCCCCATGGTAAAGCTCTGTTTTTTAGCTCTGTTTTTACATTATACTCTATTTCCTTAGTGGCCTTTCTAGAATAAATCCTCTTGGGCATTTTATGATCTTAGACGTTTTTTCCAATCTGCTTCATGAAATTATGGGTTCCATAAATTTAGAGGCCATGCATTCTTTACTATTATAGCCATGCCGTGTACCTGGCGTGGGGTGAACTAGGACAACCATTGGCAATCCTTCTTCATTGCTGTATGAGTGTCGTCATGACATTTCCTGCATGTATAGAAAATACTTTGATTATATTTACACTTTCTATTACTCGTCCTAAGTCTTTAGTCCTTCTCCTCCTCCTTTGCCCATTTCCCTTTCTCATCAGTCTCTTTAATATCCCTTTTACTTTCATGATCTTGATTTTTTTTTCATTTTGCTTTATTTTCTCCTAGCTTCGAAAATTGAGAGAAAACACATCATATTTTGTGGAATTGGCTATTTTACTGAACATGATGATCTCCAGTTCCAGACATTTTCCAGCAATTTCATTTTTCACAGTGGCTGAGTAAGAATTCATTGTGTACATACATCACATTTCTGCTTTCCATTCACTCATTCACTCATGTCATTCACTCAGGCTGACTCCATAACTTGGCTATTGTGCATGATAAACATAAGGATATAATAGGTTATCTATCTCTATACTAAGCTGATTTGGTTTTTGTGCATTTATACCCAGAAGTAATCATTTGAGACATTTATATTTAAGTGTTTAGGAATTTTAAGACAGCTTGACTATTCTAAAATGATGTAGTGTTTGCTGGTTAGAATGAATGTCAAGATAATCTCTGACAGTTGTCCTCAAATATTTGGGAAAAGTAGAGAAGGTTAGGAGACCTTATAAGCACCAAGAAAAAAAATGAAAGAAAATTTTACACTTTTTTATTCTTACAATACTGTACAGAGGGGTTACAGTTACATGAGCAAGGTAATGAGTACATTTCCTATCAAGCATTGTTACCTCCTTCTTTGTTTTTCCCCTACCATCCCTTCCCTGCCACCTCCACAACTACACTCCCCCCTCTCCCCCCTCCACCCTGCTGTTTTTCAACATAGTGTCTTGTGCATCTCATTGTTACAATGGGTCAACTTGTATCCCCATTTAGGCATTTTGTTTTTTCCTTTCCCCTCCCCAAATTAGAAAAGTGTATATGCAAGATGCAGGTCACTGACATGAAATACAGTGAAAACAGAGGTTATACTGTGGTGGAGGAACATATAAAGAAACAAAAAAATCACATGGTACATTATAAATATATTAGAAACAATAGCAAGAAAAAAATACCATTTGAAGGACTCCACATAGAGCTCCTCTATGACCCAGTAATCCCACTTTTGGGCATTTACCCAAATGATCACAAACAAGACCATACTAAAGCTACCAGCACAGCTATGTTTATTGTAGCATTATTTACCATAGCTAAGATATGGAACCAACCCAGATGCCTCTCAGTAGATGAATGGATCAAGAAAATGTGGTGTACACACACACACACACACACACACACACACACACACACAAAATGGAATTTTATACCTGCATCAGAAAGAATGACATCGCCCCATTTGTTACAAAATGGAAAGACTTGGGGAAAAATTGTATTAAGTGAAGAAAGCCAAAGAAACATAGGTCCCATGGTTTCCCTTATTTGCGATAACTAGTGGAACTGGGAAAATCAGAAAGGCCAAAAAGCCCAGATAAGATGATTTTAAGTGACATGAACCTCCAAGACGAAAGCAGCTTCGTACAGGGCTAGCCACAGTGTAAAGGTAGCTCAAATTTTTAAAAAGAGAATAAGTTGCCAACACAGGAGCAAAGAATACCAATTATTTCCCTCTTAAGCAGCGCCAGACCAACTCAACAGAAAACCAGAGAGGATGAGTACCACATTCCTGGAAGGGAGCTGGTGCTGGTGCCATCAGCCAGGCTGGCAGAGGAGACACGGTGCAGGAGCCACCCTGCTGACGGCTGGTACACCACAGACAGACATGCTTCTTAGAAAAGACCTCTGGCAATTAGGAATTCAAGCTCAGCCCCAACTTTTCAAATGAAGCCTTCTAATTTTCCTTTTCCCTCTTCTGACCTTCTTCCAGGAAACCTGCCTTGTCCTCTGCTGTGGTTGGGAAAGATCAAAGAGTCTTTTACCGAAAAGGCATGACTTTTCTCTCCTCCCTGCTCCATCGTGTGTACCCACAAGTGACAGCTCACACAGAGACCCCCAGGAAACTGACCTGAGACTGCCTCCCGTTAGTGCCTGTGACTTTCAGTGTTAAGTGAGAGTTCATGAGGTCAAGGTCGAAGCCCAGACCTACAAGTCCAAGGGTGTCAATGGAGAGAAGAATGTTGCTATGAAAACCAATCTTTCTGTCCTTTTCTTCCTTCTTTCCTTTCTTCCTTCCCTCCTGTTTCCCTTCTTCCACCCTCCCATCTGTTCTCCCTCCCTCCTTCCTCCCTTTCCTTCCTTTCTTCCTGGTTTTTCATTTGTTTCTCAGGACAAGAACTCACACTTGCTGGCTTGCTTGCTCAGCTTGCACTCTACCGTTTGCCTGGCTTGCTTGCTCA
Organism: Dipodomys ordii; assembly: GCF_000151885.1. Classification (NCBI taxonomy): domain Eukaryota; kingdom Metazoa; phylum Chordata; class Mammalia; order Rodentia; family Heteromyidae; genus Dipodomys; species Dipodomys ordii. Next base: position 3,895,218 of record NW_012267367.1, read on the forward strand.
GCTTGCACTCTACCGTTTGCCTGGCTTGCTTGCTCAGCTTGCACTCTACCGTTTGCCGGCTTGCTTGCTCAGCTTGCACTCTACCGTTTGCCTGGCTTGCTTACTCAGCTTGCACTCTACCGTTTGAGCTGCGGTTCCACTCTTGCTTTGGGCTGGTTATTTTGGAAAGGAAATCTCAAGCACTTTTCTGCCTGGGCTGGCTTCTAACCTTGACTCTCAGCCCCCCATCCCCACCCCACCCCCCCAGCAATTAGCTAGGATTACAAGTGTGAGCCACCAGCACCAGCTCCAACACCTTCAGTAGAATTGTTCTGGAAAATATTTTGAGTCTAGAAGATTTAGGGGTGCTTTGTGCCATTTTTCATAATTTCATGCATACAAACTACCTTTATTCAAAGGATTTTTCTCTGAAAAGTTAGACAAAATGAAAGGGAAAACCCACATGGCTTGTCTTACTAAATTCAATTAAAATATTGAAATGGGAGAAAATATCTAAATTTACCTTTTCTGGCAATATTTAAAAAAAAATCCTAAACTGACACAGATATCCTCTACCTGCATCCACAGATATGTAATAAAACCTCACCACAGAGTTTTCTGCCCATTCGTGCCACTCCTCATTACCAATAGAGCACAGAATCATCGGGACTCTACCTTTAGCTTCTAAACGTCTGGAATTTCACTCACTCATCTAATCTAAACTGACCACCAGTACAAAATTCTTTCCTTACAAATTCCTGTGCCTTGCCATTTTTCCAACTTCCAATTTTTCTCTTCATTTCTGACTATGTTCATCATGCACAGCGATTATGGCTTCTTTCATCCCTAAGAGGTTAAATGTGTAAATACTGGCTTCATTTAGCCAACATACTAGTTGGTCACATATTGCCACATGTTGAAAGTTTTGTGTTCAGATATTGTCTTGCTCATTTCTGCAACTTCCATTGTCACTAATTACATTAAACTTAGAGGATGGAAGGATTGCTCATTTGCTTAGTGTCATTCTCTGCAAAGGCTGTGGATGTGCAGATGTTGTTAATGTTCAACACGATTACGTCTTGGGATGCGGTGACGTTGGTAATTATCACTGAGGACATTCACAGAAAAAGTTCCACAAAACTCCATCAGCAGCCCCAGTGTGGTAGAAAAGCAGGGTGGACTTGAACTTGAAAATGCCAAGGTTTTTGGGTCACTGAAGAGTAGCTTTTGGTGAAAGATGTGCTGGGTTTCAATGAATCACAAGGCTCCTAGACCAAACAGTAACTCGATGTCTTTGATAATACCCTAGCATTATAATCATTGACCAATCTTTCTCCTATGTAAAAAATATCCCTGTCTTGCTTGCTCAACTCTTGATTCTCCCTGCCTTCCATTCTGCTGTGAAATGATCTACTGATGTGAATCACTACCTCAATTCCAAATGTACTTGTTTTGTTTTGCTAACATGCTCACCACCTTTTTTTTCTCAATCTGGAAGGGAAAGAAAAAGAAAAATGTGGTGCTTATAGGAACAGATGTAGTCTCCTTCATTTTCTACCATATTAACATCAGCCACAGATGATCTCATTTCACACATGTGCCACACCAGGATCTTAGGTATGTGCTAGTATATTCAGTTTTATTTATGAGGAAATCAGCAAAGAGAAATTTTCACAGTGTCATCTGATACATGATAAATTTAGAATTTGAACCTGAGTCAATGAGACTTCACTTTTAACTCTACTTCCAAGTTTTCTCTTTACTTCTGACTGTTCATCAATTTCAAAAGAACCCTTTGTCTAACATAACTGAGTGTCACACAGAAATCAGAGTTCATATCTAAACAGATGATCTAGCCAAAACCGAATGACTTCCATAAAAAGACAAAGATACTTTTGAATCTCAAGTCAAAACTAGGTGTTTTTTTTTCTTGTCATCCTGTTATTCCTTTTTATTTTTTTGGCAGGGGGGGGGCAGTCATGGAGCCTGAACTCTGGGCCTGAGCACTGTTCCTCAGCTCTTCAGCTCAAGGCTAGCACACTACCACTTGAGCCACAGCGCCACTTCTGGCTTTTTCTGCTTATGTGGTGCTGAGGAATCGAACTCAAGGACCTCATGCATGCAAGGCAAGCACTCTACCACTGAGCCACCTTCCCAGCCCCTGTTATTCTTTTATCCTTGTTACATACTCTGCCCCTTATAATTTTGAGAGATACAAATACATTATTTGTAATTACTAGGCACATATCAGTCATCTTAAAATTTTTGAATGCTTCAAACATCATGATGATTAAACGTGATTATGTAAGTGCATGATGTTAATTCATACTTTACCACTTTATAAGTTACTCATGGTAATTCGGTTGTCTTGGCAAGATTAAATACCAGTAAGGCCAATGCTAGGCAAACCACAAATAGGCACATTTGTTTTGGGTGACCTTGAGTGTCCTTTTATCCTTCTTTTGCTTCCTAGCATTCACCTTCTTCCCTGTTCATTCATCTCCTGTCCAAAGTATCTTGCTAATTTGGCTGCCCAAGCATGAAGAATAATACTGTTCCTCTTTTTACCCTCCATCACTCTTATTTCTTCCTTCTCTATATTCTTGTTCCCTAAGCTGAAGCTCAAGGTGTGGAGGCCTTTATTATTCTGTGATTGTCTTTTACCTGAATTCTTACAGCATTTTTTATTTTCTTCAATCCATCTTGGAAGAAGATGCTAAAAGTGTTCGTAACTTAGTGCTCTTTCTAGCATCAGTTGATGAACTTTTAGCGGTCTAAATAGCATTCCTTCATGACTTTTTTTTCTCAGATGATCGACTAGAGCTGAAATTTGATGTCTCTCTTGCCTCAGTTTTCAAGCCCTTGTAATTGACCTCCAAGTAACAGAAAATTTCAAGGTCAACATCACTGAGTACCTTTTATGTGGTCAAATCTAAGGAGCACTATCTACAGGTTCCTCCCCTTTGACATTTGGCTACTGTAAGTCTTTGTAATTGCATCTCTCATCTCTCTTACTGCATGCTCTAGTCTCTGGCCTAATTTATCTCCTGGCTTTAGCTCCACTGGATCATGTGCTTCCTTTTCTCCCTCATTTCTCATACACGCTGGTGTTCTCCCTGCTTTTAAATGTGGATCCTTTTCTCTTCTGAAATATTGAATCCCCCTTTCCATGGAACCAAACGAAATGTGGTTTTGATTCATAAAGTGTTATGATTTGGAAATAAACTGTCCAAAAAGATCATGGACTGAAGTCTTAGAGCCTAGTTTGTCCTTCTATAGGAGGCCCCTGACTTCATGAATTGATAGCTGAATGGGTTATTAGGAAATGGGGCTTCCTTTGAGGAAGTAGCTCCCTGGGACACGTGTTGAAAGAGTCTGTCTTGTACCTGGCACTTCTTCCCTCGCCTGTCCTGTGTCCTTGGCTGTTGCGAGGTACCCGGACTCCTCCACCGCTGCTCATTTTCGGGGCTAGTCTCAGGCCCCAAGCAATTGAGATGCAGCCATGCTAAATTCAAAACCTTGGAATAAAATCTCTGAAGCCATGACACAAAGTAAACCTTTAACCCTTTAAGTTATTTATTCCTCAGGTATTTTGTCATAGTGAAAACTGACTAGTGCACAAAGCTACAACTCCAGGCCTGAATCCTTGCTGAGAACTTTGTTTTTCTCTGGCCAAGAACTGATCTATGAAAAGCACTAAATGTACATAGTCATGATCAATACAAACTTACCTTGTTTTTTCTTTAAACAAGCTTTTTCTTCCTTATATGATTTTCACACTATGGGCATTCAGCTATTACTCGCAAGTCTAAAAATATGATCCAAGATAACTCCTCTTTCAGCCCCTGACAACAGTGGTCACCATAAATAATTTTTGATGTAAAGCATATTCTTTTTATGATTTATCCATTTCATTAAGAATTGTCCCACAGGCCCAGAGTTCAAGCCCCACGACCGACAAAAAAAAAAAGGAAAGAAAAAATAATTGTCCCACAAATAGTAATTCCAATCCCCATTTCACAGATGATATTAATTACCTCAACATTGTACATATTAATGCAAGGTAGTAATGAGATTATAAGTAAGAATATGTCTGTCTTTAAAGCATTAACATATATTAGATAAAATGATACAGAGTTTCATAGCTTTCCCAATTGTCAGGATGGTTCATTGGTAAACAAATCTCAAAAGGTTCTTGCTCAGTCACTATGGGCAGAGTTGGATGGATGAAAAAGCAAATCAGGACACCGAAACCACCACAAATCATTTAATTTGATTTTTTCCTTATTTGATTTTTTCCCACCAAGTCATTAACAAGAAATCCCACAATTAAAACAAAGTCAAATGCAGCACAAATGTATTATTTGTTTGTGTTGAGTTTAAATACAAGAAGGATTTATAACAGATAATGGACAAGAAATGAATCTATTTCTTTGTCCAGTCATCATACTCTAACTTGCATTTTAGTATTAACTAAGAAACTACCCACTATCATTAAAACTTAAACCACAGCATCCTATATTGTGGCTAGGATTATGTTGTCTGATTTTAAAAAGTGATAGGTATTCTGCCACAGGTTTTCAAGTACTTCAAGCTACTTTTATATAAGCTTTTTATGACCATGATGGTGGGAACTTGCGGGACACTTTACACACATTTCAGAAGGAACTGGCAAGTATCCATGTAAACAACCAAATTCATTTATCCAAATGTTAATTCTACTAGATTTGAACATAGTGGAATATGTCTGTAATCCCATCACCTCAGAAGGCAGAGGTAGAAGGGTCCTGTTTGATCAGACCAGTTCAAGCAAAGTTACTTAGACCCCCATCTCAAAAATAAAATACAACAACAACACAAGCTATGAACCATAGTTAAGTACCTGAGCAAAGGTATTTATGGAGTGATTCTAACCATGATTAAAAGAAAATTTATTTTTATATATCTAAAGAAAAGCTTTGGAAAAATCAATTATCAGATGATGTAGTCCAAAAGTCAAAAAATAAACTAAATGCTAAGTTCAAAAAAGGAAAAAATAAATAAATGGAAGTGAGATGAAAAAAGAAGTAAACAGTAAACAATGTAATGTTAATTCTCGGAAAAGACTAAAGAAATTGAATAGCTTCTAGTGACACCATTCTAGATAAAAAAGAAAACATGCACAAATGAACAATCAGTCTTTCTTCAGACACTCAAATCACCATGAATACATTATATGTCTGTCCTATAAACTAATAAAATAAGCCAGGTGCCAGAGGCTCACACCTATAATCCTAGCTACTAGAAGGTTGAGTTTTGAGCAATGCAGTTCAAAGCCAGCCCAGGCAGCAAAGCCTGTGAAACTTTTTTTTCCAGTTCATCACCAAAAGACCAGAAATGGAGCTGTGGTTCAGGTAGTAGAATGTTAACCTTGAGGGGGAAAACAACAACAACAAAGAAAAAACTCAAGGACAGTGCCCAGGCATTCAGTTCAAGTCCTAGCACAGATCCAGCATCATCATGATCATCATCACCACCATTATCAAATAAAGGATACAATGTTAAACTGAAGTTATTGAAAGAACAATTTTTAGTATAACTACAACTCAAATCTTATTTATCTGGTATAGATAAGAAAAGGTCAAAAGCTATGTACTGTACATATGACCAGATAAGATGAAGTTAAGTGAAATGAACCCCAAGATAGGGACACAAGTGGTTTTTTCTTTCTTGCTATTGTTTCTAACGTATTTATACGGTTCTGTGTGGGGTTTTTTTGTTGTTTTTTATGTTCCTTCCCACGGTATAACCCTGTTTTTACTATATTTGATGTTGGTCTAATTTGGGGAGGGGAAGGGAAAAAACAAAATGTTTCAATAAGGATATAGATTGGTCCATTATTACAATGAGATGTATAAGACACTATGTTGAAAAATGAACTTTACAATTTAGATGGGGGGTAGTTGTGGAAGTTCTGGATGGAGGGAAAGGATGGTAGGAGAAAAACAAAGGAGGAGGCAACAACACTTGATAGGAAATGTACTCATTACCTTGCTCATGTAACTGTAACCCCTCTGTACAGTATTTTCACAATAAAAAAACATAAAAAAGAATCACTTTTACCTTCGTTAAAGATATTGAAATCATAATTTAAAATGTTGCCCTTTCAAACTAGGAAAGTTTCAGGTCAAAGTAGAATCATTAAGCAAAAACTTTATAGCGCCTTACACAAAACTCTTACAGAGAAAAGAAAAACAAGTAAATGCTGCCCTATTCATTTTATGCCACCAGCATGAACTTGGTAAGTCAGAGAAAACATTACAAAAATAATTAATCTGGTTAATTTTACTTATCAAAGAAGGACAACAGAAATATGAGCTATAAAAATTAAGTAACACAGCAGAGTAGAGTAATTTTAGGAAGAGGAGTTTAGTTTAACATTTTGAAATCGTTCTACCACAATAACAGAATAAAAGAAAAATACCATATGGTAAAATAGTATGCTAAAATGATGTTTTCACAAGGACAAATTGTGCCCATACCTTGTTTTAACAACAAAGACTACAACTCAGCTCTACTGTGTAAGTGATCAGAAGTACATGAAATAATTGAATTCACACGTTCAGGTTTGCTTCAGGCAAAAATAACTGCAAGTAAATAGAAATATGGATTGTGCCATAGTTTTACTGTGATGTATCTAAATTCTTTGGAGCCCTATACTCACATTCTGGAATTACAAGAATGTGTTCTGATAGGAATGTTTTTGAGCAAAGGACTTTTAAAAGTATGCTTCTGGGTGTACTCTGTGCTAAGCACCATGGCTTAACCAGCTTATCTACCTGTTTCATGTCAGCAATACTAGGATGAAAAGGGCTACAAACAAATGACTGAACAAGAATTGGGTGCAGCCGACTGTATTAGTTGGCTCTGCCCGGTGGCAAGTTTCCAAAGAAGTAACAAGGGACTCATCATTGCAAGTTCACAGGGATACAGTTTAGGGTTAGAAATAACACAGCCTTCCGGCCTTCACACACACTATGGAGATATGCCCTGGCCAGTCATCCAAACTAAACTAAACCCAACAACTCTGCTTGTCATATTGTTACTCCTACTGGCTTTCTTGCGTGGAAGGTACAAAGTGCATTCCTCTAGCGAGGAGATTACTGAAAATGGGCGTGAGTTCATGGTAATAAAAGTTTATGGCAAACTTGAGAGCCCACCCTGGAGGTTAGGATAAATAAACAAGAACCTCAACCTGTATATTTAGATATAGAAAAATGATTCTCCTTGATTAGTGATATCACGTTATATACTCAACTTTGAGTTTTGTTTTTCTCTTTAGTATTTTTTTTAAATTTTGTTTTTACTTGAGGCTAGAATCTCTGTCATAGCTTCCTTAATGCCTGCTATTAGATGTTAAAGGATGAGTTCAATAACATTATTCACAGTTCAAACCCAGCCAGGACAGGAAAGAAGATGAGACACTTATCTCCAATTCACCACCAGAAAACCAGAAATGGCGCTATGGTTCAAAGGGGTAGAGTGCTGGCCTTGAACAAAAGAGCTCAGGGACAGTGCCCAGGCCAAGTGCAAGCCCCATGACTGACAAAAACAAAATAGCTTTAAGAAGCTGCATATCTAGAGTCCAATAAGACAAAGCTGAAGACCGTGAACAGGGTGTAGCCCTCTACATAGAGGAACTGAAATTTTAATCTCGCTAAAGAACACGCCCTACTCAAAAAGTTCCCATAGTCCTGTTTTGTCTTTGGAAACATTTTTTTTTTCCATTTCTGGTCTCATAGCTTAGAAGTTACACAAAAGTAACTTGAGGTACTAGACATAGCTGAGATGGAAAGCAATAGGTGAGCTCATGAAAAGAATAAACGTTTCTCTTATTCCAACTGAAAAAAAAATTCCTGTTTTTAATGCACTGGTTTAAACACACAGAATATTTATTTTCAAATAAAAGCAGCCCTCTTGCTTGACTTGACAGCCAAATAAGCTCAGCATAACTTGACTACATGGCTAGTAACTGGGAGAGACTTCAGAGGACCCATTCCAAAAGCTGCCACAATGGAAGAGAAGTGCAGGCAAAGTAGCGCGATAACAGACAAAGTGAGAGAGCCAACTGCAACCGCAACCGTGTTCTGCCTTCTTTCATCAATGGCAGGCGGGATTTCCCCGTCCTCTGCCATTCACCCAGTGCACGTGCCTACATTTGGCCAACTGATGGAGACAGGAAAGATGTGTGCTACCCAGGCCTGCCCTTTATCCATCTTGTCTCATCTTCAGTATTAATTCATTTCCCATTTCTCCTTTCCCCATTGGTTAGGGCAACTTTGAAGCACAAATATGACGAAGGTTCGAGATGATAAGTCTCTGGGCCTCCATTTGCAGAAGAACATCCAGCATTCGCTATCAAGCCACAATTTTATTTGGGTTAATTGGGTTGAGTCTCTAAGGTTTTTCTGTTTGTTTGTTTTTTGTCAGTCGTGGGGCTTGAACTCGGCCTAGCCGCTGTTCCTTCGCTCTTAGCTCCAGGCTAGTGCTCTACCACTTGAGCCACGGTGCCACTGCCGGCTTTTTCTGTTTATGTGGTGCTGAGGAATTGAACCCTGTGCCTCATGCATGCGAGGCAAGCACTCTACCACTAAGCCACTTTCCCAGCCCATGGTTTTAATAGTTTATTTGCTACTATAGCACAGTCTAGCTCACCGTGATCAACAAATATGGTGAAAGAAAAACAGGTTGCACATAGCATTATTGATATCTGGAGGGCCATTTTAACAACCATTCCTCAAAAGGAGAAAATTACTCTCAGTAAAACTTAGGCCCCCCCAAAAAAAGAAAAGAAAGAGGGGACAAAAACAATAGTAGTACAAAAGAGAGAAATGAGGTGATTTTTTTTGGTTGACTTTTTAAAGTATAATTATCTGGTTTAGTTTTATTTAAAATCAAAATAAATGAATATTCTAAAAAACTTAACAGATTGTTTTAATTACATTGCTATATTTTTCAAAGGGAAAGTATTGACATATCAGTCTATTATAATAATAATAAACCACACAGAATTTTTGTCAATCTATTGTCTAGTGGTTGGTGATAAAACAAAAATTTAATTAACTTCAATGCCATAAAATTTTTCACATGGAACAATAGATATGAAAACAGCTACAAAAAGTCTTACATCTATGTCCATGACCACAGTACTCTAAAAGTTTTATTTTGTAATAAATTCTGGAAATCACAGAGGGGCATGAGAAATAACATAGCATCCATGTGTTTTTTTCTTCGGCATGAAGTCTAGTCACTTCCAAATGCTTTTTCCAGTCAAACAAATTCCTCTAAAATCCTGGTACTAGATATTTACTATAAATTTCTATTACATTCATCAGAATCTAATTTTTCTTCTGCTTTTGTGTCTATATCTTGCTGACCAAGATATTCAAGTATTGCATTCTTATTTCTCCTGACAATGTAAAACTGACATATTTTTGTTTCTTCTCGTCTAATTTAGTTCCTCTCTTGTCAGTCTTCAAGCAACAAGTCTATGTCTTGTTTGTAACACATAATTCAACCTATTTTGATGTCTGCAAATATTTTTGTGTTAACCTTTCCTGAAAATTCACACCAGCATAAATGTCTCAGAAAAATCCCTCCCATACAGCTTTTTAAAAATGTCCAATATACTGCTAAATGCAGATATATAGTCCTGAGGGAAACAGAAATATGAAGCTTATGAAAGCAAGCTGGAAGGATTCGGCACTGTAAGGACTTCCTCTTGAAATGAGTGCAGTAGCTGAATGCGTGAGTGTCCAGGGGCCAACTTGCATGGCTGTGAATTTCTTCAATTAACTCTCACAAAGAACCCAATGTTTATTAAGTGACTGTTTTAAATGCCAACTTGAAGCTTGCCTAGCTATTATTAAGAACTTAGCTGCAAATACAACAAATGTTTGAAAATTAGACTAGAAAATATTTTTTTCACTGATAATACAAACTTCTGAGCACAGTGAAAATTTTGAAGTAGGACAAATTTTATTCCGTTTCACCAGGCTTTTAATTCATTCTCTCTGGCTAATGCTCCCTGATTCTATCTCAAGTATATGGTTTCACTTGCTAGTCATTTGCTGAGCATCAAGGACAAAGAGCTGGCCTCTATTCAAATAGGAATGGATTATCATCTGACTATATACTTACTGGAATGGAAATTAAGCAAACCTTCAACTCTCCACAGACATAGAAAGGGCAATAGAACCAGGAAACTGCCTTTATTGATGCCTTTGCCATTAAATCTGTAGTTTTTCATCACAGCTTAGCAGATAGTTTTGTCACTCATTACACAATTGCACATTATTCCTAGTTTCAATCGTTCTGTGGGAAAAGAAACATTTCCCCAAACCCCTGAGCTATGTGGTCCATTTCTATGACATTTAAGGCTTCTTTCTAACAAGGAATGGTGGTCATTTTTCTTAAAATGGGATCCTTGCTCCCTACACAGCTGCTGGTCGCCAAGGGCCTATTAAAACATGGACAGTGATAACAGCTGCTTCTTGTTTGGACACAAAAAACACACTGCAGAATGAAAACAAGGACCATCCTCTTGATGTTACTTAAGTCTTTACACCTGTCCCATAGCCAACACCCCTTCAACACAATGCATAGTGGCCATTTAACCAGGGGAAGGAGAGTAAGCAAAACTAGCTAGCGGAGAGACTCATGGAGGCATGAAGAAGCAGAAACTGAAATGACCATAGATCATGTAATGACTCTCATGTAAAAACAAACCCTCCTTCATATCAGGAGTTCCTCTGAAAAATCTCACCTCTGAGTTTCTCCCATTTTCCATCTACTCCACCCAAGCACTCCAAGCTCAATTGATTCTCCTGAAAATAAAATACTTTTGCAGCTGTTTCCAACCTTATTCTCTCTGGGCCATTATGTTTTCACATCAACCCCTCGACTACAATTATATTGATCCACGAATCAGTGAGACAAAGCCCAGAATAAACCTGAGACCTTGGGATGTTCACCTCATAGCTCATTTTGACAGATTTATTTAAGGTTTGTTTTTTTTTTAAGGAAAAAAAACTCTTTTATTTCCTTTTCCAACTAAGAATATCTTCAACTTCAAGGCCAAATTCATAGGCATGTGTAGTGGGTGCCTGGAATGAGAATCCCTACCAGTCAGCTCACCCATAGCACAGAGCACTCTGGAAAGGACAAATTTGGGTTGTAAACATTGACTAGTGGCAAAGCGCAGTGTGGTGTGACTGCCATCTGCTGGAGGGGGTCTGACACTACAGAATGGAACACCACTCCTTGGCAAATTTCAGAAGCCCTTCTCTGTAAACAAAGCTTTCACTTGAAGAGCGAATTTCTTCCTAAACCTCACCTACCTTTGACATCAATACTTCCTCTAAGGAAAAGATAAGAGTAGAAAATTGATATGTGGCCAACTTCCAAATGATAACTAGAGTGAAAATATAGGGTTATCAGCTACTAATCTCACTTGATCATCAACTACTAACATCATTCAGAAATCCTTACTATAAACCTAGAGGCACAAACCTCATGGACTCCAGCCATGAGCTCCTTCCTTCTGAAGCCTGTTAGAGGCTGACATTAACACTAGCAACAGGTAGCAATACTTTCCCCCTGATAATGACAGTGTAACGTCTTTCTCTTCAGAAGACATTCCTGCGGCCCAAATAACTGAAATACATGCAATGCCCTTTTCTTCATTACCGAAGTCATGCTTTCATGTTTAAGAATAAGAATCATTCTTCAGAAATATTTACACAGCTCACCCTTGAACTTAACACCAAGCACTCTAGTTCCACTTTGACTTTTCTTCCAATTCTTACTTTCTGGATTTGTGGAGCTACAGAGTTCATGGGAAGGAAAGGCAAGTTTGTGTTTCTCACTTTCATAGATGTTGCTGCCTATTTCTGTGGCAAAGAATGTGATCTTACAACATTGTGAGCAGATGACCACAGGGGTGAATTTTCTATGGAGGACATCTCCAGTGGTGAAAGAAAGCTAAACATCTTCATTATAGAAGCAAGAAAAGCACTATCTGATTTTCATTAGCACCAACTTCTATATTAAAGGCCATGGGAACCAAAACAAATCTCTAAATTTATAAAATCAAGACTGTAGAATAAACATCAGAATTTTTTATTTAGGTCAACATGTTTTCTTTCATCCTCAAAGACTTCGCCATCTTAAGAAATAACCACACATGAGCTCATCAACAAAGGCACAAACCCACTTGGTCCGTGTCTATGTCTTGGAAGCCCAACACAAAATTCAAATCTGTATATCTCCTCATCCATAATGACAAATTTAGACCAATGCACACTCTGCTTAACTTCTCAGGTACAGCAGTAACCAAACAAAGGGTCCTTGCATCCACTCCTATCCTTGTACTCAAGGCTAGCACTCTACCACTCTGAGCCACAGTACTACTGGTGGTTTTCTAGTGGTTAACTGGAGATTAGAGTGTCACAGACTTTGCTGCCCTGAGCTGGCTTTGAACCGTGATCCTCAGATATCAGCCTCCTAAGAGGCTAGGATGACAGGAATAAGCCACCGGCACCTGGCTTGGAATGATCTTTCTAAATAAAAATCTCTAGTGGCGAGCCAGCAAAAAGTCCATAGGTTGGATTATACACCTTTTCATGAACTGGTTACCACCTATTCCTACTACCATTAGCTTCCTTTCCCTTTAGTCAGTATACTCTGGAGCCAGTTCTCTAGGATCAATGCAGAAGTTTCAACTTCAGATTTCTCCACTGAGAATCTAATTTCTGTATGCCCAAATTTTCCTTTCCATTCGGGTCTCTCAACAAACTTTACCTTCCTATCTGAATTCATCTTCTTGACCACCTGTGAAATCAGCCTCTTCTTTCTATGACCTCAAAACACTTGCCTAAAAACTTGCTTCCTGATTTTATCAGTAATCATCTTATTCTTTTCACTTTATTCTTCTATTCTACTGTTCGAATATAAATCTATGAGAACAGAGACCTTGCTGTCTCGTTGTGCACTGCATTGTTGGTACCCACATCCAACCTAGCACATAAGAAGTAGTAAATACATACAGAAAGTAAATGAATTTACCTACACAGCATGTCTGGTTGCATTTGCTCTTAGTCAAAGTTATATATAGAGAGAGATAGATATAGATATATAGGATCTAGCATCTTTTAAATGAACTTTCAATTTTGAACTCTGTTATCAATAGATATTGGTTGATCTCTTAGGTCAGAACATGCCATCTTCGATCTTAAGAAAGGATTCCTGTGCCATGGGTTAATTCAAAATTGGGCCCCTTAAGACTTGTAAGAGGTCAAAAGTAATCAGATGGTACAGAGGAGACACAAGCAAAAGACTTGAAAAGGGAGGATTTAACCCCCTCCAAAAAGGGGAGCTCTGGAGTAGAAATGGTACCTCAGAATCATCCTACTGTAAGGCTAGGGAGCTAAGATCTCTGATCAGGGATGTGGAATAATACCATTAGCCAAAATGAATACCTATATTAAAAACTCCCTCACAGAGAAACTTATGACTTAAATAATGCATAAGAAAATTGGGGGAAATAGCTGTTTCTCACAATTTGATTGTGAAAATAATTTTGGAGATTTGAGGGATACATAAAGAAATGAAGCTGTTACTTAGGAACAGACATAGAACACTTCTGGTATGTTACTCAGCCTTATCTATTAAAATTATAAATAGAAATGGAGAATGTAGAGGGGGGAAGATCCTAGTTATGTGATTCAGGATAACCAAACAAGCATGGAGACACTCAGCTCACTCTCTGTTTATGAGTATCCCGAACTTTCTGATTCACTCTCTTTGAGTGTTGAAACATTGGCAGGAAAGGAAACAATTGGCTTCCTGGAGATACTGGAAGTAAGAAGTTCAGACGTTTTCAGCTCTCTGATAATAAGGGAATTGGACCTTCAATAGTCACAAATAACAGTGGGTTTTGTATTCTAATACTCTTAATTTGTTTGATTGGGAAAAACAACTGTTAATGGCATCATACTGAATTTCCCAGTACATTTTGTATTGAACCAGGTACCAATGGCTCATATCTATAATCCTAGCTACTCAGGAGGCTGAGATCTTAGGATCACAGTTTGAAGCTAGCCTGGGCAAGAAAGTTCTGTGAGACTCTTATTTCCAATTAACCAGCAAAAGGCTGGAAGTGGAGCTGTGGCTCAAGTAGTAGAGTGCGTGCCTTGAGTTAAAAATCTCAGGGACAGCACCCAGGCCCTAAGTTCAAGCCCCAGGCCTAGGGAAAGAGCAGTGGCAGCCTCTTTGGGGCTCGGTGTGAACAGAGTGGACCATTTGTGGAGTTTAAGGGAATTCTGTCATCTGTGTCAGCATCGGAGAAATGTGAATAAGGTTTATTTGCCATTTATACTTTTGTGACTGGTAAGCTCTGTTTCATAAACCAGGAAAATCTTTGGGTAAATGCTAGAGCTTGGATGTGAAATAAATCCGAACAAACCACCAGACCGCAACCTGCTGGAGGTTGAAGTACACTGATTGTCAGTACAATTCTCTGCAGAGCTTAGGATCTGCCTTTGGTATCTGCACATATGTGTGCCCAGAGGACCCAGCTCTTCACTAAAGACAGAGTAACTTGATAAGATGTAAATGTGACCAGTGATTCCTCTGACTAATAGTTATTGTGCCCCTCAAATAGCATATGTTGGAGACATAAAACAATATATTGTACACATAATAAATAGTACTTCTTGTTATTCCTATTTCAGGACTATTATGGTAGTACATATAGGAAGCTGAAGCAGCAGGGTGATGCGTTGAAAGCTAATTCGAGTCACATAGTGATTTCAAAAGTTCCTGAAGGCTAAGATCCATCCAGCCTTTGTATCTATTTGACTCAAGGGATCATGTGCTCACCCATCTTTCTGAGAAAGTTTGTTCTGCTGAGGAAAACAGAACCAAGAGGAGATCGACAACAGATAGAGAAGAGAGGTTGATATAGATATGGACGCTACTGACAGAATTATTTTAGGTGATTGACTCACAGATGAGGGCTGCCAAATCCAAACTCTGGAATGCAGAACAGCAGGCTAGAAATTCTGGCAAAAGATGATATTTCAGTCTGAAGATGAAGATAGTCTGGAGGTGGATTTTTTGTCCTTGGAAAGACCTGTCTTTGCTCTTAGGATTTCAGTTGACTTTTGTAAAGACCACCCACATTATGAAGGTAATTTGATTCACTGAAAGCCGACTGATTTAAGTTTTAGTCATATTAAAAAAAATGTTCATTATCATCTAGATAGCTATCTGACCAGAAAAGGGGACACCAAAGAGCAGCCAAGTAGACACATAAAATTGAGTCACCAAGTGAAATTGGAAGGTGATACAAAAAATGTGCCATTTTCTAAGACACTATTATTAACATACCTAATAATGGCATCCCAATTGTAAATCCTTCTTGTCATTCAAGGTTGATAGACAAGCTGGGGTATCTGCTTACAAAGGTAGAATCCATTGTGTATCCTACAAAATTAAGAGTGTGGAAAAGGGTGGGCTGGGAGGGATGAGTGAGACTATTGAAAGGGTGACATGGATCAAAATGTATTAATAAACTGCGTGGTCAAGGGGCAACTCCTTGTACAACTACTTAAAGATATTCTTTAAAAAAAAAAAGGTTAACTTGGTCTATTAACAATGGGTACTATAGAAAAACTGAAAAAGAGAAAGGAGAGGTCCTACCCACAAAACACAAGTTCTGCACATAAATGATGTTCCACAAGCTTGCAAAGTTACCCTCTGGGTCTTTAATTGCTGCTATTCGGTCCTGAAGCTGAGCAGCTCTTTAAATCACACATATATACACGAGTGCCCAAATTTATCTCATGACTCACCACCATTCTACTCAGTCTTCATGTAAGCTATTCAGGTGAAATTTATGAATTTTCCCTCTTCCACAATATTTTCAAACTTCTTTTGTAATCTATCAGTGACAGAACGAAAGAACAAATTGAATTAGATTGCACTTTACAATAAGGGGTAACTGAGCCTCACAATCCCTACCTTGCTTTCTGGGAATCTGAAACTTCAACTTCTGAAGTTAAGAAAAATGCAAATTGGTATTTGAATTGGAAGTTCCAATGGTGTGTTAATTAACCAGTGATATCTGAAAATGACAAAAGTTGCTTTAGAGTAGTGTACTAGAATAGGGCCAATTGTTCATTCTGACATTCTGAAATGAGAGGAAATTATTTTTCTTCATGGCTGAAGGTGTTGTTTTCAAAGTTGACACGTAGCTTGGGGCATTGGTGGAGCAGAAATAGCACCCAGTGTTTGGAGTCATAACAAGACATGAAGTTGCCGTGGGCAGCCTAATAACTCAGAAGCTCTTTAAGTTGATATTCTTAAAATAGGTTTAGACATGTTCACAGAAAAATCCTGAACTGTGCATAAGAAAAAGGAGTCATTGCCAAGGGTGCCTTCTTTCTCTGATACCCCTTATTTTATATCCACATTTAGTTAAAAAAAAAAAAGGAAAAGACCTGAACTGAGATACATTCTGCTTCTTAAAAGGAAATGTAATAAATACAAAATGTTCCTCCAGCTTTCCTCTTAAACAGGTCCTCAAAGAGCTTTGCCTGATTTTTTTTCCTAAGTGGGGATGATAGACCAGAACTAGAGGTAAGAAGGATCCTGGTAGAAAGCCAGCAATGGCATGAAACCCAGATAAATAAACTAAAGCAAAAAAGGATGGAGGTGTGCCTCTAGTAGTAGAGTCCTTGTCCAGCAATGCTTTGCCCTGACTTTAAACCCCAGTAATGAAAAAATAAACAATCACATAATCCTTTCCTGACAAGAATTCTACTAGATTCTTTTTCCTCCACCTAATTCTCTTTCCTTGCACTGATTTAGCTACCCAGATTAGTCAGAGTTAGATCAAAGGAATAGAACACTCCAAGATTTATATCATAAGAGATCTGTTGTAGGTGTTTCATATTAAATGGTATGAGGTAAAGAATATGTTTCAGTAGCTGGAGAAATATCTGGTGGTTAACAATGGGAGAAGGAGGTACAATGGAAGGAGGTACAATGGAAGAAGGAATCACAGAGGAGCCTGGCAAGGATGGTTGGATCCCATGCAGCTGGATAAGAACTTGCACAATATGCTCACAATATGTCAGGAAGTTAAACTTACACCTGACCTAGGGAGTGAAAAGCCAGATGGAGCCCACAGGTAAGCCAGCATATATATGTTTCAGTTTATGCATGTTTTGTGTGTGTGTGTGTGTATATATATGTATATATATACACATATATATACAAAATACATAAACTGAAACATGTATGTACATATATATGTATATTATATGTATATGTATATTATATGTATAATGCATGTGTGTATATATGTATATATACATGTATATACAAACATATATACAAAAAAATGCATAAACTGAAACAACCATGCCCAACACAAAGGGCTATTTCCACTCTTTCCCTTCCTAGTCTTGTGCAGAGTGCCTTCTGTGGCTCATTCAGACCTGAAGCTATGCATGGAAGAGAACTCTAGGAATTACAAGCACAGATTATTTCAACTGATTTCATTTAAATTCACTACATAAATATTGGTACCCTTCTTGGCTGACCCATCCAGAAATCCAGCAATTAGCAAAACAGAAATTTGATGATGTCAGGAGGAACAAGAGCGATATAAGGGCATTCAACACTGCAGTGACCTAAAGAGTCAGTCTACCTTGTGTTTAGCAAATGAGTAAAATGAAATCCAGGAAGGTATGAAACTTACCCAGTTCTAATTACTCATGATCAGTACAAGAAAACAGGTCACATAGATGCTGATTTGTTTTCTATAGAAAACAAAGAACTACATATGAAGTAGAATTTTTCCACTCAGACATCTTGAGGCTTCCTGGAAGGTGAATAGATGAGCAAATAATACATGTGTGGCTTTGAATGTTGCCAGCTACTGTGCCACAAGAAAAAAAGACAGCACCATAATATTTTGTACCAGCATTTAACACTTGACCTGAAAATGTCATAAAGTAGCTGAATAGATCTTCTAATTCATTGACCAAAATGGCTGCATGGTCTCACTGACCTGGGACTGGGCTTAGACGCACAATTTAGCTAAAAGAGAATGAGCTGGAAATACCCAGAGATTTGCTGCAGTGACTATCATCATTCCAAATTGTGGTATCTTTCTTTTACTTGAAAAAGTATTACCTTAAGAATATTATGCACTTATTTTTTGTGAAAAAGTCTTTCAATGGTAAGTCATAGGACAATTATATGAAACAATCCTAAAATCAGATACATGTATAGAATATTGATTAAAAATTTAGATACAAGGCAGGTGACAGTGGTTCACCTCTATAATCCTAGCTAGTCAGGAGGCTGAGACCTGGGGATCCAGGTTCAAATCCATGCTGGGCAACAAAGATTCTTATCTCCAACTAACTACTCAGAAAAGCTGGAAATGGCACTGTGGCTCAAGTGGTAGAGTGCTTGCCTTGAACACAAGAAGCTCAGGGCCAGCACCCAGACCCAGAGTTCAAGCCCCAGGACATACAGACAAACAAACAAACAAGCAAATAAATAAATAAGAAAATGAGGGAGGGGTAACACTGTTCAACAAGAAATGTACTCATTACCTTATTTATATAACTGTAACTCCTCTGTACATCACCTTTACAACAAAATAAAATAAAATTTAAAAAATGAATGAATGAATGAATAAAATTAGATACAAGTAACTTTTACTTAAGGGAGTTCATAATAGTGAAATGCCATAATAATCCTAGAAATCATGCTTACATAGAGAATCCCATCCTTCAATCAAAAACAAAATGAATGAAGACAGACTTGAATAACAGAACTATATGGGAATTTTACAAAGAGCTGGAGAAATCGACAGTTGTCAGCACACTATCTCCATGGTATCTTAAATCTGCAAAAGCAAAATTTGACTACTTCATTAAATTTACCTATAAGAATTTTAATATTTGGTCCTAGACCATAGTTATTCATGGGGATGACAGCAGTCTAAGTCTGCACTAACAGTAGCCAGTAGCCACAAATATGGCTATTTTAACTTTGGCTTAAATATAAAATTAATAAATTACATTAGAAATTTAGTCCTTCCATCACAGTGATTCCATATTAGGTATTCATCTCCACAATCAAGCATTCTTCTCAAAGCAGGCAGTTTTCTTGACAACTCTGATGTAAAGTCCACCAAAATATTCATCCAAGAGTAGTTTGACATTTTCTGTTTCCTGAAACCAAGATTTCAGTAGAGTAAGCTGACTTCTAAGGTTTCAAAGAACTAAAGAAAAAGTTGCAGATATAATACCTAATGGTCTGCCTTCAACTGGAACACAAGTAGTTCGGTTTGAGTTTCTTTGGTTTGATACATCTTATTGTTAATTGCAGGGGTCCCCACAGTAACACAAAAGCAGTTCAAATGCAAGGCAATCATCTTTAAAAAACGAAAGAAAGGAAGGAAGGAAGGAAGGAAGGAAGGAAGGAAGGAAGGAAGGAAGGAAGGAAAAGTAAAAGAAAGGCAAGAACAACAAAGAGACAGACAGTATATAAAACTGAATCTTATTTCTACTACACCTTCACTCTATATTTCCGGACTAAAACTTTGTTTTTGTTGCTGTTGTTGCAGTTGTTGTTGTTGTTGGGTATAGTGTGTATGCATGCTGGTCTTGGGACTTGAACAGTGGGATTCACCTACTTATTTGGCTTTTTTGCTCAAGGATGGTGCATCACCACTTGAGCCACACCTCCATTTCTAGGAAATTTTTCCTATTTAATTGGAGATAAGAATCTCACAGGGTTTTCTGCCTAAGCTGGCTTTGAACCTTGGTCTTCAGATCTTAGCTTCCTGAGTAGCTAGGATTACAAGAATGAGCCCCCAGCACCTGGATAGGCTTAATTTTTTATATAAATATTGTTGCTTTTTGTTTGGAAAAATATTATTGTGTAGGTCAATAGTCAAAACTAATATGAAATAACTAATTTTCATTCTATGTAACTCACTCAGCTATTTTTTTATAAAGATAGTAACACTTTAAAGAGTCAACAGAAACAAAGATGTGGGACAACTTGTGTGGAGAACATGAAGATGCTGATGTATTTCAGCCACAGCCCCTCACTACTGACTCCTCAATGATATTTCAGCTTTGGTTCAATGTGGCTACTCTTCCCATTTTCACCTCAAAGAGAGATATTTGTTGTTACTATCTCACCTAAGTTTGCCAAGATCTAATAAGAGGATTTATGTTCTAATTATAAGTCCTTTATCTGAGTTTGGACAGACAGCGTCGGCAACTATAAGAGTCAAAACATTGCTCTGGACAACTATGATTCATCTGAAGCCAAAATGTAGTCATTGTTTGAATCTGCACACACAATCAGCAAGACTGCACCTCTGCACATGCAAGTCAGAAGAAAAGAGAATTTTAGTCTACAAACTAACAAGGAAAGTGCATTGGGGTTCAAGTAGAATTCCCCCAAGTTATCATTTTAAGATGTCAGAAATAATTATGAAACATGAAGTCTGCATGTCTGGATAGATACTGTGTACATTTTCAGAGAGCATGAACTTGTACTTAGTTATCAAAGAGGAATCGTCTGATTATCTGCAGTGCATTGGTATGTGCTACAACAACCATGGACTCTGTTCCTAGAAGGGAGAAAAAAAACACTAACACAATGGATGGGAGAACAGCTTTAGAGCCACACTGAAATTCAGATAGCAGCAATGTTCCTTCACATCTGCGACTTTGGGAACATCACTTTCTTTCCAAGTTTGTTTCCATTAGAAGATGTGGTGCCTCAATATGAAGACAAAAGGAATAGTGTGTCTGGCATGTGGCAAGGGGTCAGTGGTCACTGCTGCTCCCATTCACTTTGCTGAGGATGTTCTTGTCCACGAGCAAGGTAGTGCCACATTTTAGAAGTGTGTCCATAGCAGAGATCAAAACTATCCTAGGATGATCATAAGAGGAAATTTTAAAAACTCACAAAATAAGTGACTCCACGTATGCTAGACTCAGCAGACCGCCACCCCATAGATATCCCCCTCAGCCCGCATCTGCACTGTCTAGGAGTCGATTCCTATTGAGAAAAAGAAAAGGTGCTGTAGAAGAGGCTTTTGGATAGGGACGTCCTTTGTTGTATCAGGTTTGTTGTTCTTGTTTAATGCCACAAATTAAAAACCTTGAAACTTAGGTTTGATGTCAGTTCTGCTAATGACAGTTTATTTGGTTACACTGGCTAAGACTTCTAGCTTTACTGTACCTCATCTTCCCTATTGATAAAATTGGGGTTGTTCTGACACATTGCGACACTGGAAATTTTCTAAGTACTCTGTACAATGTAAACACTGGTTATGAAATAGATTAAGGAAAGTCACCAGGAATATCTGACTGCAATACAAGTTTATTACCAAGAAAAACCAACAGGTGCTCTGGGATTTCATTGTCTCATTGTCCATTCTAATAGCCTCTCACGATCCTTCAAACTAAAGGACATCTGCAGACACACTGTTTCAAAATAAATTCCACCTCATACACTACACGTACCAATGCCTGGCCACCATCAAAACTGTAATACATTGCTTTTTGTTAAAATGAAGGAAATGGATAGGTAAGATTTTCTATAAGTAGTCTGATTCCTATAATTTGCATTAATTTGGCATGTAGCAAGAAAAATTCTGTTCTATAAGGCACATTTCCAAAGAGAAGAATAGTATGCCCTATAACATTCTGCTCTTGAATAGTATTGCACCCAACTATGCACAGACACTACAGTTCCTATTTGTAAAATAAGCCAAAGACGCTGATACTATCTTCACTTTGAAGAATTCTACCTTCAAGATGAGAAGGTCTTCATTATGATTTTCACACAACAAGGCCTCCTAGAAGCCACAGATACATGCAACAAATTTGTATAGTATAAATATTTAATAGTCACTAAGCATTCACTATCACAAATGTGTATTTACTTTCTACCACAAGATACATAATGGTCCAGCAGCCACTTGACAAGTAACACACATCAACATCATTCTCAAGTTGGTAAATACAACCCCTAAAAATAATTGAATAACATGCATTCGTGCATTAGGTAGTTTCTTCCAAAACTTCTATGACATTTTCCATATGATAAACATATTGGCACATTAAAATAAATAGTATACATATACACATGATAGTATTTTCTTTCAGATCAACATATAAGAAATACTACAAAGAAAAATAGGGCTAACACTGATTTCTTTTTCTTTAATTTTATTTTATTGTAAAGATGCTGTACAGAGGGGTTATAGTTAAATGAGTGAGGCAATGCATACATTTCTTGCCGAGCATTGTTACACTCTCCTACTATCCCTTCCCTCCCCCCTCCCCCTACCACTGACACCACCGCTGCCAAAGTTGTAAACATCATTTCCAACATAGTAACACTGATTTCTTAAAGCAAATTTTTCTGACCATTAGGGTAACTTGAAAAGTGCAGATCTAGTCCATTTCAGGAACATGGGCAACCATAGAAGGGAAAAATTACAGATGTATTTCAATCAAAAAAAGAGACTTCCCCAGTTACCCTGGAGACCAGAGGAGTCTGGGAATTTCTACAAGGCTGTGAACTTGGCAAGTCAGTACCAGATACAGCCCACCAACTTCTCCATGATTTCACAGCAAGAAATCCTTCTCCCCATTGAAGCAGACACAAAACATGCTCATTTTAATCTTGTCATATTTATTCCCACCCCAACCCCCAAAAGAGTGTATATTTCTTTTATTTTTTCTTATTTCATTTTAAACTATATTTCATTTCTGCTTCTATCACGAAGAATTCCCTGAGTGCACAAAATCTGTACTGGACTTGTATAGGCTTTATCAGTAGAACTTGATGAAACTGTTGTTTTTACATTATTTGGGTTTCTCTTTGCATTATCCTGGTTCTTTGATGAGTATAAACTCCTCATCAATGTTACTATATCTATGGCTCCATAGATTTCTCAGTCAACAATACTTTGCTCTTACTAGGGATTAAAATTTTATGTGAAAATAATAAAAGAATTAATACCAGCCTGCTCTGTAAGATTACATCAGGAAATAATAAATAGTATAGACTGATATAAAAGGATTGATAAAACTCCACCAACCACCTTATTCTCACTCCAGAACTAATTTAAGCAATATGAATCCTTCATCCATTAGTCACAAGTCTTTCAGCAATGAGCAAGTGTCTACAAAGAAGACCTAATAATTCTGGATCTGAGTGCGAACTCCTTAGACATCAAAGTCTATAATCTCTACAGAACTGAAAATAATAGTAAGTTCCCATATAAGGTAAACTAAAACAACTTTTTCATCTTTAACTGGTGTTCATCAATCAAGCAGATGTCAGGACTCTGAGTTGGGAGACTGCATCCTTTCCCTAACAGATTAGACTATATTGCAATTCACTTTTTTTTCAGTCTCATTTCTCAGATAAAAGTCCTGTCATATATTGAATAGCAAGCCATACTCAGGACAACATAATGCTGTTTATAGCATCTGTGTTACTCTCCTTACCTTCCAGAGTCACAACTATTTGCACCCAAATCTCCGGTCCCCTTTTGCTAATCAAAAAGATTTATAAACCTTAATTTTCATTCTTGGGTATAACCCACTGTCCAACTATTTATCTTCCCTTCCAATCTTAATCCTCATCAAATAGAGACCATCTTGTCCATAGTATTTTTTGCTTCAACTCCTTCTACTTTGTTTGAGCTGGGTGCCAGTAGCAAATACCTGTTATCTTAGCTACTTACAAGGCTGAAATTTGGAGGATCACTATTTGAAGGCAACTCTTAGCAGAAAAGTACAAAAATCTTTATCTCCAAGAGATAGAGTGCCAGCCTTGCTTAAGGCCCTGAGTTCAAACTCCAGTACTGTCAATAATCATAATTATCATTTTTTGCTGCTGTTTTTACAACTTTGCATTGCAAAAGGAAACTAGAACCTTTTCTAATAACAATGACATATCACAGATCTGGTCCAAAAGAGGGTTGTTGACAAGACAACAGTAGGAAGGGCTGGGATGTAGCTCAGTGGCAAAGTGCTTGCCTAGCAAGAGCAACGTCCTGGGTTCGATCCCCAGTACCAAAAAAGAAAAGACAAAAAAAATACAGTTAAAAAAAAAGACAACAGTAGGAGAAATGACAAATATTTGTAGAAATACCAGAAGTTATTGGTTCCAGAGGAACAACCCTCTCAGCTTTCTTTCCCATCTTGCTCTCACTGAACTGCCAACCACAGTTCCATTTGGTGATTTCCTAATCTGCTTATATGAGTAAGATATTTTTCCCAAAGCTAATATATTGAAGCTTATGGCTACCTTTTAGAGTTTAAAATGAATGGTGACTCACACCTGTAATCCTAGCAACTCTAGAGACTGAGATCTGAGGATCAAGGTTAAAAGCCAGCCTGGGCAGAAAAGTCCATGAAACTCCAATAAACTACTCAGAAAAAAAAATGGGAGTTGTGCTGTGGCTCAAGTGATAGAGTGCTAGCCTTGAGCACCAAGAGGTTCTGGGACACTGCCCAAGCCCTGAGTTCAAGACCTAGGACCAGCAAAAAAATAAATAAAAGTAAAAAATAAATAAAATAAAACGAGTGTCAAGTAAAAAGAACTTTAAAGAAAAGAACATTTAAGAAACATTATTTATCAAATGAAAAATCTTAACTGTCAAAGACATGGATATACAATTCACAAAAGAAAAGAAATATAACCAGCAAAATATGACAGATATTTTGAACTCAAAGAATGCAAAGGTAAGCCACCGTTAACTGTTGGTTTTTTTTTTTTCTGTTTTGAATATTATCCTGCTGATGGTGAAAAACACTGGCACAGCACAGGGCCCAGCGTGAAGCCTTGCTGTTCTGACATCTGTTGTGTGTTCCTCTGGGAAACATTTTCACAACAGCAATTTGGCAATGGATGGTGTGTAAGTCAAGAAAGGTTCAGTCAGAACAGAAGGCTTAAGACGTGTGAAGTGGAGGGAGATTAGACCTGTATACCAAGGCTTCCTGAGCAGCTAGGAGACCGGAGGAGTATAGATCAGGAAGGCCCCTTTCAGAAAAAGCAGACATGTACAATCATCAGGAGGTTGCCCTGATATCACAGCCCCCCTGAAATGCTGACACAGGTGACTCACAACAGGAGCGCTGATGAGCTCACTGCTTGCAGGGATGAAGTGCTTCGTTCCCACGAAGATGTTCAGGAGGCATGGAGAAGCCCCACAGCTGAGTTCATCCCTGTGTCAGCCCTCAGCTGTTAACCTTCTTCTCTCGCAGGAGCACCTCCCCCTCAACAGCACATTCTCCACTGAACCTTAACTTCAAGGAATCTTGGAAATGTTCTTTGTGGGTTTTAAGCTACCATGTTGTGTGAGAGAACTTGGAAGGATGGAATGAACGTGTAGATGTGGATATTATTTTACCTATATCATGGACTCCTTGATTCCTTTTCTAGGAATCTAAACCAAGATATCAATGGATCAGAGTTCTTAAAGGCTGCAAAAGCACATCAAGTTACAGCCATAACTCTCTAGATAGCTATTCAAAAAATAATAATTAAACAGTGATGGATTCACACAGCAGAATGCTCTGTGAACCATCTCACTAAAGATCTCCAAATCCTGATTTTCTTCCTCTTTCCCAGAGATACTCCAAAGGCTATAATATTTCCCTGGTCTCCTGGTGGCACCCTGTGACTAATTCTGGTCACAGGACTGGTGTGTTAGTCAGCTTTTTCAAATGATTGATTTTGGCTCGTGAGGTTAGAGGTTTTGGTCCATGTTCACTGGGCTTTATTGTTTGAGGACAAGATATCAATTGGGAGCCAAGATATATTTTCTCCCTATCTCCTTCTGATGACGAGGAAGAACATCATGGGAGTGAGCATATGATAGAACAAAGTGCTCATCTCATGATAGACTACAGCAGAAAGGGAAAGGGTGGAAAGGAAGGACTGAAGGGAGAGGGAGAAGAAGTGGATGGGGAGGAAATATAGCTTGAGAGAGGAATGAGATGAGGATAAAATATCTTTCAGGAATGTGTCCTCAAAGACCTGCTTCCTCAGATAGCCTACTCATTTTTGACTGATGAGGTCAGACCCTCATAATCCAATCTCTTCCAAAGAGCCCCACCTCTGAACGCTGCTGCAATGAAGAACAAGACTTCAGCACATGAGGGTTCGTAGGACACCTCCATCTAGACCATAAGTAGGATCCAAGTCTTTTGTTTCACTTCTAGAACAAGGCCATGGAAAGCCCGTGGGTAAGGAAGGCTCTAGCCTACTTCTGCTGTAGTAAGGTGAAAGCCGTAGCATGGAGGAAGTATGGGTCACTAAATCACTATTTAGGGGAACTGGCCCCCCAGCCCACTTCATAGGAAAAGAAATAGTCCTTGTTTCATGAAGCCACAGACTTGCAAGAGGTTAATTTGTAGCTGCAAAATACCTTTACCTCCCCAGACTAATACAACTTTCTTTCTCATAAGATTGATCTTTCTGCTTATCCAAATAGGAAAATGCCTACAATATATTCTTTCAAGCATATCATTTTGGAAATGTTAAGCTTTCAGTAAATATTTTGACTGAAGGAATTACAGATAAAAGCAGGTTACAAATTGTTTGATTCCACTTACCTAAAATTGTATGATTGTGCATATAATGCGTGTCTGAAATATGTGGGAAAAGATGACTATAAAGATGCTCACCAGAATTATAACTGTGGTGGTCTAGGCTTTTGAGATTCTTAGAATTCTTGCTTTCTTTTGTATATTTTTCTATACATTGGTTGTTTTCCATAAAATGCTTCTGTATGCCAGAGAGAAGAATATATAGATGTATATCAATTCTAGTAACTAGAACATAGTAAATGCTATCAGTAATATTCATTTTTTACTTATAAACAAGTAACTATTTTAAATAGGTCCACAGAGCATTTAGATAATCTCAAAGTATATTGTATATTCATTGAGCTATAAACACAGACTCGGATAACATATCCTTTAATAATGGCATTTCCTTGTCAATTTACTTTTTACAGTTAGAACTGGTTCTGAATTCATGTTTCTTCCTTCTAAGGACACTTTGATTGTAAGCAAGTTCCTTAAATACAACAAATCACAGTTTCATCATAAGTTAAATGTAGTTACATTGTTCCCCCTCTTAAAAGAGCTATGAAGTATCAGATGTCATAGGATAGAAGCAAAGAACCCTAACTCTGGAGCCAGAATGCCACTGTTCAACCTTCAGCTCCACCAGTGGTTAGCTGTGTGTCTCTCTAGACAACCTTTCTCACCTTCCTGTATATAACTTCCCCATGGAGAAAATGGATATAGAAGGTTCTTACAATGAATAAGTTCATTGGGTTCTTACAATTCTTAGACATGAAGTAATTATAAATGCAAATAATGCTATATCTGATGTGGCTGAAGGAGAGCCCATTACATAATAAGTTTCAGTTATTGCCTAGATACTCAGACTGATTTATTGAAAGTTCACTAGAGAACATGACCTTGTTCATATGACCTTGTTCAGGAAAAATAAAGTGCTTAAAAAGTTACCTTTATTCTTTGATGTGGTTGAGAAAATGGATGTCTCAGAAAAAAAATTCCTCCACTCTCTCAAATAACTCAGCAAATCACATTACAAAAGGCACCCCTGGTGACTAGAGGGTGATGCATTTGTTGGTCTTTAGCTCTGCTTAGAGTCTTTGGTCATAATGTCATAATAAATGTGTGTAGATGTGATAAGGTGTTATCAGAAATGGCCAGAGTCCTGTTGGTGTTTTTTTAATTGATATCTGTGGATCCCTACTCGTTTATCTCCCAAGTCTCTTAAAATAGCTCAGGAGCCATTGAGAAATTTCCAGGTGACTAAGTAGGAGGGGTCTCTCACTCCTGCCATTGTATCTCCAAGTCTGTCTCTTACATATAGTAACAATCTGACTGTATTGTGATGATTTGTGGAAGTTTTACTGTAATAATATTGCCTGCTAAAAAATTAAGCACAGTTATTTTCTTTCCCTAGCTAATCTTATAAATAAAACACAAAAACATGTCTTTCCTACACCTAGGGAAAAAAGTCATATCTTATGCTCTAGCTTTGCATTCCTCAATCTCTACATTGGTAGGGTAAGCAAGACTATTTTCTGTCTCCTTTCTCTCACCTATGTTTCTTTCAGTCAGAAACAAAGAGAATATCCCAATGATAACTCCTTACAAGACATTTGAAGATCAAAGGACTAGACACATGATCAAATGAATCACCTAAAAGGAAGGGGGGGAAAGTAGAGTCTATGACCTAGGACATGTTGAATCTCCTGAGTCTGAATGAATGTGAATGAAATGATGATGCCCTTCACAAAGCACAGTCCTGAGGCAAGCCTCATCAGTGGCTAACAATGAAAAGACTAACTAGGACATGAGCATCTTGGTAACCTCAGCAAAGAGGTTTAGTGCCTGATATAAAAAATAAAGGGAGAGAACAAAACTGAAAAATAGCATAGAGAATAGAAGAGAATACCAAGAAGAGGTGAATGGAATCGAATAGAATAACATTAGACTAGGACAGGACAAGACAGAACATGATAGGAAAGAATAAGATAGGATAAAATAGGATAACAAGAAGAAGGGAAGTAGCCAGAAACAATCTTCTCCTGATGGCCCTTGAAGCCTCAGCAGGGATCAGGAAGCCATGGCAGCGGTTCTCACTAAGAACTCATGACCAAAGCCATGTTGCTCCCAAGTTTTATCAGATGTGAGAGAGTCAAGGAATACGTGGAAAGAACAGACTTCACATTAATAATGACAAGAAGCCGTGCGCTGGTGGCTCACGCCTGTAATCCTAGCTACTCAGGAGGCTGAGATCTGAGGATCATGGTTCAAAGCCAGCCCAGGCAGGAGAGACCCTGAGACTCCTATCTCCAATAAACCACCAGAAAACCGGAAGTGGCGCTGTAGCTCAAGCGGTAGAATGCTCGCCTTGAGCTGAAGAGCTGAGGGACAGCGCCCACGCCCAGAGTTCAAGCCCCACGGCCGACCAAAATAATAATAATAATGACAAGAAGACTCCTGGATCCAGACTTCATTACCAAATCAAGTATGTACACATAAATGCATAGATTTGATATTATCTATAGCCTTATGTTTCAGATAAAATGTGAAATGCCAGTTTTTGTAAGATTCAGGAGGGGTGATTTTATTACTACAAAAAGATGGGAGAACAGCTACTATCAGGTATCAGACCACACCACTTCCTCTGGTCACACTGGTTTTTCCCCCCGGTTGTGGGGCTTGACTTTGGGGCCTGGGCGCTGTCCCTGAGCTCTTTGTGCTCAAGGCTAGCACTCTACCACTTTGAGCCACAGCTCCACTTCCGGTTTTTGAGTGGTTAATTGGAGATAAAGAGTCTCACAGGGACTTTTCTGTCTGGGCTGGCTTGGAACCACAATCCTGAGATCTCAGCCTTCTGAGTAGCTAGGATTACAGGTGTGGACCACTGGCACCCAGCTTCTAGTCACACTTTTTACAGGTACTCCAGGAAGAACTGGACTGAAGGAATGCTATTCTTATGGTGTGTTCTCTACCTGAGGGGAACACACATAGAACTTTGCTAGTTTAATGGCATCTTCCATGATGCACTTGCCAGATGTCTACTGAAGAAGAGAGGAAAATCCAGAGAGCAAAGGTCAGAGTAGCAATATCTGCAAAGATACCAAAAGATATTGGATACCAAACAATTTTCTAGTTTCAATAAAGCAAAGCAAAGCTTCCTCTTCCATCCTTCATCTCACTCCTAAGCAAGCTTTTACACACACACACACACACACACACACACTCCTTTCTTTCTGAACTAATGAAAATACACCAGATCACAGCTGGAAAATATGACAAACCTTGGGATTTTACCCTCTGATTCTTTCCACCCTGGGGAAGAACTACCATGAAAATGCTGTGTCTAGTGGGTGAAATTGAGGTCCTGTAGGATTTGAAATATT
This sequence comes from Dipodomys ordii, assembly GCF_000151885.1. Lineage (NCBI taxonomy): Eukaryota > Metazoa > Chordata > Mammalia > Rodentia > Heteromyidae > Dipodomys > Dipodomys ordii. The sequence continues at coordinate 3,925,282 of NW_012267367.1, forward strand.
CCAAGGAAAATAAAGAGCTGATGGCACAAGTCTAAGAGATTAAATTCTCATTATCACTTTTCTCTGCAAGTTCAGAAAGAAATGTGGAACAAAGTCACTGAAGCAGAGCCAAAAGCCACTCTCTTATTTGGTACAAGCAACTCCTGCTGCTTTTTTTTTTCTTCTGTGCAATTTATCATGAAAGCCTGGCTTCTATTCCGGGGCTTAGGGGAAGCTGGAAGTCAATTTTATCCAGCTTCTTTGAAAAGAGTATCATGGGTGACCATGAGAATTAAAATGAAAGAAAAATATCATATTCTATACCAGGAAAAATAATATTCAGCAACATAAAGCACCACTGTTGGTGGTGTAGAATTAATAAGAACTCCAGGAATCCTGAAGATGAAGGAGTCAATGATGTGTTAAGTGCCTCTCTGCCTGATCAAAACAAGGTGGGTGCTCATTTCTAGTAGCTGGACACTGGAAGAGGCGATCATTTTGACTGCTTCTTCCTTGACAATGATTGGTTCTCATTTGTGATCCAACTCCATGAAGGGTGAATGAAGGGTGGAGGCTAGAAGAAGCTGGTTTATACAGGGAAATTAATAGGTCATTGGATACTTGAAATTTTAAGTGAATTAAATAATGAGATGCATAAAAATATGTAAGACCCACAAATGATGTTTAGTGGATCTTGTTAGGGAAAGACATAGTAAGCACAAAAGCATGAAGGTAAAATTTAATAGAATTTGTTACCTGAAAATGTAAATATCCATATAATGTGAAAAGTTGCAAATAAATTTAATAGGAAATAGGCAGCAGAAAATATTTGCAGGGTTTGAGATTGACAAAAACAAAAATCTATTACATAAAAATAGTTCTTGCATATCAATAAGGAAACTGAAGTAATGCTCAACTTTCAAAATGTAAATTATGAGCATAAAGAATCCAACTATTGAAATACTGACTAGAATGACAGTTATTTTTAAATGACAAACTATAGGCTGATAATGCTTTGGGGAAAACTTGTAAAAAAAATTGTAAGTAGTGTAAAATATATTTCAAAGCTGGACACCAGTAGCTCATGCCTGTAGTCCTAGTTACAGGAGGCTGTGGTTCAAAGCCAGCCCTGGCAGGAAAATCTATGAGATGCTTATCTCCAATTAACCAGCAAAAAGCCAGAAGTGAAGCTGTCTCAAGTGGTAGAGAGCTAGCCTTGAGAATAAAAGAAAAATGCTCAGGGACAGAGCTCAGACTCTGAGTTCAAGCTAGCTACTCAGAAGGATGAGATCTGAGGAACACAGTTCCAAGACAATGAGCAAAAAAAGGTCAGGAACAGTGCTCAGGCCCTAAGTTCAAGCTCCAGGACAAAAAAAAAAGTGAATCCCCAAGTCCCCCATGGAAGTTTCTTATATGGCCTGTCATGAAGTTCGCATTAATGTTACCACATATTCAATGACTGACTAGTTCCCCTCTGAGTAGCATATCTAGTGAATAAGACAGATGAGCAAAGGAGTCAAGCTGAAAACTTTATGGAAGCATTTTCAATTATTTCAAAAAGAAACACAAAAGTTTACATGTGAGAAATAGATACATTTTGGAAAACTTGAATGATGAAGTGCCTAGTAACTAAAATTAAGATTTTAAAAGAATCTTCAATGATATAGGAAAGCAGTTGAAACAAATAAATTAAAAATAAAGAAAAAAACCTATATAGTTTGATCCAAGTTTTTAAAATGTAAGTCCACAACACAATAAGATAATAATAATAATAAGCCTCTGACAGAAGAAATTAAGGTAGTGGGATGTGATGTAAACACCTGCAATCCCAGCTACTCAAGAGGCGGGGGTTGGAGGATCATGATTACATATTAGCCTGTGAAAAGGTAAAATAAAACCTTATCTGAAAAACAACAAAAAACAATATAAAATAAATAAAAACTGGAGGAAAGAAAGAAAAGAGACCAGTGGTCATGGCTCAAGTGATAGAGTGCTGCCCCAGCAGGAAATCCTCAGTTCAGTCCCCAGTACTGAAGGAGGGAAGGAGGGAAGGAGGGGGGAAGGAAAGGAATGACTGAGGGAGGAAAGGAGGAAAGAAGAAATGGAGGAAGGGGAAAGGAGGGAGAGTAGGAGGGAAGGAGGAACGAAGGAAAGAGTTTTATTTTATATTTATAAATTTAATTATACGTTATTTTAAAATTGTTTCTTAGCTTCGACAGTGAAATATGAAGATTAAGAGTAAAACTACAAAGATAAAACAACAAGGGAAATCTCTTCCACTCCATCACTGAGTTCCTCACCCAAGATTGTAAAGCTATCTGTACTTTTTCAGACGATTTCCTGTACAGATGCACATTTGCTGAATTTTAGGAAAATGGAGTCACATGAGAAACATATTTGGGAATTATTTTGTATATTAAAACATAAATTATATCTTTCAACAAGAAATCCTGGACATCACCGTGCACGTGCATGTCAGCCGAGTCTTTTCTATTTGATTATGCCTGACGTTCTTTAGTCCATACTTTTAGTTTTTTCCCTCATGTTTGACAATTCTGTAGTGAGAAGACATGACTTTTAAGGTTGTGAAATTTTAATTTAAACCGGAAGGAGACTTCCACAGTGAAGAGAGATGAAGGCAACATCAATGCAAATATCCCCTCAGGATGAGGACATGAGCGCCATCTACTGGAGAAGCATTGCTCCGCCCAGCAGGATGAGAGACAATGGCTGAGGACAGGCTGTGAGCAATCTCTATTTCAGGTGCTGGACAGATAGATGGTTGTTGCCCAACTGCCTCCAACCGGGTCTCTTCTTTTTTTCTATAATCTTAGCACCAGGTTCTCAATGAATAGCAAAACAGAATTGAACTGTTGCGCTAAAATGGACCAGGAGGTCCTCCCCGGGACTGAGCAGGTTGAAGGGGAAGGAAGTAGGAGGTCTCTCTATGTATTTTCTTTTAAGGCCTTCTAGGAATAGTTCAGTGCTGTTACTCACCCCTTACCAGCTCATGTACTTGGGCAAAGCTACCTTCTAAAATCAGTAGCCTTTGTACCCTGAGGCAGACAGACTTGGATTCAAATCCAGACTCTATTAAAACAGTATTGAGACAACAGTTTGTAATCTATAGAAAAAAGAATGACAAAACCACCTTAGAAAAGTAGTCAGGGATTAAGAGAGATCTTGAGCAAAATGTCCAGCAAAGGCATGGCACGGGATGTGTTTAAGAAGTGGCTTCATCTCTTCTCTGGCTGCCTTTCCCTCTATCGCCTGGACAAGGTAGGCACACTACTTTGTGTAGATCCAAATAGTCCCTTGTCATTAGTGAAGTGTCATGCATTGGAGGGTCTGAAATGGAGTCTACATGCAGCATGACTGCGCTCGATGTGGCATGGGAGGAGGGAATACGCACTCGGTCTTGGCATATTTTCAGAAGTGTAAGCTGAGTTGAAAATTGTCCCAGTCCACATAAAAACAGGAGAACAGGAGAGCAAAGTATTCTTAAATACGATGACAGGATGGATTATCTGAGATTTTGGTTGACGGATGTCTTCTATCTTAAAATGCCAGGCAGGGTTCCCAAACCCATACCTGATTCGGGGAATAAAGGGAAGAGTGAAAGAAAGTACTGAGTTAGGGATGATCCAGATAGGAATAAGAGAAAATGACTTTGATGTGGCTCTGAGTTAAACCTACTGTAGGTCTATGGTGCCAGGAGCAAAACACTGGCATTTTATGGTCTACTGCTATCAATACCCAGCCCTCACAAAAGGAGGCAAGTCACACGCCTAGTGAGATTGCCCACTAAGTTGCAAGTGGACCTGAAACAATGCTTTTTTGCCATTTGTTGCCATTTCTTAGATTTAAAAAAAAACCTTTAGTTATACACAGGGGTTTCAATTCAACACGTCCATTTGTGAGTATAATAAATCTTGATCCATGTCACAACTTCCATCATTCTTACCCTACATCTACCACAACCCCACCCATCCACTCAAATCATATATACAATTGTATTCATCTGTCAGGAGGATTAACATATAATTTTCAAGAAAATGGACAGACCCAGGAAAGAAATTATTTTAAGTGAAGAGAGACCAAAGGTGACTGTTTTCCTACACCTGTAGGAATTAGGTCTAAAATATAAACATATATGAAACACATCTCCCAGAGGCATGTGTATACATACAATCAGATTGATTGATTGAAGAATGGTATACACAAGGAAATTGGAACCATTTTTTCTGATGGAGGTAAGGCTTAAGGGAAGGGAGATCAGATAAATGGAGAGAGAAATAGTGGGCAAATATAATCATATTTCATGTATGTATGTGAACATGGAAATGAACATTTTAAGTAATTTATTTTTTAAATGCAGTAGGGCGTGCTGGCTCATGCCTATCATCCCACATAACTTAGCAATCTAGAGCTGTGGCAAAAAAGCAAGGGATGTTCTGTCTTAAAACATAAGCATAACCTGGTGAAAAACACCTCTAATTTCATCTACTTGAGAGGCAGAGGTAAGAAGATTGTGCAGTCTTAAATCTGATATAAAAGGTAGGACAATAAAAGGTAGGATAAAAGTGCAAGACACTATCTGAAAAACAACCTAAAGCAAAAAAAGGGGGGGCTGAATGCATAGCTTAAGTAGTAAAACATTTGCCTAGCTTGCACAAGTCCCTGAGTTCTCTCTCCAGTACTGCTTATATCTGTATCTCTCTATACAGATATAATGTTATAAACTAATTAATACATTTTTAAAATATACAAACTAGGGTAAATCGACGCTACCTGTGAGCCAGATACAAAGTAGAGGATACCAGTTCTTACTCTCTGTGTAAGATGTAGACATGTTGTCAAAGCCTTGTTTCTCCTGACATTGTCTTGTTTAGTCTCTCCCTACCACGGGTGATTAATGGTTTTTAGCCATTGCCTTCTATCCTTGGCTTTCATTTTTCCTCTCGTTGAGAGGACTGTCTCTAAAAACAGCCTTATTGCTGGTTGTCTCTCTCCTCTAGTGTTCCTGACTCTAATTAGGACAAATGCAATTTCCACACTAAAACCTGGGTCTGTGGCCCTTACCTTTTGATTATCTGTCTTCTTGCATTTAGCCAAGTAAAGGCCACTTTTCCCCTGCATAATCCACACACTAAAAACCCCTTTAATCTAATATTCTTTCTAATTCACTACCCTCAGCCATGCCAGGTTTCTTTCATTTTATTTTTACTTGTTTCTCCTTGTGTGTCGTCAGTTTCCTTCCACATCTTAAATCTGGCCTTTCTCTTTGGGCAATTCTTTTTCCTTGGAGAAAAGCTTTAGGCTTTACATCACTCCTTAAACACAACCATTGGCTCCCTCTTCCTACTAAAATTGTTCATCCACATTGAATGTCTTCAATGGTAGCCAGAACCCTGGCCACCATTTACTCTAGATGTTGCAACTATTGAGAACCAGAGATGACATCCATCTACCCTCAACCTAGATGGCACTGATGTTCTGTTCTTGAACATACTAGGAGCTACTGTTAATTCTGTTTCTATAGATTTTAGCAAGACAGAAGAGTTCCTGGATAAAATGGAACACCAAGATGCTTGCACAACAGAGTTTTCCTGGTTGATTCTATCTTGGTCAACCTTATAGAACCCTCCTTCAGTTCCCAAAGCCTTGTCATTGGCACCACTGGGTGTACTTAAAACACAGACACCACTGCTTTCCTTCAGATTGTAGCTTTTCATGTTTCAATCCTTCAACTCTTTCATAATATATAATATAGGTAGACTAGAAACCCAAATTGAAAGAGACATTTCTTCAAATGACTGAGCTTGAAACTGAAGCAGATGGTATATAAAATATACTTGTAGCACGCTTTTGTAACTATAAAGAGTTATACAATAAAGACATATTACAATGCTTTTATAAACATATTATAATAATAAACCATTAACAGATACCATCTTGGTTATTTGTCACTGTAACAGAATACCACGGAATGGGTAATCTAGAAAGAAGTTTATTTTATTCACGGTTCTAAAGACACAGGCATGAGCGCCCCCTGGCTGCATTATCATGTTGTAGAGGGCATCATGTGACAAGAGAGCAGGCTGCGAGCTCAGGTCTTTCTTCGGCTCTCAGGAGCTGGTGGCTCACACTTGTAATCCTAACTACTCAGGAGGTTGATATTTGAGGATCGTGGTTCAAGGCCAGGCTGGGCAGTAAAGTCCGTAAGACTCTTATCTCCAATAAACCACCAGAAAACCAAAAGTGGCACTGTGGCTCAAGTGGTAGAGCACTTGCCTTGAGCTGAAGAGCTCAGGGACAGCGCCCAGGCCCAGAGTTCAAGCCCCATGGCCAATGAAATAATAATAATAATTAATAATAATAAGCACTTGTGTCATAAAAGGAGCACCACACTCGTGACCTCATGCAGTCCTAATTACTCCTCAACGCCTCCACTTCCACAATATCACTGCCCTAATAATTGGCATGGTGTTAAGTTTCCAACACGTCGACTTTTGTCAGAGACATTCAAACTACAACAAATACATATAAGTTGCCTGCAGGAAATACAGATAACTGAGAACCATCTTCCAAAATGCCTTTCTAAAATACAATGTGAACTCCAATGTATTCTACTTTCATTCCATGATTAATCTGGATTCCTTTAAACAGTACTTTTTACAAGTTTAGTCCAAGAAAAGGAGGTAATACCTGAGTGAGCTAAAGGTCACTGTTGCGGTTTGAAGGGGGTGATAGATTAAAAAGAAATTAACCAGAGAGGGAAATGACACCTTAGGTCTCTAAGGAACTTGGTGGCTTTTTGTAGACTATCTGCCAATATTTAAACTTGCACTGAAACCTGAGTTTGGTAAACAGAACCATAGTTGTGTGTAAATTTAAAATCAAATCCCTACTTGGTGGTTGTTTGAAGTTGACTTTAACTACTAAAGCCTCTAGAGTCTCAAAATTATAAGATATTGAAGTACTTTATTTGCCCTGTTTAACTTCTGAACATATAGTCTGAACTATGGTGGTGTCAAAATATAATTGCTGGTTATCTACTCCAAATCTGGTTTAATGGTTCAGAAAATCCCTCCCGGGACTTTCCACAGAGAATACATCTAAGACAATCTAATAATATCATCCTCCGTATTTTGAGATAAAGTTGCTATTCTAATCCCCTAGCCACCATCCTAAAGATCTCAACTACTGATTACTAGGATCGCTTTCATTCATTTTTAAGAAATTTCCCATCTGTCTGTTAAGTTTAAACTGTGAGATATTAACAAAGTTTGAAAATAACAGACATTATCCACATATACAGAAATAAACTGGCATATTCAAGCATCAAAATGATGTTGATTTGGAGGCAGCATAAAGCCACTCCTTGTTTAAGAGTGACTTCATTCTGGAAATCATGTTAGCTCCAACTTTTGGTTTATAGATTCTGTGTTTGATATTCAAGGTTAACGTCCTAGTTGATTAGATATAAGCAACTGCCATTGGGAAAATGAGATGCTTTGCAACGTTTGTTCTTAAAAGTCAAGAACCTGTGAGTTAACTAGATGATCTAATCTAGCTTCAAATTAACCACATTAAATTGAATTAAATGCACTTTCCTGTTCGTGTTGTAAAACATAAAAATGTCATACTATGTAAATTGAAAATGACTGTTTCCATTTGGCTCAGGAGATGATATGGTGTCTTTAATTCCTTTATCAATATTATCCCAGACCAACAGATGGAAGATCAAGCAATTAGGGAGAATTGAGCATGTGCTATACTTATCATGCTATTCTTTTCCTCTGCTGAAGTTTGCTTACTGAAAGCTGTTCTGCCATATCTACCAGCTAGAGGAATGTAGAGCCAAGAAATGACAAAGAAATTAAAGCACATTAAGAAATTCATGGCATATTATACAGAGAACAAATATAAGTCCACCTCTCTTAATCTCTTTCTTCAATGCAATGTTTTTATCCTAACAGTCAAGTGTCCAATAATCCTTGAAATTTTGTTATTTGTGAAGATTGTGACCCAGATGTTCTTCAAGAAAGTGAATCATCCAACAAGCATTTGTTAAACATATATTTTTGATATGTCCAACATATAGGCTCTGCACTCAGATGAGTGGCCCTACATGCTATGGAGCTAGGAAACTAGCAGTCAGCTACTACTCCAGCTACTACTAGTAGATATTAAGAAATTACTCCATCTATCAAATGTAAGAGTTAAGTTTAGGTCATAGTTCTTGGGATTGAGATGTGGTACATCTTCTATCATCTTGTAACAAAAAGCAGAAGGCATATTCAGATAGGTAAATGGAAAGTTGTTAAAGGGTCAGGTTACAGGGGTGGTATACTGTAGATCCCTAGGTCCAGGAATAGCAGCGTCAGCTGTTATCACCAGATTCCTGCTCTACACACACACACACACACACACACACACACACACACACACAGAGCACGCATGTGCACAAAATCTGAATAAGGCCAAGGTTGGGAAACCAGGAAAGACTTAGGGTGGTCTGCTAACAGGGAAGACACACACCCTGACTTCACTCTCCTCTATCTTAATGCTTACTGGGAAAGACCAGAACCTAAAACAAAATTTAAGAGACATTCATGGTGCTCTGTGGACCTCATTCACTTCAGGATAAACTTGGCACTGGATGAACCCCAAGTAATACTAGAGAGCAAGGTAGCCAGTTGGTTGATATGGACCATCTCAGGCATGGCGCTAGTCTGAGATAGTCAGAGCAAATCGGTAGGGAAGGATGTAGAGTACCCAGCACACAGATGTCTTATTATTTTGAAGCAAATTGCATCTGTTCTAAGTTTCAATACATACTATTGAAGAAAAATTTAATTTTAGGAACTATCTGATTCCTATTTACTCCCTCCATGGATAACAGAAGAATCCTAGTAATTTGTAGCAAAAAAAAAATGGATAAAGTATCGTATTATGCTATCTAGAACTTTCCTCATTAGGTTACTTGCTATTTCTATACTTTAGATGTAATCAAATTTAGGGACTATGTCATTATTTTCTTGAGATGTATTTATTAGAGGAAAGGAATAACCATTCAACCACAGTTTTGCAAAACACAATATATATATATATATATTAGTTCTACACATGTGAAAATAAATAAATAAATGTCAGCTTAAATCATTCCACATTGTAATCACTGGCCTGCATTTCATCTTCGCAAACATAGCTGCCTAGTCCAAGCCCAGGATGCTCTCAAAAGAATTATTCCAAGACTAATGCAACAGTTTCCCATTTCTATACACAGGCCTGCTGTGTGTCACCTGGGCCATATTTTCATTCCCTGTGGAACCCTCAGCATCTGGGCACTGGCCTCTTCCCCTTCTTCACTGAAGAACACAGGATTAATCGATATTGCAGAACCCAAACCTTCAAAGCACTAATTCTTCCTGCTTAAGAGAATTCAAGTGGGACTACATAAAAATAAAAAGTTTCTGCACAGATAAGTATATAGTTACTAAACCAGAAAGACAGCCAACAGACTTGGAGAAGATCTTTACCAGCAATATATCAGACAAAGGCCTAATATCTAATATATACAAGAAGCTCAAGAAACTAACCCTTCCCAAACCTAACAAATCAATCACTAAATGGGCACGAGAGCTAAGGAGTGACTTCTCAGAAAAAGAGGTAAAAATGGCCAGGAAACACATGAGGAAATGGAAATGTTCCCCAGCCCTGATCAGGGAAAGGAAGGGGAAATCAAAACAAAACACATACACACACAAATTCTGAGATTCCACCTCACCCGTTAGATTGGCCAAAATTGTGAATTTGAACAACAGCACACCTTGGTGGGGATGTGGGTAAGAGGAACCATACTGTACTGTTGGTGGGAATGTAAACTAGTACAACCACTCTGGACAGCAGACTGGAAGCTCCTCAAGAAACTAAACATAGACCTTCCCTATGACCCAGCCATACCACTCCTTGGCATCTATCAGAACATCATGAGCCAGGATATGATAGGGACACCCGCATATCCATGTTCATGGTTCCAGTAGTCACAATGGCTCAGTTGCTTCACAATAGATGAGTGCTACCTATCCACAGTGGAACTTTACAAAGAATAATGTCATTTGCAGGAAAATGGATGGAACTAGAACAAATCATGTTAAGTCAGGTAAGCCAAGCTTAGAGAGACAAATGGTTCATGTTATTATCTCTGATATGTGGAAATTACATCTAAAATACACTGGGATATGATAAACTATACAGGATTCTAGATATACACAGAACAAAAGAGGATAATCTTAGGAGAGAAACACAAAGGTGTGATGCTTAAATGTGTCTTCATATTTATATAAAACAATATACATACTGAAACTAACTCCAAGATATAGAAAGAAGAGACCTCTGTTTTTTCTTCCTTTTTGTTTTTAGTTTTGATGATTCTGTCTTCTTTACCTTTAATGTATGGTGTATTCAAGTGCACATCTTCAGAAGGGTTGGGAGGAGGGTACAGAACTCAAGGGGAAAGGGTGAAGTACAGCAGTGGAGTTCACTAGACATTGATGAAAGTGAAACACACAACTCCTAGGTGGAGATGGGAGGGAGAGACCAGGAGAGAATGAGGGAACAGAAGACACTGTATGAAAGGAAACGCTTTCATTGTATGACTCATATAATTGTAACCCCTCTGTACATCACGTGTATAATAACAATAAAGTAAATTAATAAATTAATAATAAAAAATAATTCAGACCTGTTAGAGGCACCACATGGGTTTTTCTGTACAGATTAAGGGGAGGGGCAGGGCAGGGGATAACAGCACAAACATCATTTATAAGCTGTGTTCTCTCTAATAACTCACCCTGTCGCTACGTAATAACAGCTGTTGAGATAAGACAGAGAAGTGGGGAAAAAAATGTTGTCTGGAAAAGAGAAGTCTGCCCTGCACAAACCCAGAGAGAAGTGGCCACAGGCAACCTAGAGAAAGGTACACAGAAGTTAAAAGTGCCTGTACTTGGCAGCTATCTTGCTAATTTTTCAGGAGACCTTCCAAGTTTTCTAGGAACCTGCCTTATCACCTCCACTAATGATGATAAACTGTTGCCTCAGGATCCTCCGCCATTCTTTTACACCACAGATGGGCTTTCTGCTATCACCTTTGAACAACTGACAGCAATTAAGAAGATGAGTAGCTAGTAGCATAGAGAACTTTGCAGTTGTTGGTTTGATCCGGTGTGATAGCTGCATTCTAATTAACAGAGTTCCTAGGGGCAGACCTACTAGAAACTGAGTGTGGTTATGAAGCTATGGATGGTTTGAAAAATACTTAGGGAAAAAAATTCCATTCTGGCCTTGAACAATAGTCATCCATCCACTACGCTTTTACTTAGGTCAGCACAAAAGGAGTGGACTAGTGGAACTGGAGCCCAGTGAGAGCTTGGAACCCACAGCAGAGACAGCCTTGCTACCACAGAAGGACCTTGCTACTGCCAAAGAAAAAGTGGCTCTGACAGATGGAAGCAGCAAAGACAGAAGTCTCCAGCCCGTCTTACTTCCAGAGTCTCTGTCTCTCCTTCTTGCTTCCCATTGGCTGAACCCAGTGAGAAACCTACAAGAGATGTTGCTTAGTGCAGTCCTTAAGAACCAGCTTTGCGGGACACAGGACAAAAATGAGAACAAATTCAATGTGGATGGGCAAAGAGAGGATTACTTTAGCTATTTTTATCTCCTCTATTCAGACTCTGGAGATGCACTTAGGACCTGTGAACAGGGAAAGCAGCTTGACTAGGAGGGAGCAGAAAATAGTCACTCTCCCTGAGCAGAATCTACAAAAAGGCATGGTACTATCCAACACTTTTCAAGGTAACCTACTGACACAGCAATAAGACTGTAACATAAAGGCGTTAGAAGGGGGGGAAATGTGAAAGTGAGCATGAGGCTCATAAAAAAATTATTAAAGGCACATTTTATTACAGTTTTATTCCTTTAACCACTAATAGTTTGGGTTTTGGATATTGGGATTGTGAGAGTCTTTCATAATAGGATAACAAAGGGGCATTTCTATAAAGTCAGCTCTCCATAAACATTCTTTTCAGAATATACAAGACACTGACAGTACATCTGATTCCTGATGAGTGAAGTAGGCAAGGTTGCCAGTTTCTAAGCGTGCATTTGGCAAGCATTTTTCAGCAATCAGCCCCTTCTAGGGATGACCTTAGCTTGAAAAGAGCCACCACCCTAGGTTACATGCCTTCTTCCAATCCTGGAATGACTCACATCCAATGGCTGGTTAGCACAGTCCTATTAAGAACCAACCAATCTTCTCATCCCAATAAGGGAACTTCTGAAGAGTCATGCCTTCTTCAGAAACCTCAATAGACAACCACAGCTTCTGCAGAGACCACGCTTCAGCCCAACTTTTCCCTCTGCCTAATCCTTCCTCTTTCTCTTCCTCTTCACTGGTTGATCCTATGAACACTTTCTCTTCAAAGCCTTGTGCGCTGATCTCCATCTCAATCCACTTTCTTCAAGCCAAATCTGCCAGAAAACCAATGAATAAGCAGTTACATCTCTCTACATTGCTTAACAGGTCTCCCATTGTAAAACAACCAAATAAAAGGATCATTTTCATGCCAGGACTTCAATTCTTCTAGACATTACTTCTCTTGTCCTAGGGTGTAGTGTCACTCCTGAGAAAACTATTAGACCATGATCCTTTAAGTGAAACCTAGAACAGTAAATTTTCTAACTGAAGCAAGAATAGAGAGCAAAAAGGTGAACCCAGGCCAAGTTTAAAAAGGATAAATGACAGTCTAAAAATTCATGTTTACATATTTGCCAAAAAGCATACTTAAAACGCAAGGTGTCCGCCTCACTTAAGGTCTGGTACTGGAAATCTACTTATGAGAGATTTCAAGAATCAAGATGATGAATCAGTCATTTGGTAGAGTCTCTATGTTGCTGTGTCTGGGACAGCTCTTGTTGATATGAGACTTCAACATGGCCCGCAACTTGTTTACGTTTCGCTGTAACCTCCACCCTGTAGGCCTCTCTACAGAGGTGGGCCCCTCTATGCAATTGTAATTTGGTTTGGGAAGGGGAGCTGTGGCTCATGTTGTAGAATGTAAGGCTTAAGCAAAATAACTGAGAGAGCCCAAGCCCCAAATTCAAACCTTAGTACTGGTGTGCGCTCCTCCTCACCCTGCTAACTACCCCACACACAAGCTGAGTAAATCATATGTAAAAATGGTGAGATTTTTTTCCAAAGAAAAATTCTATGCTTCAAGACTGTGCTAATTATTATTTTTATTATAAAACAGTTCTTCAGGCCTTCATCACACAAAATATTGCCTAACTTTTAGATCACAAGGTCTAACTGTATCTGTCAGGATTATCTACATATGGATTAATTTCTTCCTTTCATTTTTCTCTAACTTCCCTTACTTAACATATTGATTGCCATATCAATTTCCTACAATGCCCAATTTGTGCCAAGCAAAGATTTTTCATAGTTGCAGGCAGGATTTAAAAGTGCCAGCATTTAAAAGCTTAAGTTCTTATCAAGTCAAATGATTATAGTCATTTGTGTAATTCTTGTTGACAGTTTTCTTTAACTTTGGTCTCCAAGTCATAAAAATTAATGTCTATAATTTGCTTTATAGTCCCATAGAGAGGGATAGAGAAAGTCAGAGGGAAAATACCTGCTCTGTAAAAGAGTATAGCTAGAATTGATCTTGTGCATGGAAATCTAGAATAAAATTAATGCTAAGAGACAAGGAAAAGGAAATGGACGAGAAAAAGAAAGCATTAAACAACTATGTCAAGGGAGAAATATAAACCTTATAGAAGACAGGCCAGCTAATAAAAAGATAAAGTACTAAATTATTATGACTCTAAACTTAGCTAAATGATTGTAGTCATTTTTCAATTCCTGTTTACCAAGTCAAATTAGATAAATAAACTTGCACAATAAGAATAACAGAAATGCTGCAAATAAGTACTGAGAAAATGCAGGTGGAAGTACTTAGAATAAATGTCAACATAAACATTTGCTCTGGCTGATATGCATCTTAGCATAATAAGAAAATTAGCAAACATCTATTGAATTGCTTATAACTGTCTTTAAACAAAGCACCATAATCTTAGAGAAAAACAGATGTGGCACCTTGCATCTAGCAGGTAAGAATGGCTGAACCAGCTATTGTAATTCAGAAATTCTGCCTTCTCAGTATAATGAGACAAATATAATAAGATGAGAAATCGTTAAACCGTTAGAACACAATAGAATCATAAGCAAACGATAAGATGGGCTTCTAAAGAAAATACCATGTTAGACTGAAATCATAGATTCTTGCCAACAAATTGGGAAATCAATGGCTGAAGGAAATGAAGTAGATGTTTCATAATTGGCTTCTGGTGAAGCCTGTGACAAAATCTCATAAAATTTTATCTGTTAAATTGGTTTGAATTGGCTTAGAAATGAATATAGTCACCTGAACTGAAAATTGGTTATCTGGTTGAAGGAATATGTCTACAAGGCTCTGACAAGGATGAGTATTTATATGTTTCAAGGCTTCCAGACTTTCCTTCTTCAAGATCTTTATAAAAATGAGAGTAGAGTTACAGATTCAGATATCACATATATGCAGACACTAAGTTCCATATTTATTTTTAGCCAACTTAAGCAGTCAAACGGTAAAAAATGAATAGAGTAAAAATGTTTTGTATATATATACATAATATTGGCTGTTTCTTATAATGCCTATGTAAACAATGAAAGTAGGTTTTGTTCGAGGCTTTTGCTTAACTTTGTCCAAATAGTACATTAAAAAGAATTTCCTGAGGAATTTAATGTCCAAATGATTCCACCTCATTTGCTATCCAGTTAATCCTTCCTATCCTCTCATTTGGAAATCCCTCCTATCTGTAGACAAGGAATTTAAGGAAGCTGTCAACTGTCTCTCGTGTGGCAGATAGGAACACACTTTATTGACAGGATCCCAGGGGCTGAATGAGGACTTTTGTTAATTGGACTTAACTGTGATGAATAAACAGTAGGGTTTGGTAAAATCCCTAAAAACTACTTTATTTAATGTCATATAGAATATAGAAAAGTCCAAGAAACTAGATAAGCAAAATAGGAAAGAAGGAGGCATGTCCTACGTCTCAAAGGATAAGCAAGAGACTCTCCAGAAATTTAGAAAAAAAATTAGAGATAGAATGTCCCAAGCTCGGCACCAGTGGTTCATGTCTGCAATGCTAGCTACTCAAGAGGCTGAGCTCTAAGGATCACAGGTCAAAGTCAGCCTCAATAGGAAAGTCCATGAGACTCTAATCTCCAATAAACTACTCAGAAAAGGATGGAAGTAGCACTGTAGCTCAAGGTGGTAGAGCACTACCCTGAGCACAAAAAGGCTTAGAAACAGTGCTCAGGCCCTGAGTTCAAGCCCCAGGACTGGCAAAAAAAAAAAAAGACAGAAAGAAAAAAGAAAAGAGGAAAGAATGTCCCAGGCAGAAGGAGCCATCTTGTTCTATAAAGCCACAGAAGCAGGGGTGCTGGGTTCAAAGCAGCTGCAGGTAAATTGGTGTTAGATTGACCATCCATTACAATGTTTATTATACTACCACAGCCTAAAGCCCTCAGAAGTGCTATATTGTATAGATTATACTGTATATTATATATTCTATAGGATAATGGAGGGAAAGTCTCTACCATGGACAACAAGACCTGCACAATCTGGTTGCTGCTGCTTAACTCTCCCTTGTTCTGTCCTGTGTGGACACAATTTCCCATGGGAGTCTTCTTGGAAGAGAAGCCACCAGTTAGCTACCCCTTTGTTCCACACCACCTATTCAAATGTATAAGAAGTTGAGATGGAGGCTTCTTCTTGAAGACAAGGAAAATCTGATTATTACAGTAATATAAAGTCTACCTTCTAGAATGAAAGTTGGTTGCAAGCACACATTTTAAAAATTTGCTGGTTTCTAAAGCTCAGATAATTCAGTGGTGACATGCTGAATTACATATAATTCCAATTGGGCATGCATTACCTCCTTCCCTCCATTATCTCTGGTGAAATAGTATCAGGGGAGGAGGAAGATGGACACAACTATTTATCCCTGCTACTTGCTAGGCCTAAGGCCCTTCAGCTTCGACCCCACTGTTTTACATCTTTTGTCAGTGGTCATGTCTTCTGGGCTAACTATGTGTAGACAGGGTAAAATCTCATACTGGTCACAGTGCTTGATACATTTTCACTTTTCAGAGTTCAAGTCATACTGTATTTCTGTCCTATTCCTTTAATGTGTCATCCTCTTAGCCAAACACACCTTCATTTTACCTTTCTTCTAGGACTCTCTGTGCTCGCAAAGTTAATTCTTACCCACTCTTCAGAGCTCAACTCAACCATCACGTACACACTCAGAAAAACCCTTGGAAAAGTGATGTGAGCTTGCATTTGTTGTAAAGTTTTTATATGCAACATTAAAAGACTAGCTATGAAAGGAAAAACTGATAAGTTGGACTTGACTGAAATTAAAAGTTTCTGGACATAAAGGGAATGTAAATCAAAAAGAGTTTGAGATTCTATCTTAACCCAATTATATTGGCCAACCGCATGAATGAAACAACAACAAATGCTGATGGGGATGTGGGGGAAAAGGAACCCATTGCATTTTTGGTGTGAATGTAACTAGTACAACCACTCTGGACAACTGTCTGGCAGTTCCTCAAAAAACTAAACATAGATTGTCCCTACAATCCAGCCATATCCATTCCTGGGCATCTACCCAGAACATCACAAGCCAGGATACCATAAAGAAACTTTCACATCCATGCTCATTGCCATACTATCCACAGAAGCCAAGTTGTGGAAACAGCCCAGATGGCCCTACAATAGATGAGTGGATCCAAAATATATGGTACTTATATACAATGGATTTTACACAGCCATTAGAAAAAATAAGGGACAGCACCCAAGCCCTGAGTTCAAACTCCACAACTGACAAAAAACAAAGAATAATAATAATATGTCATTTGCAGGGAAATGGATGGACCTGGAGCAAATTATATAAAGTGAGGTAAGCCAAGCTCAGCAAGACAACCAGTACAGGTTTTCTCCCATACGCAGAAGCTCAATCTAAAATACACTGGGATATAATAAATTATACCGGACTCAAAGCAGTCACACACGCACTGAGATCAAAGGAGAACATTCTCTGGGGAAGACCACAAAGGCACAATGCCTCTGTGCCTCTGATCATATAAAATCATGTTTATCAAAATGCATTCCAGGAAATGAAAACTTTTGTCTTGTTTATTGTTTATCTGTCTTGAGGGAGGGGCAAGAAAAAGGAGGCACAGAAATGGAGGGAAAAGGGGGGGTGGGTAAATGCAGCAGTGATACTCTGTAGACATTATGCTGAAAATGAGCTATACAATTCGTGGATGGGGATGGGAGAGAACGATGGAAGAGGTAACATTAACCAAAAAGAAATGTATTCATTACCTAGCTTATCAAACTGTAAGCCCTCTGTACATCACCTTTAAAATAACAATTTAAAAATTGGAAGTTTCCACTCAGTGAAAAAAATGAATAGAAAAACTACAGATTAGGAGAAAAATCTGTAAAATACAGATTGATCAGGAATTTCTATCCAAAACATACAACAAATTCTTAAAACACAATAAGGAATCAGGCAACATTTTAAATGGGCAAAATATCTGATCAGACGTATCTAGTAGTCAAGTAAGTACTTGAAGTACACATGGAAAAGATTCTGAACATCATTTTATGGGAGAGTTGCAAACTGAAATATTTATGAAATTATGTGCAATAAATACTACTTTTACCATGTTCTCAGGATCAACAACAACATCCTAATGGTAGTATACATGTTCTTACCAGAGTCAAATCATGAGAAAAATATCAACTAAATCTCAAATGAGGAATAGTCTACCAAACACCTGACCAGTATTTCTCAAACTGTCAAGGCCATCAAAAACTATGAGTTTGAGAAACTGACCCAACTAAGAAGACCTAAAGAAACATAATGACTAAATGTAGCATTGAATCCTGGATAGGATGTTGGAACACAAAAAAGGTAAAAACTAAGGAAAGCTGAATGTAAAGTATTGACTTTAGTATATAATACAATTATGATATTTGATGTTAAATATATGTACATATGAATTTTCTTCTCTGTATTATCGTCACAATTTTTTAAGGAATTTGAAACTTTTTTTTTTGTCGGTCGTGGGGGCTGCACTCTGGGCCTAGGCACTGTCCCTCAGCTCTTCAGCTTAAGGCTAGCGCTCTACCACTTGAGCCACAGTGCCACTTCCAGCTGTTTTCTGCTAATGTGGTGCTGAGGAATTGAACCCAGGGCCTCATGCATGCTAGGCAAGCACTGTACCACTGAGCCACATTCCCAGCCCTAAAACGGATTTTTTAAAACAAACTTGAGGCTTTATTCAACGCTTTATTCAACTTGTTTTGCAAGTTGAAAAGTTCAGGAGTTCTATTTTACAACAAGGAGACTATATTTAACACTTCTGAATTCCACACTTTAAAAACAAACATTAAAGGTTATAAATTGTATGTTTTTATATTACACTTTAAAAACCTTAATACTTAATACTTATTTTTAATGTGTTATAATAATTATTAATGTAGCTTCCAGCATCATCAGAATGCTTTGTGTATGTCGGTACTATGCTAAGCATTTCACATTCATTTGAATCATCAGGACAACTCTGTCAGTTGGTATTATTCCTTTTGTTTCCCATGGTACAGATGGTAAATATAAAGCTGAGAGAGCCAAAGTTAACTGTGGTGGTCACATTGGTAGTGAATGCTTCTAATTCCTAAAGCAATTTGACCTCTACTTTGCAACTACTTTGTTAGATTTGCAAATGTCACTTATAGTAAGTAGTTCAGGACTCCAGGTATGGGAACAAAGGAAAAAAACAAAAACACAAGAGCAAATAAACATCTAGCTCACACAACAGCCAGGCCATTACACAGGGCAGGGAGTTCTCAAGTATTTCTCACAGCAGCTATTTACTACTTTAGGGATTGTTGGTCTCTAGTTGTGATTCCCTCACAACTAGTCTTGATGGCTATGTTGTAATCTATGCTCTATCATGATCATTCATATTCATCTTGTGAAAATAGGAGAAGGAGCAAGTACATACATATATAATATATATAATGACATATATATATGATATATATATATATATATATATATATATATATATATATCATTGGGACTACCTCAACCCCCATCCCTGGCCCTATATCCTAAAAGATTTAAGCCAAATCCTGGGGGAATTAGGTTTCACAAGCTTCATCACAAATGTTACCTATTTTAGAGGGAGGAAGAGTCATTGGATGAAGAAGAGAAGTGATTCCCCTAAGACATAGGCTAATTTCTCAATTCCTTAAAGACATAGGCTAATTTCTCAATTCCTTAATTCCTGAACATCAGTTATTTGTTTAAGTATGAAACCATCTGCACATGTCAGGAATGGGCTGGGACTGATAGAAAAGCCATCTGCCTGTTTGTGAAGTCTCACATTTCTTTCTTGGCACTTAAAAAAAAAAGCAGAGCTCATATGAGGCTAAACTGGAACACTCCTTAGAAGTTAAAGTTGGAAACTATTAAGGAAAAGTATCAACATGGATGCTTACTTTTAATATGGAAAGTCATAAATAACCAGAATAGGCTTCTGCTTGAGATGGGCCAGGCCATGTGAATAGAACGTAGAGAAATGCATAAATAATCTTAATAGAAAAAAATAATGCTTGCTAACTTGGAAAGGACTAAAGAATGTGAAGCCATGATTGTTTTCCCCATCAAAGCTCACTAATTATTTATCCATATGAAAAACAAGATCTCAATTCCAGGGTTCAAATTTCAATGGGGAATTATCAGCTATACCTAGAGCAATGCCCTTTGAGTCTTCTCTATATTTATTAGTATTATACCACCTGGTTTTCCTAAAATTGAAAGAAAAACATTAATATAACCTATTATTAGTGTCACTGTGCCATATCTCTCATAGTTGCTCCTTTTTTGAAAGTTAATCCTGTATAATTGGATAAAGATAATCTGTTATCTTTGTAGTTTCCTGCCATTAGTATTTATACAATATCCTTCTTTGTCTTAATGGCTTTTACCTTAATTCTACTTTAACTAAGTCAAAACCCTGTATTTTTTAAAATTTGAAATTGTCTTTTATTTTTAACCTATGAAACCACTTATTTTTAGACATATCCCTTTCAAGCAGTAGAGAGCAATTTTTTCACTATTTTTTTCTTGCCAGTAAATGGAATAAACTTACGTGTGTCGATATGATCTATACATTTAGTGTCGCTTTTGTCATATTGCTCTGTGATATATTCTTATGGAATACAGAAAGTTGTTCACTATGGAGGCCACTCTCTTGCTCCCTTCATTTTTAAGATATACACTAAAATATTTGACCGTAAAATGTTACAATGTCTGCGATTTATTTCAAAATACTTCAGCCATAAAATGTAGTATTTGTAGGCTAGATCAAATAAATTCAACAAAATGTTCGTGGCTATTGAGGCTGGATGTTGAAGTTTATTGTAATTTCTACTTTTAGATAGATAGATGGATGGATGGATAGATAGGTAGATAGATCTTTAAAATGTGTTATTTTTTAAACAGGTAAAAAATTCATCTTTTTCAGCTACTACACGAAGTTTGCCTATTTTTTAATTTGCTTTGACAATAAGCCAAGTTATATCACCAAGAACATGGACCTGAAATAATTAAAATGTAAAAACACCATAAAAAGCAGTGTTAGTCTCTAAATCAAGTAAAGACCCTCTCTATTGCCTCCAGCGCTGCAGTAAATTATACATACTGTAAATGAGCATAGCTTCTTTTAAACTCACAAGGAACAGTTTTGTCTTTGTGAGAGTTTTATAACTACATTCAACAGCCTATAAAAAGCCTGCCTTTATGTGGTTCCCATGGTGACAGGACATAATATATGTGTCCATTAAATTTGGAAATGTAATGAAGTGTAATAAAAATCTACTTCAGAAAAATACACTTTCTCAGCATATTTTTATTAATTAAAATATTACATTGAGCATTTTTCATGTCTGCATGCCTGACAGCAAATAAAAGCTTTGCCACAGATTAACTGTGACTCTTGAGTTCCATCCAATATTAATTGGTACAAAATAGGAAAGGCATTTTTGCAGAGAAAATATTTTGACTGGTGGCCCAGAGTGATTAATGGATAAACAGTTATGCTTCCTGAACTATGCACATACCGTTTCAAATGCTACCAGCAATACAGATTTGAGACTTGTATTCATAGGGGAAAGAAAAGATGAAATCTGCCTGTCATTAATACTTGGTGAGGAAAAGAAGTTCCTCATTGATGATTACCTGCCCTGGGCTTGCTGAAGGTGTGTTCCCATTTTGCCTGGGCAGGAAGCCTGATATTATAACAAGAGCTTAAGAAAACCTTGCACAGCCAGGCATTGGTGACTCATAGTTCTGGCTACTCAGGAGGCTGAAATATGAGGATCATAGTTCAAAGCCAGCTTGGGCAGGATAGTCTATGAAACTCTTATCTCTAACCAATAAGAAGTCTGGTACTGGTGGCTCAAGCCTCTAATCCTAGCACTCATGAGGTTGAGATCTGATCATCGCAGTTTGAAGCCAGTCGGGGCAGAAAAGTCCCTATAAACTAGTCAAAAAAGCCAGAAGTGGTGCTATGGCTCAAGTGGTAAAGTGCTAACCTTGACCACAAAGAGGCTTAGGGAGAACATGCAGGCCCTGAGTTCAAGCCCCAGAATTGTCAAGAAAGAAAAAAAGGCAGAAATGGAGCGGTGGCTAAAGTGTCCCTTAAGCAAAACAAAACAACAACAACACCACCAACAACAAAACCCTGTTGGACTTTTTCACTCAAGGGACAGTGTTTAGGCCCTGAGTTCAAGTCTCAGGAGAGACACAAAGAAAAAAAAAGTAAAAAGGAAAGAAAACCTTGTATAAATTCCGCAATGACAAAAGCTAACACTCTAAAAGCCTCCCTTGAAAGCAGAGAAGATGGAAACAAATAAAATTAAAGTAGACAACCACAACTAAAAATAATGAACCAAATTACTCTCTTTGGTTGTTTGTTCTGGTGATGCTGAAGATCTAACCCAGGCATGGCCTTAGGAACTCTAGGCAAGTGTTCCTTCACATTCTTCTTTGGGTGATTAACATTCTATGCAGAGCAAGAGGAAAGAGTCTTAGTCTCCTAATTGTCAGCCAGTCATCTTCACACGAGGAGTAGGAAATCTGAGCATCATTTGCTGGAGTTATTTTCTACACTTATTCTTCCAAACTAATAATGTCCAAATGAGTCTGAGATATTTGAAATCATATGGAAATCATACTGGGGAAAGACTGCATAGCCTGAGCCCAACCTTCAGGATCATGGTATCAACCTGGTATCATTTTGATAAATACCTGAAAGAACAATTTAAAAGGATAAAAGATTTACTTGGGCCTTACTTGGGCTCAGCTTCCTAAGTTTCAGTCCATCATGTTCGGGACAGTATGGCTGCGCGGAGCAGCCCAGGTAGTGGTAGCTGGAATGTCTGTACTAATTGCTTGCTCTATCACTTCTTCTGTTCCATTGTTCCATCCTCAACCAATGGAATAGTATTGTCCAGATTCAGCACAGGTCTCTCTCCTCGTTTAATCCTCTCTAGAAACATCCTCACAGACATACCCCTTGATGTGCTGCACTCTAATCTCCTAGATGCTTCTTCATTCAATCAAGGTCACTATCAAGATGACCCATCACAACTATGAACTGTCTCTCATAAAGTAGGCTCATCTGAAAGGTATTCGTCTTTTAAATTCTTTTGTCTCACTGCTGCCATAATCACAAGAAGTATCTCCATCTTGACTTGAATGCAAACTGATGAAACCACATTAAACAGTGAAAACGGAGGGACAACAAGCTGGTCTCTCTAGCTTGTGAACTTTCACTCCAAAATGTTTTTAATTGTGAAAATACCATACAGAGAGGTTACAATTACATGAGCAAGGTAATGAGAACATTTCCTATCAAGCATCGTTGCCTCCTCCTCCTTTCCCTTCTTTCTTTCCCCTTCCCATCCCTTCCCATCTCCCCTCCCCGCCATGCCAAAGTTCGTTTTTCGATATAACGTCTTGTACATCTCATTGTTGCAATGGGTCCACCTGTATCCCTATTTAAACAATTTGTTTTTTCCCTTCCCCTCCACAAATTAAACCAACATCAAATACAGGAAAAACAGGGTTTATACCATGCGGGAGGGACATACAAAGCAACAAAGAAAGATCTTATAAATATGTTAGACACAATAGCAAGAGAGAAAAACCACTTGAGTCCTTATCTTGGGGATCATTTTACCTAACATCAACTTATTTTAAGACTTTTTTTTACTGGATTTCCACAAACAGACCACACCTCAGACTTCCAGTCACATTTGGGGGAATTATGGAAAATATCTAAAAATGCCACCACTCTTTGCCTACATAGTTGCCACACTTAAAATTGAAATAAAATGTTTGAGCATGGTGTTTATACTGCCCATCCTTGAGAGAAAAAATATGGATATCTCCCCTGTGGAGATTTGCCTTGCTGTTGCAATGAAGAGGCAATCCATAGCCACCAATGTTTGGAAGTTACCCAAAGCAAACTTCCTTTTCCTAGTGGTGCACAAGGTTTTGTGGAAGAACTCAAGGAGTATATGTATTTCCAGACCAAAAAATGGAAGACAAAAGACATGAAGAAATGCAAGGCATGCCAAACCTGGAGGAATCTGGGTCTGCAGACCTCTACTTTTCCTCCCCTAGTAAGCCAGGTGCATGAGCATGCTCCTTTCACTACCTGAATGGACTGTTTTTCCACCAGAATTCTAGTTCTGCTTACCCAGTTTCCAACCTGTCCATGCCAGCTCCTTTCTATGAGCATTCCCCTTGGTGGAGAAAATTATTACTATTTGAGGCATTCTACTTTTGTTTAGGGTGGGAAATACTAGGGTTTGAACCCAGGGCCTCATGCTGGTATAAATCTCAGAGTCTAAGGAAGAGAAGAGGGTATTAAATGAGGTTCAAGAAGCTTTATGGGATACTTCAAAGAGTTCAGATTTTATTGCACTGCTGAAAGGCTGTTGTTAGGAAGGAAGTTACAAAATCTTGTTTTTACAATAGATTACTTTTTATTATGAATTTTATATTTTTAAATTTAGTTGTACCACGGGTTTCAATTCAACATGCCACTTTATAAGTTCAATGCATCTTAATCAATGTCACCCTTTCATTATTCTCTCCCATCTGTCCCAACTCCACTGATCACTTTTGACAGAATGAGAGTTAGAAGGTTAGTTATCAGATTCTGAACTGAATGTGTTAATCAATAGAATGTGGTCTCCTTGAGGCTCAAGTCAGCTGACCTACATGTAATCCCAGTGTTTCTCAATCATGTGGGATTTTTGCCTCCCCAAAGAGGCAGTATGCAAAAGCATTCTTAGTAGTAATAACAAGGGGGAAACGTGGCAGGGGTCATGTTTAACATCCTACAATGCACATTTGTTTATTGATGCCAAGATTGAGAGAACTGTGTACTGATATTCTTCTTGACTCCTGGGCTGCATCATAGAAACATTTAAAAGAAGAAAGGAGGAAGAAGAAGAAGAAAGGGAGGAGGATGCAGAAGAAGAAGAGGGAGAGGAAGAGGAAGAAGAGGAGGAGGAGGAAGAGGAGGAGGAAGAAACTTTATTGACATTCTAAAATGCATATATTCATGGGAAGCAAATGCAAAAAAAAGCCTGAAAATAAGAGAATAAGAAGGGTAAAGCCAAACTTAAATTACCCCAAACTTGAAGTCATCTACAAGTAATATCTTCTGTACTAACACCAATGGTATTTTGCTAGAGACCAGCTGAAGTCTCTTTAACTTTATATTGTAAATTCAATATTAAGACCCCTAAAGATGGAAAATACATATTTAATACTTTCTTTTAAGTAAACAACATTCCATTTAGATTACATTATAGTGACACTTAGAAATCCCTAGTAATGGCCTATCTTGTTCTTGGAAGCATCTTCCTCTTTGTAAGTCGCTAATTTGTCTTCAGAAATGTGAAATTATTCTTTGCAACAACCCCTGGACCTTTCTATTAATAATGTCTACAGATAATGACATTACTTCACAGCAGACAGGCTGGTCTGTTAAGTTGGGTTTTGGTATTTGTTTTTCATGAAGAGTAAGTAGTTCCTCAGGATTACCCATCAAATTCAGTTTCAGAAAAGATTTCCATTTTCAGGAAGTTTGTGGGAAGCTATTATTATGCCTCAAAAGATACAAGTTCTACCTTCATTGAACATTTGCCTTGCTTAATGTACCCCAAGTAAATGTGTACCCCTGAACTAAATGTGTTGACAAAACAGAGCAGTGGATAAGAAGCCACTCAAGGCTACCTTTGCCAGTAGTCTGAAATACAATGTAAACCTTCAAGAAAAAAATCCATAAATATTGGAGTCTAGAGATTTCCCTTAAAGGTCTCTATTTCCTAAATATTCACAGGGAGTGAGTCAAAGAAAAAAACAAAGACTATATATTTGTACAAGATTGTAAACATTATACTAGAATAAAACACACTATAATATGAGGTAAAAGACAGATGGACAAATACGCTTAACAGTGAAAGTACAAGTTCATGCCAGTTGTCATGGCAGAATGGGTGCTTTCCTATACCAATGGATTTGAGGCTTATAAATTATTACAATGATTCCTAACCTTCTAATTGCTTTCTATCCTGTGAATGATCAGAGAAGTACACAAAGATCTAGGCATATTTGTTGCAGGATTATATGAAAGACTGTGAAATGATGATAATAATAATAGTGAAGATTGGCTAAATGAAATATAATTAACACAAAAAATGAACTATTAATAAATCATTAGTAATCAAGTTTCCAGAAAAGGATTTTAGGATATTCTTTATTGATGTTTCCTCAAAATATAAAATAGTACCTACTCCATTATATTAAGCTCCCTGTATTTGCTGATAAAATTATAATACTGAATGGAAGAGGATATAAAACCATTTTTACAGTATAACCCAAATTCTCTTATAAACACACACACACACACACACACACACACACACACACACATACACACTGATACAGTAAAAAAAAAAAAAAGACCTGGACTAAAATATTTTTAAAAATTGTTTACAATGGTTATCTATGGGCAGTTTTTTGTATTGTTTTATACCATTTATTTTTAGCTCTTTTACAATAAATATTTGCCAAACCTATTATCAACAAGAATAATATTTTTAAGTAACAAGAGCAATGTGTACACTAGAAACATAAGTCACTATTATTTCTTTTAGTGATGTTCTTGATAATCTTTATTTTTCTATGGCAACTCTTGAGTGCTTATGAGAACAACCAATTAATGTAGTTTAACAAATTTTTGTTAATGCCCTGTTAGTTATCTGTCATTGTCTGAACAGACATGAATGAACAGTGCACTTCCTTCTGTTAAATATGTTGAAGTTAATAGGAAGTTATATCTTACTGTATGTCACATAAAAATAAGACAGTAAAATCTGAGAAACCTTTCTTGTATCTGAAGTCAACACCAGATACTAAAGACTAACAAGGGGGCAAAGATCAGGAATGGTTTTCCCAAACTCAAGGAAATCCAGAAAAAGCAGCGGAAGCCTCAGAAGATAAGAAGGAGGCCACAGTGCTACAGAAGCCACAGAAAAGAAACCAGAGCAGGAGGAAGTTCAGCTGTCATAGTGCCAAGAAAAAGAACAAGATCACACCTGGCCGAGTAAATTTTATAGCTATTCTCCCTAAAGAAACCACTAAACCTGCAAAACACTCCACAGAAAAGTGATTCTGTGGTCAAAAGCTTGGAAAGTGCTATGTATCTTCTTGGAGACATTTAATTCATCTTGATGTGTTTCAGACCTAATTTAGTGAAATAAAAATATAGCTTGCATAGCTTTGTTTCTTGGTGTGTATTCTACTCATATCCATTTCTCCCCAAGGAGACTGCCTCTTCCAGCCTGGAGGCCAATTTGCCATCCCCTCAACCCTGACTCCATGTGTGAATCAAGCCCTTCTCCCTCTACTCTCTTCCTCTCACTGCTTTCCATTCTTCCTCTATCAGCTATCATCCATCAATGAATTTGCTCAGCCAAAGAAATAGGACACTTTCTGGAGTTAAAGACATTCATGATTTAATATGCAGACAGTATCACTTCAAAAGAAGATTTAAGTAACTGCTTGAGGGTAATTGAAACAAAACCACAGCTTTTCTCTGCTTATTGTCAAGTTGGACTGGAAAGATGGATCACCTTAATACAAGATGTTTGCATTAACAAATCTAGATAGCCCAGAGCAAAAACCTTATCTCCAATGGAGTTCACACCAATATGTATTTTATTCAATAGCCACACAGATGGCAAAAACAAAAATATTACCAATGTAATACTACATCCCCAATAAGTACCTAGTCTGCTTTTGCTGCAGTGTATAGAGAATCAACAAAAGTGGGAAATTTCTTTTTTAAAGTCCACAAAACATAGGTTAGCAAAATTAACATGTGGACTTAAAATGAGGATTCTCAGTTAAATTCTGGAGAACACTAAATTGGACATTTCCTTACTATATTTCAACGTGGATTAAGTTTCTCCAAGACAGTAAGATATGTAACATTTTCCAAGCTTTGTTGATCCTAGAATCTCTTTTTGTTGAGGATTTTGAGGGTCTAGCAGTTTCTTTAGGGGTGCAGAGCTTTAAAATTCCTTGAGCCAGATTATTAAGAGAAATATCTAATCTTGGTGAGATGACCTTCTTAGAAGTGCTTATCTGTGGCTGACCATTAGAATCATCTGAATGACTATACAAGCCTAGTGTTCAAGCCATACATCAAAACAGTTAAGAATTCTCTGGGACAAGGACCCAAGCATGAGCTTTTTCCCAAGCTTAATAGGAGAGGGAAATGGGCCACCAAGTTGAGAGTTGCTGATGTGGCCACCACATGTGCTAGAGATGCAGGAAACTTCAGCTTCCTGGTGCCCCGATGCACTAGCTCTTTAATAATAGAGAGCTTGGAGCTCCCATGGGAGAGGCAAACATTCCTCTTCTGTGTTCAACAGAAGATGAAGCACTTTGTGGGGAAGATTCCATTTATCTCAGTAATATCTTATATTGCTACAACTGTAGGGCATACACCACCTTCCTATCTTCCATCAATAAATGAGTGGCCAATATTTTTTTTTCTGCTTAGTTGCTCAAACACAGCATTCCAGATAAAATTCTCACATGAGTGAAGGGGGAAACAAGCTTCCAATTTATTAATAAAATTCTAGCAGTAAATATTGAAAAGCAAATATCTAGATAGAGAGTGCAGAATATTAACTGTGACATGTAATATTTAAGGGCAGAAGTTTTTATTAATATTTATACACCTAATATGTACAATCTGGAAATCTAAATTGCAGAGATGCTCCTGGTGTCATGCAGAAATAGACCCAGTGAATCTAACTAGCCTCTTAAACAGAGTAAGACTTAGAGATGGGGACTGACCTAGGCTACTTTGTCTCAGAGCTTCAATTCATTTTGTTTGTAGTTCTCTCAAGTAATGCTTTGCTTCATTTCAATGAATTATTTGGAAACTATATTGTGTATATTCATTTAAATAGTCAAAATAAAAAGACATCAACTTTAGAGAGTCTAATAATACACCCAACCTATCAAAATTTGAGACCTAGAAAAGTAATAGATTTGATTGACTCTACCAAAACCCAACTTCTAAAATGACACCCCACAAACAAAATATTGGTGGACTCTGATATGCCATAAGTCATCCTGTTAAAATACATAATATTTATGGGATTAAATTAAACCCATTGGTTTAATTTACCCATGGATTTCATGTAAAATTCTCATTAAAATGAAAAAATGGTGCTTTATCATTAAAACTAAAAAGGCTATATCATAAGGTAGTTGTATTGTTCATTTGAATTATAAAATATTGCCCAAATTCCGGGCTGGGAAGATGGCTTAGTGGTAGAGTGCTTGCCTTGCATGCCTGAGGCCCTGGGTTCCATTCCTCAGCACCACATAAGCAAAAAGAAAAAAGCTGGAAGTGGCGCTGTGGCTCAAGTGGTAGAACACTAGCCTTGAGCTGAAGAGCTGAGGGACAGCGCCCAGGCCCAGAGTTCAGGCCCTACGACCGGACCCCCCCAAAAAAATATTACCCTAATTCAACCTGATTTTCTAAAACCTGAAGTTATCTGATGTCAGTAACTAATCTTTGTTCCCTTCTTAAACCAATTTCTTATTATTTGCGTTGCTAATGACTCTTTTGATTAAGGAATTAGGAATAGAAATGATAATGCTGTATAATGAAGAATGCAGAGTTGGAGAGATTTTGCCTTCAAAGTCAGGGTACTCAAAGTGTTAGATTTTGATACTAGATAATTTGTGCCATTATATTGTATCATTTATGTGTTGGGATAGTTAAGGAGCTAAGCATTTCAGGATTATCCCATATCCAATGACTAGTAGTACATAAATATACCAAATGAGTTTAAGAAGACCTTTTAAAAATCCAATTTATTGAATTAAGTATGAGTTTTAATAGCCCAATAAAACATCACTGAAAGATAAATATTGGAAATTTCATCACTCAACTTTAATGTAGCAATTCATTGGATTTTATCTCTATGAAAAATAAATATTACAATTATTTCTTATGATAAATTTGTAACCAATTTAAATGACACCCTTTATAAAATTGCTAGTTTTTATAATAATGTAGTAATCTTTACAACTATTTCTAACACAGCTTGTTAGACATTTTGAAGTCGGAACATAAAGAAGACTTAGGGAAATGTGTAGTGTTTATACTAAGGCAGACACAAGAAAGAAGCTGAGAGGAATTTGTGGCTTTATTTCTGTGATTGACTGCTATCCTGTAGAAGAAGGATTAGAAAATCTGTGACGTTTCTGAGAGACTTGGATCACATAGATATAGATTTTTAGCACAATAAAAATATTTTAAGTAATCAGAATTATTTCAAGAGGGCATAGTTCCACAAATGATACAATCCTTATATTAATAAAGTCAATCAACCCTAGTCTTAATCATCACATTATAGGCATATTGAAGACGACACAAGGATTCAAAATCCAGGAGTCAACAGGATTACTTTTAAAGTCTCTGTAACACCCTGAGACTCTAGAATTTTCTAAAATATATTACAATTGATTAGGACTTATTTAAAAAACAATGAATTTATTTAAAAAAAAACACCTCATTTGAAATCTCAGGTTTCAGAGTACATATATGTATTGTGTATTATTACTTAATAATAACATTTTTTAATGAAAAAAATCTTAGATCCCAAAATAAGCTTACTGGGAAGCATAAATTGTTACAATTTAAATTATTCCCTTTTAAACACGTACAAAGTATGATCACTATTTTTTTTGTTTTTTGCCAGTCCCGGAGCTTGACTGGGCACTGTCCCTGAGCCTCTTGTGTGTTCAGGGCTAACATTCTACCATGGGCCACACAGCCACTTCTGGCTTTTTCTCTTTGTATGGTACTGAGGAATCGAACCCAAAGCTTCATGCATGCTAGGCAAGCACTCTACCACTAAGCCACATTCCCAGCCTATATGATCACTTTTTGACATTTCATATTAAAAAATATAAAGAATGTACACTTACATGATTTTAGTTATGTCAACGTCATCTAGTCATAATTTTTTACCTTTGTCTTTCTGTTATATTTATTTATGTTAATACATTTATTTTTAAAAATTGAGTATGACTAGCAAATATTAATAAACTATTAGAATTTAGCTTGACATGACACAATTTGTGAATGAATATTTACAAAATGAAGATAAAAACCTACACACACACAGATAATTCTTCATCAAACATCTTCTTAACCTCAATTGTCTGTTACTGTGTTGTTCTTGTTTTGTTAATGTGTTCTGAGTGTTAAAGAGAAAATGTTAAATTTTTGTATCTTTGTCTTTTAATTTCTCAATGCAGAACTACATTGATAACTCACACAAGTTGGTAAAATATAACATTCTGGACAAATTTTACTGAAAGTGAGAGCACTGTCCTAATACCTTTTTCAATATAATTCCGTTCTTAGGAATATTTTACATTTTACTATAGTTTAGTTTGGAGTTAAATCATTGTTGAAAATTATTTAGGGTTGTAATCTCAAAAGGTATATCAATTTCAAGGACAGGAAAGGTGCCAAAAATTAATTGTGTTGAATCAAGTTATTTTGTCAAGCTACGATATCATTGTTAAAATCAAGGCAATAACCACATGGCACAAACTCAGGGGAAATTTTAAGGTTTTATGCAGTTGCCTGATGATATCATGCAATAAAACTTACAAGAAAATCTGTAATATTTGATATACACTGCCACCCGCGTCACACTGTTTTACAATCACAGTTGCCTTCATTTAAATATTATGGCTGAAAGTTAGAGACATCACAGGAGGCATTAAAAACAGATTCAACCTCTAAATGTTGAAGATTATTTGAAACATCTAACAATCACTGTATGAGCTGAATCTTTAAAATAAAATTTCTACTTTCCATCAGCTTTACATGGTATGTGACTAGGAGATGTAATTTGGGTGTTGGGCCCAATAATCAGTGTGCCATTAAGAAAAATCAGATTCTCCTCCTTCCAAGCCAACGCCATTACGCACAGGTGAACACATCGCTAGAAGCAGCTGGCCTTAGAAAAATGGTGGTAGTTTCCCACGTGTCTATAACTACTTGGGTATACCCTACATCAGCATCCTTTTTCTCACCTAACCTAGTCACTTCATCCCCTCTCGCAAACTCAGCTCTATCTTCAAGTTCTATGACTAATCCTTCACCAGCAAGCACTTACAAAGTGCCAATTCAAGAACCCAGTGACAAATCTCCAGTGAGCCCCCGCTCCCCCACCACCTCTGATTGTATGCTGGGTAACAAGGCCTAAAAGCCCGTTTCTCTGAAGTTGAAACTCAACTCTGTCCTTGTATTCAATAGAAGTTGGGGGGGGGGTCTGGTCATGGGGCCTGAACTCTGGCCTGGGCACTGTCCCTCAGCTCTTCAGCTCAAGGCTAGCGCTCTACCACTTGAGCCACAGCGCCACTTCCGGCTTTTTTCTTTTTGCTTATGTGGTGCTGAGGAATCGAACCCAGGGCCTCATGCCTGCAAGGCAAGCGCTCTACCATTGAGCCACCTTCCCAGCCCCTCCCTGATATTTTTTAACAACACATACACACATTCTGAAAGAGTTTCAACAGCGTAGTACTTTTTTTTAATGTTTATTTCAGGCAAAAAAAAGTTCCTAACGTGCAAAAAAATCCAACACAATATACTGTTTTAGTCATAAGAAAATTATAGAATTTCTAAATCAGTTCAGAATGCATTACAAGAAATGTAGCTGCAATAGGATTCTTTTTTTTTTTAAATAATCCACTGTTTGATCAATGTACTCCAATGTACCTGTGCAAACCCTCATCAGGAGATGTGTTGCATCATGACCCTTGGACTTTGCAGACTTGTTGTGTAAAAGTATAATTACATTTTTATTATCTTTAAGTATGTGTACAAAGGAGTTACAATTCAATAGATCAGTTTACTAGGACGATGCATCATGATCAATATCACCCCTTTCATCATTCTCCCCCATTCCTCCTGACCCCATTCATCCCCTTAATTTTCTGAGTTTCATGGGCTTTGCATTGAGATCAGTGACTGCACCTTCCTTCCCCCTCCTCTCTTCATTTGTCTACCTGCTTTAACCACTTCACCTGTTCTTCACCTGAGACTGGCTGCCATAAGCAACTCAACTGGCTGCTCTTGGTTTTTTGTTTTTTTTTTTTTTGTCGGCCGTGGGGCTTGAACTCTGGGCCTGGGCGCTGTCCCCTCAGCTCTTCAGCTCAAGGCGAGTGTTCTACCACTTGAGCTACAGCGCCACTTCCGGTTTTTCTGGTGGTTTATTGGAGATAGGAGTCTCACGGTCTCTCCTGCCCGGGCTGGCTTTGAATCGCGATCCTCTGATCTCAGCCTCCTGAGTAGCTAGGATTACAGGCGTGAGCCACCAGCGCCCGGCCTGCTCTTGGTTTTTTGTTGAATTTGCCAGTGGAGATAAGAGGCAGGAGGTTGAAGACATAGTGAGATGGGCTCAGAAATAAATTTCCCAGCTCCAACTTGTTAGGTCTCCATGGGTTGGTTGACTTTTTCAGCCTGTAACTGTTGCTCATCTAAGGTTGTTTTCTCCAAATCTTGCTTACAGCTCTCCTAAGCATCCTTAAAGCTAAGAACAATAACATTTCTTCACTATTTCTAGCTCCAAAGACTACAGTGTCCCTTTGTGGTGTCTCTATTCTCCAATTTGGTGCGTGTCATTTATTTCCTGTTGCAACTCTTGCTAATAGAGGAAATACGGCAAAAATTCAAAACCTAAAGTTCTAAGTAAATATAAAGTTCATTAAAGCTGGACACGGGTGGCTCATGCTTGTAATCCTAGCTACTCAGGAGGCTGAGATCTGAGGATCATGGTTCAAAGCCAGCCCAAGCAGGAAAGTCCATGAGACTCTTATCTCCAATAAAGCACTAGAAAACCGGAAATGACACTGTGGCTCAAGTGGTAGAGCACTAGCCTTGAGCTAAAGAGCTAAGGGACAGCGCCCAGGCCAAGAGTTCAAGCCCCATGACTGACAAAAAAAAAAAAATTCAGTGACCCTTCTGGGTCTGCTTTGATAGCTCTGAATTTCCATATATATCTTAAAAAAAAAAAAAAACTGCAGTACTGGCTCTGAGCCAGAGTTGAAAGTAATTAATTTCATGCTACAAACTATTAGTTGGATTTCTGTAAGTTTTGTATTCTTACTTCCTCCATTACCAGCCATTGTACCCAGTCCCCTAGATTTAACTGTGCACTCATGTATCCAAAATTTAAATCTTCAATTTAGAACTCTTTCCTGTCTTCCAGGACAGGAAATTCATGAAATTTCATACCCATGTGTATTTCATACTTCCCTCTGAACAAGAACAAAACTTTAGAAGATGCTTCTGCCCACTCAGTCTATTTCTCCTGGAAAATTGCCTGTGTCACCACATAATGTTTTCATTCATCCATATATAGGGGAAGAAACTCTTGAATCCTCTCAGATCCATCCTATTAGGAAATTCTGTCAGTTCCGCTTTTGATACATATATCCACATTCTCACCACCATTCACCATCTCAGCCATTACAACCTTGGTCCAAGCAGCCACATTCCTTACCTAGACTAACATGGCATCTGCCTACAGCTTCCATGTTTATCATTTTACACAAGGAGGATAGGGAATCTTTGCAAAAGGTAAGTCAGCCCATGTCACTCCTCAAATGAAACCTCTGCAGTGGCTCTCCATGCACACAGTATAGGCAGAAACCTCCAGCCTCCATCTCTTAATTTCCCCTGATGCTCATCTGCATCTTTCTACGCACATCTTCTATCAGTCTCCTTCTTGTGCTCCATTCCCACCCCAAAGCTACCCAGGCCCTTCCATCTGACTACTTCCACTTTAAAGACTTTGCAGCATTTCCCAGAAACACTCTTCCTCTGATGTCTGCCTGTCTTGCTCCATCATTTGCTGAAGGTCTCAGCTGAGATACCACCTAAAAGAGTCCTTTTCTGGCTCATTCTAAATAAAAGAGTAAGTCTTATATATAATACATCTCATCTCTTTACCTTGCTTTTTGTTTTTCCTGATAGAAATTAATGTATTTCTTTATCACCTTTCCTTATCAGAATGTATAAGAACCTTGAGGTTAGGAACTTTATGCTTTCAGTATCTAAAGCAGCATCTGATGCAGGATAAATATATTCCCTTTATTTGCTAGAGGATTCAATGAATGAATATGGTACCCTGTGGTTGCCAGTCTTCCCCCAAATGGTAGTCTGAGTCTGTGTCCATCCTAGCACATCATCTGGAACACAAGCAGATCTTGACCCAGGCACTCACAATGTTCCAGGGATATGAAATCGAGACTTAATCATCCTTCCTAAATTGGCTTTGCCTTATGAGCATTTTATCATCCCTTGTACCAAGTCTGCCTGGATTGAGTGATTACAATGTTCTCCTAAGGAGTCATTTGCTGTTCATAAAATCCTAAAAACCAGCACCTGTGGAACAAAGAGGCCAATGTCATGTGGAGATACATTATCCTCAACAGCTTAAGATGGCTTCCAGGAATAAGCTGTGGCATGTAATAGCGTAATGACCTGTCCATTTCTCATTAAAAGGAGACTGAGTGCAACCAGCATCACACATTTATTCTGAGAGCTCTTGCTCTCGCTCTCTGAGTCTCTCACTGTGGACTTATAGGAGAAATACAAGGTTCTAAATGAGATTTTTCTAATATCTGGGCAAATAATTCAAATACCCCATGCCTTCTTGATGTGGAATTAGAAAAATGAGGTCAAAGGGGGAAAAAAAGCAGAGAAGTAAATGCTGCAGAGATAACATCAAGTGAACTGCAGATGAATCTTTACTCTCTAGGAATTAATATTTTGAAAGACTAGCCAGAGAAAATATCTAATCTTATTTACTATGTGTTCCCTAGATAAAGTGGCTGATTATATAGCAGCCCTGAGAATTTTGTATTGTTTTAATCTTTGTGATATTGATTATGATCATGGACTTTGATGTCATGGACACTTGAGTTAAATGTGAGCTATTATTTTCTAGCTGTGGGATTAGACTAGAACCTTAACTTTTCTGATCTTCCATTCTCAAATATAACAGTGGATGGATTAAACAAACAAAAGAATAGGTGGAGAGTGCTGTCATATAAATAAAAATAGGTAATACAATGTTAACAGTAGATAAATGAGCTGGTATTACAGGAAGAGAAAGAGAAGGAAGAGGCAATGTCCAATACACACCATCAATCTTCTACATTTTCCGATTCCTACTCAATGTCATGTGTTTTGAAGAGTAGGTAAGAAGGCTAACAGCTCTAGGCTCCTGTTTCTGGTAAAATATGAAGGGTTTAAGATAATTTTCCTTCACTTGTCAATTTATTTCCTACATGACTTCATGCTAAATTTTTAGGTTTGATATTGGCACCCTTTTCTGAAGCATTCACACTCCCCTTGTGAGAACCGAGGCAAGTCCATCTTTCTGACATTCCTCAAATCCTAACAGTTCCCTGAGCCCTGTGGTCCATGACAGAAGATTCATCACTATTCCTTAAAGAGAGGAAGCATTTAAGACATCTCACAGCTCATGACACTTGCACCTGTTAATGTGTCTCTTTGTTTTCACCCAAACCCACTCAGACATCCTCCATACAAAGGTCCTTTCCTCCTAAGACCACCATGAGAAAATGATTTCTGACTGCTTTTTCTCACCCATGGTGTGCCTTATTAGAATGACATTATGCCCCTACTATTGATAGTGCAACTACTTCTTCCTATGTAACATGAGATTAGGATCTGAGAAACCTAATTTCTAATTCTAACATCATTCCTTTTGTGAATTTGAAGATGCTATTTAATGCCTTTGTGCCTGTTCCCTTGTCTATAGAATGAAATATATATAATATCTAAACAATAATTCTTCACATATACAAATATACATGTATATGTAGAGATAGATATGACAGGATTATTACCAGAATCCAATGAGATCATTGAAATTAGTATTTAATCCGTGACTTTCAGAGTGTTTTGTATGCACAGTTCCTTATGTCCCAGTTCCAGAACTGGAGAGTCTCGGAGACTCTGGCTGGAGTGGGGGGAAGGTTTAGTAGGACAGTGCAAAAGGTGGATGGAGGAACAACGAAAGGTGAAATCACGACATGGTTTGGTGGTTGCTGCTAGCTGTGGAGATGACACAAGTGGACACACACACCTCTGGGCAGCAGAAAGGCTTCCTAGAAGCTCTGGGATTCAAGCTGTGATCTGCAGGGGAATTGGGAATTAGACACATAGTGGTGTAGACAGAGGTATTTGAGGTAGTGAGATCAGTGGGCAGGATGGGGCTAGAAGAGGCAGGACTTGAGGACCATTCTTGGAAGGTAACATGCAGACATCCTGAAGCCAAAGAAAACATATGGAGTTCAGAGAGCCAAAGACACTTCAGAATGGCTGGAGACAGTGAAGAGAAGCAATAAATGCTGAATTAACTAATTTCTTTTTTTGGGGAGGGTCCAGTTGTGGGGCCTGAACTCTGGGCCTGGGCGCTGTCCCTGAGCTCTTCAGCTCAAGGCTAGCGCACTACCACTTGAGCCACAGCGCCACTTCCAGCTTTTTTCTTTTTTCTTATGTGGTGCTGAGGAATTGAACCCAGGGCCTCGAGCATGCAAGGCAAGCGCTCTACCACTGAGCCAACTTCCCAGCCCTTAACTAATTTCTTAAGCAAGTGATGAATTGAGTTCTCCATTGTCTTCTCCTTGATAAACTCTTACAGTAGTTTCTGCTATCTGCTACATGTATTTGAGGATGTAGTCACACAGTGTAAGACAATGAGTGGTCCAAAGAAGGACACTGCATGTATACAGTACATAGGTTCAAATCCCAGCTCTGCTATTTCAGAAGATATGTGGCTTCAATTATTTTCCTCTAACTTTTTGCTTGATGCAGCAGAGGATTAAAAAAAAAAAGAAATGGTTGTATGGAGCTGGATAAGTAATTGGTAGAAGACAGAGTGATTGTCCCATCAATGTTACAGCATGGTAGCATTCCTCCTTAAATTTTTCCTATGATACTTCCTGTCTCCTGGTCAGATTATAAGCTCCTTGAGGACAAAGTCATTATTTAAAATACATTTTTTCTTCCTGATTATAGAGCCTGTGTAGTGCTGATAATTGTATCTGTTCAGGCTGCATAGCATAGAGTATAAGATTATGAATTCTGAAGACAGATAAACCTGGGCACCTATTTCTAGCTCAGCCACTTGCTGATTCTGTAATCTCGGGAAACAGGCTTAATCCTCTCATTTCAGTGTGTTTATCTATAAAATGAGAATGATTATAGCAAGGACTTCACTGGTTTGTTACAATACATTGACCTATATAAGACCTCTAAATCAGGGCTTATACTTAAGAAGCAGTGCAGTTATTATTATGTTGCTCATATCTGTAACATTAAGAAGAGTGAATTCAAGATATGTAAAGATGCTTCAAACCTAAAGAGGCAATGACATTAAAGTGTATAATTTTCATTTGTCTGTATATGACCACTTGCAAATATGCACAAACTATACCCTCAAACTCATACTAAAAATAAGTTTCTAATAAGAGGCCATGCATAGCATTCTTCTTGCCTTACACTTGATTTTGTCTTATTAGTTATGAGTCAAACAGAATCTTGACTTTAGCAGAACCCAAATAAGAGACTGCAGCACTTTCCTGAAGTAATTTTGAATAAAAGTCTGCATTTTAATATTCTGATATCAACATATACCCAAAATTACAGCTTTAAAAATTTAGATATTAATGATGGATCCAATCCTAAGAGACTTAATGCAATTTGAACCATCAAAGTCAGTTCTAAAGCTGGATCAAATCCACTTACCCATTCCTGATCTAGAGCTTATGGATTTTACTCTTCTAAGGATCTGTAATCCCAATATCTCATTTGGGACTCAAGGGGAAAGAGGCAATAAAGTGTACAGAATGCAAGGAATTCAAATGGGGGAATTCTTAACTCCTTAATT
Source organism: Dipodomys ordii (assembly GCF_000151885.1). Classification (NCBI taxonomy): domain Eukaryota; kingdom Metazoa; phylum Chordata; class Mammalia; order Rodentia; family Heteromyidae; genus Dipodomys; species Dipodomys ordii. The sequence continues at coordinate 3,964,071 of NW_012267367.1, forward strand.
AAAGTTGCAGGATAATTCTTTCTGCATGAATCAGATCCATAAAAGTATAATAACAACTCCAGATTTATGGCTAGACAACAGATATGTGTCATGCTCTGAGATACAGCTGAGGACAGAGTTTGTTAAAGCTGAGTTATAGCAAATGCCTTCAACTGAAAAAATGTATGCATAAAATATTAGCTATGATGCACATCGGATACTCTGCAGTATAATAAAGACAGTTTCTTTTAAAGGTCATAAATTAAGATTGCTTCCTTTCAAGTGAATTACAATTATCATTTTCTTTTTAAGAGTGGCTAAGCATATATGATATGCCTGTCCTCTCTATAAAGGATATGTCTTTAGCCTTAACATTTACCTTTGCAATTTCACCCAATGTCCCTAGACAACAGGCACAAAGTTACTAGATAATTGAGAAAGAAGTACATTTCAGTCATTACAATCAGTAATTATGATAGCTACCAAGCTGCTTCTACAAATACTCTAATTCAGTGGCTAGGTTTATAAATGTTCAGAGCATCTGTTCCCCTTACTGATTATTTTAAGGAAATCCAGTTGGAAAAGGCTTAGGTAATAGATACCCTTCGTCACTCACTATGAAAGCATACTTCATTTCCTTCTAGGAAATAAGAGGAGAAAAAATTGAAGCATTTAAAGGTATATTTTCCTCAGGAAATTAGGAGATTTGAATTCATAATTTACATGTTCAGGAAAGGAAGATCATTAGGTTAAATAAGTGACTGATCAGACCTAAACAGGGACTTTTCCTTCGCAGGCAGGTGAGGGAATGAAGTTCAGCAACACCAATTGTCAGGTTTGTAATCATATTTCGGCTTTGCAAATTACTTTACCAAGTTCAAACATCATCAATCTACAGTACCCCTTACAGCAAAATTTGGCATTGGTTTCTACTGGTCTCCTGACTTGAGTTATCGCTGCATTTAGGTAAAATTTATCAACATTTGCTTCATCTCCTTATGGGGTGAGCATGATTCACTTAAAGCTTCTTCTTTTAAAGGGAAAATACACACACACACACACACACACACACACACACACACACACTTAATTACTTGATATTGTTAAAGGACTCTCTAACTAGATCTTAAAGCATGTTTTTAATTCAAAAGGTACATTTGAATGCGTTTGAGATTTCCAAGCTATGTGCTTTCAGAATAGAGAACACAGGGGAAAAATAGCCAAAAATTCCTTGATCATCACTTTCCCTTTTCCTGGATTTGTGTGTGTATGTGTGTGTGTGTGTTTCCTAAGTGATAGAATAAAGCATGTTTATGATAAATTTGAAACTATAATAAAGGATAAAACAAAAAATCACAATATCCCAACTTCAATCAATGTGAAATTCATTATTAAAATTTGGATATTCCTTTCTAATGCTTTTTTTCTCAGAGAAAAAACATTTATACATACTTCCTTTCAAACATATCTGAGAGTTTCTTCATTCCAATATTCTTTGAAAATCTAATTTTTAGTGGTTGTGTAATACTCTGTAACTTGGATATACTATAATGAACTTGAGCATTTTCACCATTGGCTATTTAGAAGGTATTCATATTCCTTCTGCTCATATGGAGAACCTTGTTCTCTTATTAGCTTATACCCTCAAATCTCTATAAGCCCAAAGTTTGTTTCAAAAGATATTTAGCATTGATCAAGATGCACTGTATTCATAAACTGCTTTATTAAATGGTAACCTCTTTGTACAACTACTTAAAGATAATGAAAATATTAATTTTAAACATTATGTGCTGGTCCTGGGGTCTGAACTCAGGGCCTGGGCGCTATCTCTGAGCTTCTTTTGCTCAAGATGAATGTTCTACCACTTGAACCACAGCTCCATTTCTGGCTTTTTGGTAGTTGATTGGAGATAAGAGTCTCATGCACTTTCCTGCCCAGGCTGGCTTCTTAGATCTCAGCCTCCTGAGTAGTTACTTGAGGTTTGAGTCACCAGTGCCCAACTTAAAAATACAAAGTATCCACTACCAAAAAGAAACATTTAGAAGCCTGTATACCACATATACAGGAGATAGTTTTAAATTTCATTATATAGGCTTATTTTATCCTTATAAATATTACTGTTAACATTATCCTTATTTTCTGAAAACTGATGTGACACACTAGCATGTGATATCATTGAGATATGAATTCAAGTATACAGCCTTAACCATACTCTAATTTGCCTTTGGGGAAAAGTTGTAAGACTTTTAATAAATATTGTTAAATTTTATCAAGATCAGAAAATGTGCATGTAAAAGTACATGTTAGCCTTTGTATCACCTACACTGACCAATACAGAATATTAGATTTTAATGTCTATCCTAACTTTATGGATTGTAAATTTGTATTTCAATTCAGCTTCTTCAAGTCAAACTATATAGAAAATGCTGCTCTTTGAGAAAATAGTTGAAGTTTCAACTCGTATTTGTTGGTAAATGTACGCATGCATGGATGGATAGATAGATGGATAAAGCAGGAAAATTAATTTGAATCATATAAGTAAGTATGGATTCAATCTAACGAAGTATAGACCAGCCACCTGAGCTTGGATAGGAAAGGCAAAGGAAACTTCAGTCTGACTCAAATACAAGCTGAAGGATGATCCCTCAAGATGCTTACCATTTCTGGGTAATTAGAGTTTAAAAAAACTGAAAATAATAGAAAAAGACATTTGGTCCTTAGTTAAAGGATGTACAGATGTTAGTGTAAGTCTGAGAGGAGAGGAAGATTCTAGAAGCTACACCCTGAGCTAGACTCAAACAAATGCTGATTTGTTCAGGAGTGTCTGAGCACATTGTTCTGAGTTTCAATAGACTCCTTACTTGGAAGAAACCTAACTCAGGAAGATGCTTACACATGCAATATGTGTAATGTTGCATATGTGTAATAATTGCTTTTTACTCTTTAGAAAGAAATGTGATAGCTGCAAAGGTACTGGATTATTTTATTCTTATTTCATGATCATTGAGGTATGATATTTTATTTCTATGTTAAGAAGTAGAATAAGCCAGAATCAGTGGCTCACATCTATAATCCTGGCTACTAAGAAGGTTAAATTCTGAGGATCACAGTTCAAAGCCAGCCTGAGCAGGAAGGTCTGTGAAACTCTTTTTTTTATTTTATTTTACTGTAAAGATGCTGTACAGATGGGTTACAGTTACATGAGTAAGTACATTTCTTCTTGAGCATTGGTACCCCCCTTGTTGTTCTCCCAGTATCCCATCCCTCTACCCAAGTTGTAAAGTTCCTTTCCAATATACTGTCTTGTGGTTTTCATTGTTACAATGGGTCATCCTGTGTCCTTGTTTCAGAGTTTTGTTATTGCCCTTCCCCTCCCCAAATTAGACAAATGTATATAAGAGATGCAGGGTACCAAAATCAAGTACAGTGACAACAGGGTATATATACCATAGGGGGAAGAACATACAAAGGAAACAAAAAAAATCACATAGTGCATTACAAACAACAACAACAAATAAAGATCTCTTGTGTCCATATCTTGAGGTGCATTTCACTTAGCATCCATCATCTTATATGGTCATGTCTGTGACAATCTTATTCCAACTAAGCACCAAAACAGCTGAGTGCTCGCTTTAAGCAAAAAGAGCTCAGAGACAGTGTCCCAGGCACTGATTTCAAGCCAAAGGTCTGGCACCCAAATTGAAAATGTAGAGCCTGATCACATGCTGTGCTTTCAAATACATTTTGAGTTGGAAGAAGATACATTGATTCTCAAGTAAGCAAGCTGGTTTTGAGCTGTGGATTATTTACTTGCCATTTTTAATGTAGTGTTATTTGAAATTGAAATGGGATTTTAAAAAAATCTCACAAAGTATGAGCAGCAGCTTTGAGGTATAGAATTAATTCTTAATGCTTGTAGAAGCCATGCCTATCACTTTTTCTTGAAAGCAAACATCACAGCCATTTAAATACCATAGTACTTCTTAATTCTGTTTTGCTGCTGCTAAGAAAAATGTGATTAGTTATGGGATCATTAAGGTGTTTTTTTCCCTTAAGTCTTGGAGTGTAGCTCAGAAGGAGGGCATTTGTGTAGCATGTGCAAGGCCCTAGGTTGGATTGCCACCACTGAAAACAAAAATTAAACCTTAAGATACAAACAAATCCAATTCTCTCACTAGGCAGTAAAAACATAATGCCTAAGGTCAACAACAATTTCAAAACCTACAAAACAGAGAAAACAAGAAAAGAGAGATAAGAAAAAGAAAATTGCAAAGTAAGAACTAGTAAATGCTATGATTATAGCTACAGAAGGCATCATTTTGTTAGTCAATGCTGATTAAATCTTAAGCCAGTCATATGTAAGTTAAAATGTTCCACTTATTAAAATGTGGTTAGTTAAATTTAGTGTATTAAATTTGATATGTAGTGTTCCTCCAAAAGACAGCCTGTGACCTATAAACAAATGAAACTGGCTGTGATTTAGGGATTCCCTTCAGTTACTTTATATATATATATATATATATATATATATATATATAATTCCTAAAGTACCTGTGTTAATCAGCTGTCACAGTGGCTAAATAGCTGCAATGTATTACCTCAAAAGAAGGAAACATTTATTTGGACTCATGGATTGCTTTCATAACATTCAATCTATAGTTACTCAGTCTAATTGCTTTGGGCCTGGGATGGTCCGACACACTATAGGCAGAGCATAGGCCAGAGGAAGACTGTTTACCTCAGAGCAGCTGAGAAGCGGAAAGAGGTGGAGGGGAGATGAAGAGAGAAGGGAAGAGAGAGAGGAGGAGAAATGGGGGGAAAGGGGAGAATGAGAATGGTCCAGGTCTCCATGTCTCCTTTCAGGATATGCTGCAATGACTTAACTTCCTCCCTCTCGACCCCAGCCCCTGACGATACTAGCACCTTCCAAGATCACTGCAATCTGGACAACAAACTTTGTCAGCCCACTGGACCCCACCTTTTGGGGATTCTGTCACCATGACACCTCTTCTCCCATTACAACCCCAGAGGAGAGGTGGGGGGCTCTGCACAAAAGACATTGTTGTACAACTGTCCAAGCACACTAAATCCTTCTAATCAGTTAGGGGTAATTTTCTATCAGGGATTTGTTTATACTATAAGTTCTGTTTATACTATAAGTTCAGCCTTGCAGGGATCATTTTCTAAGGATGGCAGTATTGAATTGGCTCTGTTAAATCGTTCTGCCCCTTTAAGTCAAGCTTCACCAGAGCCTCATGTTGACAAGGACAGAGTTTGTTTTGTCCTCTTGGAAAAAGAAAACCCTGATTGTACAATACATACATACCAAATACCACATAGGTATTGAAATTGAGGTATTCCTGACCCTTAAATCAAACCTAATTATTTCCTTCCTATTGAATGAAATCTTTCTATTTCCCTGGCAACTAAGTAGATGGCAGCCTAAGTCACATCAGAATCCATGATGATATCTACGTTGAAGCATATTGTGAAGAAGAGAACTATTGCTGCTAGTTTCTCAAGATCAAGTTATTATCATTTGAGTTGGGAATTAGCATATATTTGTAAGGTGAGGGGTTCCATTGTTCTATGCCCATGCATGCACACAGTGCACTTTTAACAAATGTTTAATTGCTACAGATGGAAAACAAAAGCAATAGATTTAGATTGCTTGGGGAAAAAGTAGTTCTGTCTCTTTGGACAATATACCCCTCAAATGTCAGGTTTTTCTCATCAGTATGATTGGGAGTCAAGTTACTTAATCTATAATATCCTATCTGGGAAAAAAAAAAAAAAACCTAGTCCTGTCATATGCAATCATATACAATGCCATTGACACTTAAAAATTTACAGCACTTATGATGATTCAGGAGTCTCTTATTCTATTCAAATATGAATGAGAGAGGCAGGCAGCCTCTAGGGAAAAGCGGTAAAGTCCTGGGGATTAAAAATATGCCCACATTAAAACATTCTCCCATATCTTCCATGCACCCTGATCAGGAGCTTTTACTTGGACTATTTTCTGTGTTCTAGCTGCACTTCCCCTTCTTGGTTTTTAATAATAAAACCCAGCCCATTAATTTTTTAAAACACAAAATGATAGGGCAAAGACTCCATAAACAGCCCAAAATGTTAATCACACAAAGGCTCCCAAAGCAATTTCTCTCTGGACAGAAGCCTCGTGGCTATGCATTACAATAGAAGTTTTTATCAAGAACACTGACCCTAGGATGGGCTGCTGAACAAGCAACACCTAGAGCTGCCTGAATCTTTGTGACAGCTCTAGAGGGGCAACCCAGGCAGAATGTTCCAGAAAAACCATTGCATAAGTAACCATGGGATTTAGGCTTCTTTCTCACTCTCCTTCATGGGCTTCAAAACATTGATCACTGGTTAAAATTATTAACTTGTTTACCTATGCCATCTATGTCTTAGAATAACAGTTTATTATTGGCTCATGCCTATAATCCTAGATTCTCAGGAGGCTGAGGAAAATCTCTTATCTCCAATTAACCAGAAAAAAAAAAAGAAACAGAAGTGAGCTGTTGCTCAAGTAGTAGAATACCAGGTTTGAGCAAAAGAACTAAGGGATAGCTTAGTTCTAAGGGATAGCTTAGAATTAAAGCCCTGAGTTCAAGCCCCCTTATTGGCAGCATACACACACAAATAACAGGATATAAGAAAGAGACCCTTTGTTCTAGACACTGTATCCCCAGGGCTCAGAACAAAGCCTGGAACACAGGTGTTAGATTTGGTGACAAATATTAGGTGAATTATGGTAATTGTTTCCATTAAATGCCTTTGTTCTGTATGCTCAGGCTTCCCCTTTATATATCAAAAATTAAACAGCAATAGTGCTATGTAGCTGGAAAAAAGAACAACTTATCATTTTACAACAAAGAGTAGGAATCAAAATGCTCAAGTTGGAGGTAGTAGAGTGCCAGCCAATGAGCAAAAGCATCAGATACCAAGTATGAGTCCTGGTCTGGGGAAGAAAAATGAACAAAAAACAAAACTAAAAGGCTCAAGTTAGAAAGACACTTGTAGACAGTTACAGTGCTATATTTTAATAATGAGAAAACTAGCTCAGAGAAGCTAACTGACTTCCCCAAGGAAACAGCCTGGTGTGTGAGTTAAGAGCAACCCTCCAAACCACTGATCTCAGAGTTTAGAACATTCTTCTCCTGTCTATCCACCAGCTAGCTCAACTTAATCTTTGTGATCAGATCCCAGGTTTCCCACAGTGTGGATGAAGTTCAAGCACTAGAACTTGATTTATGGTCTTGCTGAAAGAACCCCCAGTACCATGAGTTACAGCGGGACTCTTCTCAAACCAATTCTCCTTGCTCTGTTGAAAGAGGCTGTAATTATGTTCCATTCTTTGCTTGTTTTATAGCTTGGTACTGACATGGTGAGAACATCTACAATAAAAATGTCTATAGGGCTTTGTTTCCTTTTGTATAAATTCATTGTCTGAAATCTAGCAGCCACAAGTCACGGTGATTTATCAGAATTAGTCCATTTAGTCCAGCTTTGCTGGACTAAAATCTCTTTTCTTTGTCTTTCTCAAGCAAGGGTCTTGTTATGAGGCTTAAACTCAGTTCCCATACCTATTTTAAAAGCAAACAACCAACCTCAGTCAAGTCTGATCCTAAAATCCTCTGTTTTAGTATTTTTGTTTTTGTTCTCTATCATTAAGGAATACTACTTCATAATGAGTTTCTTTCCCACCACCCAACTTTTCATCAAATTTGACTACATAGTCTGACAGCAGTCTTCACTTATATAACAGAGAATGCAATGAGACAGAAAGCTGTTTTTTTTTTGGGGGGGGTGTTTTTTGTTTTTGTTTTTTTGTTGGTCGTGGGGCTTGAACTCTGGGCTTGGGCACTGTCCTTGAGCTCTTCAGCTCAAGGCAAGTGCTCTACCACTTGAGGCACAGCACTACTTCCGGTTTTTTAGTGGTTTATTGGAGATAAGTCTCACAGACTTTCCTGCTCAGGCTGGCTTTGAACCGTGATCCTCAGAGCTCAGTCTCCTGAGTAGCTAGGATTACAGGCGTGAGCCACTGGCACCTGGCTAAAAAGCTGTTTTTTATAGAAAGAACTTTATTATTGATGAACCATTATTTCTTATTGAGTACATAATAATTAACAATGAACGATAACGTAAGATTTCAACACCTAAAAAAAGTTCAGAATCACCTTAATATATTAAAACTTCAATTCCTAAAATAATGTTTATTTCAATAGAAATCTTCTAATATGAAAAACAACTCCTAAAAATAAAGGACAAACAAATGAAATTTCATAAAGCTTCCTGTGATCTGTTTCACTATGTCAATTTCAGAGAGCTTTTAATCAATAAAAGCTTTATGTAAGCTTTTCAATATATGATATACATTTTATTCCTCATTTATTCTATTGCAAACAAGGAATTCATATTTCATTATTATTAAATCCTTAAGAAGAAAGGATAATTGTATTAATGCACATTTTTCACTTGCTAAGTTCCTTGCTTCTTTGTTCCTCACTTTTGATAGTCTAAATATTCTTTTCTTTTTTCTAACATATTCATAGTTCACATTTGCAAGATTCAGTGCCAAGGAATAAACAAATTCTGGACATGTAAATTGTACACAAGTCAAGCTATTATTCTAAGACAAGAAATAAATGTTTACTGCCTGCAGGGATGTTAGAATCTAGATTATAAAATATAGCTCCTGACACTTTTAAATATTGGCATCTAAAAGGTGTTGAGATTCTCCTACCCATCATGTGGATTTTGTCCTTGACTCATTTGCTAACTCTAGCCCAGGGTGCAAGATTGGTTTATGTGGTTTGCTTTTTGGTAAGTGAATTCATCTTCTAATGATTTGTGGCTCTGCATCTGATACCCACACCCACACACATGCATATATAACACAGGTGTAATATTCCCCCAAGGGTTCACCAACATAAATAAAGTAAATGATGTCAAGTGAGACAACGAGAATTTTTCAAAGAAACCCTACTTGGCATATAGAATCCACATGGAGAACAGAACATGCGGACAAACAGACTGCATGTCTGAAAAGTTGATTCTCTAAAAGGCCAGAATTTGGAAAACCCAAAAAGTTGGATGAATTGAATAAGAATATTCCTATACAACACCACTGGTATGTAAAAATAAATGGGCTAGGACAAGGAAGCAGGCTGCTCCAGGGTTTAATTTGAGAAGGAAAGCTTAATGTGATTTGCTTTTAACTATGAGAATTACATTGTAGCCCTTTCTCTTTTTCCCACAAAAGAACCAAAGATGATATAAAGTCTACTGCTAAACAACATATTGCTAAAACACAATGCTTATGACTTTTTAATCATTCTCTCAAAGTTAATACCTGTTCACTATAGAGACATTAGGAAATGAGCAAAATATATTTTTAAAATTACATATAATCTCATTTCTTAGAAGCGAGCTTCTAACATATTGGATACATACTCTCTAGCCTTTTTGCTGGAATATTTTCATTAACATTCCTCTATGTATACACTCAGGTGTACACACAAAACACATACACACATACACATACCACACAGAATGGCATCTTCCATCACTAGATAATTATTTAACTTCTCCCTCCTCAGTTTTCCTTATCTGTAAACTGCAAACAAAACAATATGTACATCATGTGGATAGTTCAAGTACGGAGTGAGCTGGTGTTTGCAATGTGCCTTTTCTACTCCTCTTTATTAGATCTCAGTGGAAATGCTTCTCCTGAAGCCTTTTTATGTTCCCTAAGTAAGTTCTCTTCTTCATACTCTCCCTCATTTGCGTTAAAACATGATCGTTAGTTACCCTGTTCATTCATTTGTGTACGTGTATGCGTGTCTGTATGTCTGTGTGTATGCTGATGCTGGAGCTGGCGTTTGAACTTGGGGCCTGGGCCTATGTGTTATCCCTGAGCTTCTTTGGCTCAAGGCTAGCACTCTACCACTTGTGTCACAGTGCCAATTCCAACTTTTTTCTGAGTAGTTTATTGGAGATAAATGTCTCATGGACTTTTCTGTTCAGGCTGGATTCCAACTGCAAGCCTCAGATCCTGAGTATCCAGGATTACAGACATGAGCCCCCAGGGCCCAGGTCATTTGTATACCTTTATATACTGTCCATGTCCTTGAAGAACAGCAAAAAACGATACAAGACCTTTAGTTCTTGACCATATTCCCAGTGCTCAGAACAAGACCTAGAACATATATTCAATATTTTGTGATGAATATGTTTTCATTAAATGACACTGGAAAGATTTAATGGCTGCATAATAGTAAACTGCATACAGTAAATGTAATATAATTAACCCCTTCTGTTGGTTCAATATTATGGTAAGGTAAATTATGATTGGTCCACATCCTAATCCACAGAACTGGTAATGTTTACCTTAGATAGCAAGAAGGACTTTGAACCTGTAATTAGGGTCAGATTCTTAATCTTTAAAGATTAAGGATAAAAAATGGGAATATTTTCCTAGACTATTTGCATGAACCTGATGCAGTCGTAACAGTTCTGGGAGAGAGATACAGAAGCTGGAAGGGCTACGTGAGGAGAGAACAGGAGACAGAGAGGAAGTGCTAAAGATCACGAAATAGAGGAGGGGGTAAAAGGGAGGGAGGAAGGGAGGGTTGATTAAATCCATATAGCCCCAGGCAAGATTCACCTTGACACAGGACTTTTGTCCAACAAAACTGATTTCAGCCTTTGGAATTCCAGAACCATGAGAGAATGTATTTGTGATCTTTAAAGCCACTGCCTTGAAAGTGATTGGTCACAGCAACCATGGGAAACTAATGTAGAAATTTAGAAGCAGACCCTACACGTTTGCTACTAAAATGATGCTATAACCAACTGCCTTTTAGAGACATTTTTGACGGCCCTTCCAAAGATCTCATTACAATGGATTCCTAAGTGCTCCCTGTAACCTTCCACCACCTTACAGTCTCCCCCTGGGATTGCTGGGCAATCTGGCTGTTTAGAAGAGTTGGCTCTTTGGAACCATAGTCACGCACTGTAAAGAATTAACCCAGTTTGTGTAACCATCTCATTCAAACACAGATTGCTTTTCAGGAGAAACAAGGCATTTAAAATAATAGGCAAAAACACAAGGGCATTTTTAACTTGATGGGTTTCCCTCCCCTGCCCCCATTCTATCTTCATTTTTAGCACCATCATTTAAAAGTTCAAGAAAGGATTAAAATGGAAGCACAGAAGTAGCTCAAGTTTAGTGCCAAAGATTTAGACATACCTTTGATAGCTGCCAGATGGGCCTTTGAAGTTCAAAACAAGAGCAGATCCCTGAGGGAAGGCTGACACACAAGTCCTGACCTGAGAATTAACCAGAGAAGTCACTGGGTGTGAATAGACAGCACTTTAGTGGGTGTTGGCTGTTTGGCCAAGGGGGTCTCCCGACAAGAGAGAATGATCATTTATTTGGGAGACAGGGAATAAGTATGGGGACTCTCAGCACATGGGAGGAGCAACTTAAAACATTCACCACTGAAACCTGAGAAGGACCACCTTTTGTGCTTGCTAAAATTTTGTGTCCTAGAATCTTGCAATCAATGTATGCTTTGTATAAAATCACATAAGGACCACACATCAGTGACTCTCAAAACATTATGGAATTAGAATCTACGTTTTAACTATGTTTCTATATGATCCTTATTCTAATTCTAGTACCTCAAACAGTTCTTCATATAACTTGGAAGAGCTTATGATTAGATAAGTGAGTACACTAAAGTTTACATGTTCAAGATGAATTTGAAAAGATGAGAGTTACTTCTACATTATCCTCTGTATTTTAGATACACACATGTATGCATCAATAAATAGAAAGTATTTTGTATTTTGTTGCCTCTCAGATGCATTAGTACAACCTAAACAAGTGGTTGTAAAATGAATTCATTTTCTAGCCAATGTGAAAACATAAATCTAACAAATAAATTGAGATACAAGATCAGAAAGGAGTGGTGTTGTAGCTCAAGTGGTAGAGCGCTAACCTTGAGCTGAAGAGCTGAGGGACATCACTCAGGCTTAGAGTTCAAGCCCCCCAACTGACCAAAAAAAAAAAAAAAAAAGATCTGGAAGGAAGCCAGGCACTGGTAGCTCATGTCTTTCATCCTAGCTACTTAAAATCTTAGTTCAAAGCCATACTGGGCTGAAAAGTCTGTGAAACTCTTATTTCCAACTAACAACCAAAAAGCTGGAAGTAGAGGTATGGCATCCAATCCCTGAATTCAAAGTGTAGCACCAGCACAAAAGAAAATGAATTCTGGACTGAGACTAGGGACCTTATTCCCAGTACTGCAAAGAAGTCTGTGGTTTCTTCTGTGTTCGAAATTTATACCCCCTTGGGAACAAATAGTCTAAGACTCAGAGAGGAGTGGCCTTTAAAAAACCTGAGCCTAGAGAGACATAGTGTGGGTCATCCTAGACATGAGTACCACAAACCCAGAAAAGCTTCCTATGTTCAGCCTAGGGATAAAAACAGTACTTCTAAGCTGGGCGCTGGTGGCTCACGCTTGTAATCCTAGCTACTCAGGAGGCTGAGATCTGAGGATCGCGGTTCAAAGCCAGCCCGGGCAGGAGAGACTGTGAGACTCCTATCTCCAATAAACCACCAGAAAACCGGAAGTGGCACTGTAGCTCCAGTGGTAGAGCGCTCGCCTTGAGCTGAAGAGCTGAGGGACAGCGCCCAGGCCTAGAGTTCAAGCCCCACGGCCGACCAAAAAAAAAAAAACAAACCAGTACTTCTCTCTTCTTTCTCAGGTTTATTCATATCAGCTAATGACCATATAATCTCAACCCTGATAGTGTGAAGACAACATAAACCACATTGTTCAAGGGGGCATCTGTAAAAGTCAAGACCGAATTTTCTTCCAGTTTTCAAGGAGGCTGTGAGTCTGGTTTAAGCTATTTAAAGAGAGTTAAGGGTGACATTTAGTTTTCCCAAACTTATTTTACATTTTTCATTGTGCACATTTCAAACAGGCAGAAAGGGACAAAGGGGAAAGTACAATAAGCCTCATTATTGATCATTCATCCTCAAGAATCGCCATTATGCCAACAAGCTTGCTCCACATCTACTTCCCATTCTGAGGAAATTTAATTTTTTAATTTTTTCATATTGAGTCCCACTGTGTAGCCCAGCCTAGCCTCAAACTCCCAAGCCTTCTGCTATGCTTCCTGAGCGCAGAGATTACAAGCACATGCTACCACATCCTGCTCCATTTGGCAGATTTATTGAGGCTTAACATGTATTTTTAAAATTTCCATTTTAAGAGTACAAGTCAGTGGATTCTACTAAATTTATACTCATGTGCATTATTATCATAGTCAAGTTTTACAAGCATTCTCATCATCCCAAGCCACCCTGTGCTATTTTGCACTCAATGTTTAAGCCTTCCCCCAACCCCAGAAAACCACAGATTTGCCGATAGATCTGTGTCTTTATCAGTTTTCCTTTTCCAGAAATTTCACATGTTGAGAATTATACAATATGCAGTTGTCTCTTTCTGCATTCCTTTACCTGCCATAATGTTCTTGAAGTTCATGCATGTTGTAATATATCTAAGTAGTTTAATCATTTTTATTGAAGGATGTATTCTATGTTTGTATATTTATGAGTAGATGTGCATTTAGAATGTTAACAGGGATATTATGTTATAATAATGGCATAACCATTCATTGATGAATTTAATGTGTATATTTTCATAGTTCTCGAATATATACTTATATGTGCAATTGCCAGGAGCTATGGTGTCAATGCGTCTTCCCACAATTCATATCCTGGAAACTTCATTTCCAATACTGATAAATATTGATAAATAGAACCTATAAGAAGTAATTAGGACATGGAGATATGGCCCTTATGAATAAACAAATCAAGACTGAGATCAAGGGGTGGATATATTATGAAAAAAGAGTTCCTTCCTCGTTTTCTTTCTCTCCTACATGCTCTTACCATGTGTTACCATGATGTATTATGTAGGCCCTCACTAGATACAGGACCTCTATCTTGGATGCCCCAGCCTCCAGAACCATGTGTCAACAAATGTCTACTTTAAAAATCATTTTTCCAGTCTGTAGTATTGTGGTATATTGTTAGAAAATAGAGGTAACTTTTGTAGTACATGTAACAAGGGATTATGGTAAATCTTCCTAAAAATTGAAATCCTGTTGTCCAAAATGGTTGCTTTATATTTGTATCAGAAACCTGTGAGAGTTCCAGTTTTTCCACATCCTATACAACACTAGTTTTGAACTATGATAGCCATTCTAGTGCACATTGAAATTCTATGTTAGTGAATATTTGTTTTAGTATTTATTAGTTTTTACATGCCTTCTATATAAGCAGTTTATCCAAGTCTTTTGTCCTGTTTGGCTTGTTTGCCTCCTTACTGTTGAGGTACAACATTCTTTTTAATTTAGTGTTATGCTCCTTAGGATACATCATAAGGGTTTGCTCAAAGAAATCTGATTTGTCTTCTCATTTTCTTAATGATGTCTATGGAATCCCTCTGTGACCAAACATTGACAGAATTTGCTTGCTTGGATTGTGTAGGTGCTTCATTCATCTACACTTAGTTCTTTTGGCTATAAGAAATGACTGGGAAATCAATTTTAACTGAAACTCTTTAAACTTTATAAAGTACAAAGACTTTCATCTGAAGAAAACAATTCTGAACCAGTTTCTGGCAGAGAGTAGAATTGAGAACCTTTCAAGAGGATAGGAAATCAGTCCAGCAGAACATCTGCTTTGATTTTTACAGCAATTGATTGGATATATAGATAGATTTTGGGAACACTAATATCTTCCAATTCATGGAAATGTAATTTCTCATTTTGGGTTTATGTTTTTCAATGTTACAAGTCTATAGCTCTTTTGTTAAATTTATTCCCAAAATATTCTATTCTTTTGGAGCTATAATGAATGGAATTGTTTTTAAATTTCATTTTCAGACCATTCACTGCTAGTGTATAAAATTACAATTGATTTGTATATTGATCTTGTATCCTGTGACATTGTAAACTCATTCATTATTTACAACAGTTTTTTTTCTCGAATATTTTTTCTCTTGAATATTTTCTTTACATAATTGTGATTTTTTACATGCATGTATTTATGGGATAAGACATCCTAATTTAAAATTAAACAAATGAGAATATGTTCAAGATTATTCATATTACAGGCCGAATTTGCCTGAAGAGAAGAGTGGCAAAGGTGTTATAAGGGCCTTTCTTTGTTATTATTATCTTTAAGTAATTATACAAAATCATTCATTGTAAAATGTCAGTTTATATTTCTAGGAATCATGCTTCATGCCTTACCTGCAGCTAGACTTATCTATTCTATAGCCTTATGGTACAGTTTCATGGTGGATAGATTAAAATGTGCCTAGGTAATCAGTAACATGTGTCAGAGGGGAGAAAGGTTGATAACTGATATCTTTTGAAGGTTCCTAGGCATGAGACGTATCCTTGAGGAATATTACAGGGAAAGGGAAGAGATCATGAAGAGTAAAAGTAGTATGAGAAAGCAACAGAGGAGACATGGATTCCTATCCTAGGTGATGCATTAAATAAATAATGTGTAAGAAGGGCCAACTTTCTTAATTGCCAGAGAATATAGATAATGGTGAAAATTTACATTTTGGCCCCTGCAAAGCATGTTCAATTCAATCACGAAAGGTAATGAAAAGAGAACATGTTGCCAATGGCCAAATACTTATTACAAAAAAAAATCCATGTTTTATAATATCATTTAACACCAGCTCATCCTTGTATGTGTAAAGCACTTAGGTTTTATTAATACTAAATATTCAGTGAATGGTAGGTTCTTCTTATTATAATACAGTTACCACTACTACTACTACTACTAATTACTACTACTACTACTACTACTACTATATCTAAAATTAGAGTCATTCTGTCACTTCTTCCTAGTCAGGGGTGATCCTTTTTCAACTTTATAGCCATTTCAGACAGTATTATGGGTCTCAGAAAGTAGATCTGGCAGCCTAGGATAGAAAAGGATAAGAGAGGCGGGCACAGAAATGGAAGGAAATAGGGTGAACAAATACAGCAGAGGTACTCACTAGACACTATGTTGAAAATGAACTATATAACTTCTGGCTAGAGATGAGAGGGAAAAACTGGGAGAGAGAGAGAGAGAGAGGGAGGGAAAAGATGACATTATCCAAAAAGAAATGTACTCATTACATAATTTATAGAACTGTAACTCCCTGTACATCACCTTTATCATCACAATAAAATGAAAAATTTTAATTAAAAAAGAAGATAAGGAGGAAGATGAAAAGGAAAAGAAGGAGAATGAACAGAAGAAAGAGAAGAAAGGAAGAGAAGGAGAAAGAGACAATAATCATCTTTAGGACTAATCACCCATGGCAATTAAGATTACACAGTGTTTGTAGGGAGACTAATAAGTGAACCTACATTTGTCAACTTTTCATATGAAGATGAAATATTTAAGGCAGGAAAACATAAAGAGAAAAGGGATTATTTAGCTTGTAGTCTGGGAGGTTCAAATTCAAAGGTCAGGCAAGCAGTGGGGGGCCTGTAAGTGTGGCCTCTGGTGAGGGCCTAATGGGGAGGGAATGTGTCACATGGAGGAAGTGAATGCAGGAGGGAGAGATCACACTGTGCAATTTAGAGGTTCAAAGATGCTGATCAGAGCTTGAGTTTGCTCTTATACCAGCTCTCTCTACTGAGAGAGCTAAGGATGGGGAGTGTTCTCAAATTAGCTTAATCCCTCCTCGCAGTGATCTAAGGACTACCTACAACATCCTCCCTTAGGGATTCCACATTGCTTCCCCATCTTGGCAGCCAAACTTCCACACAAACCCTCAGGAGAAACGTTGAAACCATATCCTGTACATAGTGAAGTGTTTGCCAGGGGTGGGGTGGGAGAGAAAGGGGGAAGGGAAGGGGGTGTAAATCAGAAAGTTTATTTTATGCTAATCTACAACCATACTCAACTAAACCTTTATTTCTACCTTATAAATTAAGAAACAAATTCCCTTCTCCTTGAAAGCCTCACATTATTGGAAGTAACTGCAAGCCAGAAGTGGCCTGATAAAGGACCTGTCAGAAGGGAGCTCATTCCTTGTTTCCTCTACTCCTTTCCCTCTCTTGCCCTGTCC
The DNA here is from genome assembly GCF_000151885.1 of Dipodomys ordii. NCBI lineage: Eukaryota > Metazoa > Chordata > Mammalia > Rodentia > Heteromyidae > Dipodomys > Dipodomys ordii. The sequence continues at coordinate 3,981,245 of NW_012267367.1, forward strand.
TCCCGTCTGCATGCATTAATGGTGGACTCATCTAATCTAGCATGTTGCAATGTCATGACTTGGGAAGTAGAGATTCCTACCTTTGGTTCATTTTACTCCAACCTATAAATTGGAAACTAAGTTCAACTGCATTTTGAGACCAATTGCACTAGGTTCTAAAGAAACTACCTCTATGGGTTCTTGTAGTCTAAAATACATGAGGCTGAAATGTGTGAGAAGATGGCTCAAAGAACAGCTTTCCAAGGTAATGATGAGCAAAAATGCTCAGGCATCTCCAGGGGAAATGGGAGCCATTGATGCTCTCTGAGGCTGCCCTCTTAGTGCTAATTAGACAAGATATTCCCCCCTTAGGCTCTCTCCTTTGAACAGATAGACCATTTATAACCAGCAGAGAGAGAGGCCTGACTGATACAAGAAATAAGCAGCAATCATGTTGATTTTCTCTCCATATTATCTCTGCCTAATACCCTGGCAAACCGTGGCTGCTGCCTTAGGAAATGCTGCGCTAGAACAAAATGAACATTCTAGACTCCTCTTTGCCTGTGAGAAAATAAAATCATTTCACTTTTCTGAGTCTCCACTCCTGCTTCTAAAATTTCCAAGTGTAATCATTTCTACTTGCAGTGTTGCATCCAAGATAAAAAAGAGTGTACTCTGATGTCCTCTGTGAGGCCAAAACCACTACAGAAATAGAAACCTGAAATGTGGAAAAGCTGCTTCCATCTTGCAGCATCTAAACGTGGTCCAGATATTCATATTTGAGGAGTTCATTTTCTTGCTGTCATTGTTTCAAAGGAAAAGTAACTGAAGTTTATATACATATACATATATATATATAATTTTCATACAATTGTTTATTTTGTCAGCCATGGGGATTGAACTCAGGACCTGAGCACTGTGCCTAAACCTCTTTGTGCTCAAGGCTAGCACTCTACTATTTTGAGCCACAGCACCACTTCTGTTTGAGTAGTTGATTGGAGATAAGAGTCTCATGAGGACTTTGTTTTGCTAGGGCTGGCTTCACCATGATCCTTAGGTCTCAGCCCCCTGAATACCTAGAATTATAGCTGTGAGCCTTTGGCATCTGGCTCTTTTCATAGAATTCTTTTTTTTTTTTTTTTGTCAGTTGTGGGGCTTGAACTCTGGGCCTGGATGCTGTCTTGAGCTCTTCAGCTCTCTGTCTTCAGCTCTTCAGCTCAAAGCGAGCACGCTACCACTTGAGACATACCACCACTTCTGGTTTTCTGAGTGGAGATAAGAGTCTCACGGACCTTCCTGCCTGGGCTGACTTTGAACCATGATCCTCAGAATACAGCCTCCTGAGTAGCTAGGATTACAGGCATGAGCCACTGGCAGCCAGCTCTTTTCATAGAATTCTATAATGTCATTTTCATTTGTATGAAATTAGCCTGGTCTAGCACTTTTCTTCTTCTCTCTTTCTATTTCTTTTTTTCTCCCTTTCTCCTTCCTTTCCTCCTGCCCACCCTCCTCTTCCTCTCCCCCCCCTCATTTCCCACTTCTTAAGTGGGTCCCTATACAAAAATTATGTTGTTTATCATGGCTCTAATTGGTTCCTTTGCTTCAATCTGACATTCTGTAATCCCTGTTTCCCACCACTGCCAGCCTGCTCTGGTTCACAGACAAATTTTAAGTTGACTCCACTTTTTCCCTAACGACCTATATCTAATCAGTCAAGTCTTACGGAGTCTGCCTCCTTAATATCGCTGAAATCCATCCATTTTTCCACATCCCACCTGACATGCCTCCATTTTAATCACTATCATTTCTCACCTGAAACTAATGACCCAGCCGCCTACACAGTCCCTCGGAGCCCCATGTTGCTCTTTACCGCCAATCCTTTCTCCACACTACAGCCAGAATGATCTTCCTGAAGTGCAAATTTTATCTTGCAACTCCCTGTTGAAAACTACAATTGTTAGGATAATCCAGATAAAATCCCCAACTGCTGGGCCAGGTTGACTGCTGTTTCAGATGGTTTGTTTAGAGTCAAGCTCTTGGTCAGCTCCCTTGTGCTATTTCTTTTATTGCTGTTTACTCTAGCCATTCCTAACTCTGTAAAGTGACTCTTCTGTCACTTTCTTTTATTGTTAGCAACATATGCTATCCCCTGAACCTGGGAAAGATAGATATGGGTGTGTGTGTGTGTGTGCAGATGTATATGTGTATATATGTATGCATATACATATGTATACATGTGTGTAGTATGTATATGTATATATGTATGTATATATGGAGATACATCTATACACAACTTTCTTTATTGAAAGTCAAAATATATGCATATAATACACAAACATAACTTACAGTTCTGAAATAGTGCTTCTCAGGAGGTCAGAATTGGGCAGAATGGAGACGAAGCAACAACTAATTCAGGAAATACTTTCTGGACTTTCACCCCTATAAGGGACACTACAGAGAGTAAGGGCTTATCACCAAGTGAGAAGTGTCAGGGAAGAGATACACTGATAAGAATCATCATCCTACACAGCTCAAAATAACCATGACCAGAAACCTGTGCATTTTCCTGAAAAGCCCAAGAGGATGAAAGCTTGTTAGAAAAACAACAGCAAAAGTTAGCTTCTCTTAAACTTTTGTCTACAGAAACTGCCTATTGACATGTATTAATCCCATCTGACCCCCATGAGGAAAGTTGAAGGGTTGATTTCTAAAATGGAGTGGCAGAGTGAAGAAAGACCTTCATGGAGATTTATGCATCCATTTGACACAAGATCATTTGAAAGAGGAAGAGAGATGGATGGGAGATGAGAACTCTGTTAAGGACTGCTTCTGTGTGTCAATCTCAGTCCATATCAGAAGTCAGACAAGGGCAGTGGCTAAGAGACGACCAAAGGAACATCAAGGGAGAAATTGATGAGGCTGGAATTGACTGGATTTGGTCACCATCTTTATTAACGATGAGAAAGCTGGGAGAAGGACTTATCAAATCAAAGGACTTTCAAGATAAGCAAAGATCTCTGAGATTATCTAATTTGATGGTTGTCAAACTTTTTGTGTAAACAGAAGCTGTTCAGACAATGTTTCAAGGATAAATCTGAAGTGCAGAACAAAACAGTAGAATGACTGTCGTGTTTCTTAGCAGATGGTGTGAAAGGGAAAAATGCAAAGAACTTTTTCCCATTAGGGAATACTGCCTGGGATTTTTTTTAGGGCAAGCTAGATCTGATAGAGCTTCAAGCTCTATCACAATTCAAGTACTATCTCTTCCACTTCTACAATAGTCCCAGACAAATATGTTTCAGAGGCATTAGTATTTCATATAAATAATTCTGGAGGCCTTGATGGGTAGAAAGACTCAGTAAGATAGTTAAAGGCTGAGTTTGAGTTGACTCGTTGAGACGAATATCTGGTGCCCTCCCTATCCTCTCTATATGTCAACTTCTAACTCTTCAACTTTCTTATGCAGAATTTAGCCTTCCTCTGCAAAATTTTCCATCTGTAAAATTAGAACACTAATTGCCTAGCCACCAATGTCCATAATCATTATGAAGATTAACTTTTCCATTCAGAGTATTATTACAACACCTAACACAAAGCAAGCAATAGATAGAGCTCATTATTTAAGAAAGTCACTAAATACCAAGCACAAGGGTGGGTCCTTGGGGATAGATTCAAACAGGATAGTATTTAAGTTTTCAACTAATAATTGCTTTCATTTACTAAGCACTGAAATTCTATTGCAATATTTTAAGGGTGTTATCTTTTGTGGAAGTATAAAGTATGTCTGTTCTTAGATACTCTCTTCAAAAAGTGGAGCCTAATTTTCCTCACTTTAGGTATAGGCCTGACTTAGCATCTCACTTCTCACGAGGTCTTGTAGTTTCCTCCATGTTCCCTATCTCAGCCACTATCGAGCACCAGTGGATATTATAACATAATATGCCAGGGACCATTTGGATAGTATAACATAATTCAAGGGCCATAGAAACTATCAATACAGGAAGATAGGCCATGGGAAGACAACAAGTAGCATAAGTGTCTCCTCATCATGAGCCAGATGATTTTGAGGATCTTATACAACTTGAAGGCAGGAGGATGTTCACTTCCCCCAAAGGGAAAGCCAACTGTGGCTTGGAATATCACAGCTTTGGAGTATTCTAGAAAGAGGGATAGTCTTTCATTAACATTTAAGACTATGGGAGAAAAAAATCAGTCCATAATTTTGTCCACCCCATGTTGCAAGGTATTGAGCCAGTATTAACTTGTGGAGTGCACCCAGTTTGGAGCAGATACTCCAAACACTAGTGAAGACTTCTGTTGAATACTGGTGTCCTGCCTGCAGCCTGGTGAAGGATACTGAGCTAGAGTCACCCAGATAATCTTTTCTCAGATTACTTGAATCACAGAAATTGTATGAGGGGATCAATATTCATTATTTAAAGCCCATGACTTTTGGGTTAGATGATAGCTTACATTTCTGATTTCAGAGAGGGAAGAGGAATAACAAAATGGTGAGACAAAAGACAAAGGGTGAACCAGAGCCACAGCGATGGTCACAAGACACCATGTTGGAAATAAACTCTGCAACTAGGGGAGGAGGAGAGTCGGGAGAGAGGAAAAGTGGAAAAAAACTAGTGAGGTGGTAACAGTGTTCAACAAGAAATGTATTTATTACCTTACTTATGTAACTATAACTCCTCTGACATTACCCTTAAAATAAAATAAAAATTTTTTGGGGGGGTCCGGTCGTGGGGCCTGAACTCTGGGCCTGGGTGCTGTCCCTCAGCTCTTCAGCTTAAGGCTAGCGCTCTACCACTTGAGCCACAGGGCCACTTCTGGCTTTTTTCTTTTTGCTTATGTGGTGCTGAGGAATAGAACCCAGGGCCTCAGGCATGCAAGGCAAACGCTCTACCACTGAGCCACCTTCCCAGTCCAATAAAATAAAATTTTAAAAAAGAAAGTTCCTCAAAAACAACATAAGGAATGGATTATTGTCCACATTGCAGATAAGAAAATTATTGCCAGAAATATTAATTCTTTTGTTTTTATTTCCACAGAGAGTACATAGTAAGAGACATTTCTATGTCATCACTGTGTCATTAGAAAAAGAATCAATTTACAGTACATGTAAGGTAGTACTCAGAAGGAACTGTGTCCCTGTAAGTCCTCGTGGTTGTGTTTGTGTTCTTTTTCCCTGAAACCAGCCCAGGGAGTAGAAAAAAGGACCACTAGCCCCAAGAGGAAAGATTATGTACAGATGTAGAGAAAAGCTTAATTAATACATCCTTGTTTATCTGAGGCACAGAACATATACTACTTTATTAGCCTTAACTAGCCTTAATGACTGCAGGGACAAAAACAAAATCAGCCCCAAATTATCTCTACCCTATAAGATTCATATCTCTAGCTCTTAGCATCCTTGCATAACACAGACCTCACAGAAATACTATGCAATGTGACATTTGCACAAATAAGTACCACAGCCTGGAAAGACATGGAAAAAATCAAAACCCTACAAAACTGCTACACTATGCACGTACTGCATTCATTCTTTCCCAGGTGCCATCTAAATCATCGCCCATGTCCCATTTTTCTTTGGCTCCTTTGCATTTGCAGACATTAGGATTGAGTCTTAGATCATGCCGTCAGGTTTATGAGGACAGTCATCTGTCATCAGGATCTGAGGAACCTTTTTCCTCCCTTTGGCTGCATGAAATCTCCCAGACTTACTCTGTGACCACTGATGAGATTTTCCTCATCTCTCACCCCAAAAGCCCCATCCCATTCTTTGCGTTTGAAACAGCACAATATGCATTGTTTTCTGCACCCCTCCACCAACAATAGGTTGAATATGACCCCCTGAGAAGAAAAGGCTGCTGAGGTTTTATTCATTTACTTGCCTACTCTTCAAGAAGTAGAGTACAAAGTTGAACATTTTTGAATGCACACCTGATTTTAACGCATCCAGCTCCATCCATACTCTGACGTAGTTCTACCATTCTTCAAAATTGCATATGCTAGAGATGCATACTATATGAAACTCAGAAGGGCAGCAGAGCATGGAGTTTAAGCACGCAGTCTGCAGAGTCAGTATGCCTGGTCATAGGTAAAGAAAGCATTTAGAAGGATTTTTGTAAAGAGTAACTGCTAAATAAGCACTTGATTCATATAAATTAAGTCTATTGAGCAAACTCACATTTATTCAAAGGTCTTTCACTACTCTAAGACGAAGTTTCAGTTTTGTCATTCAAATGTCCTAAAACCAAATACCATATTAAGTCCCAGGAGCACTGAAGAAAAAAATTGGAACTATCTGTCTCTGCCTCAATTCAGAACTAGGAAATTTATTATTACTTTAAAGAAAGAATGTCTTCATAGATATATCTTGGCATAAGGCTTCTATTATGGTCTTTTTCTATATTTTCTAATTCTGATATACAAAGAAATTAGCCTACAACATTATATATATAATATTGTGTATGTATATATATATATATATAATTACAATCCATACTCATATATCATGGGCAATATAAGGTATTTTCAAATGAATATGCACTCATTCTTGATTTCTACACTACATTCTATTTTTTTTTAATTTTTTTTTGCCTGTCCTGGGCCTTGAACTCAGGGCCTGGGCGCTGTCCCTGAGCTCAAGGTTAGCACTTTACAACTTGAGCCACAGCACTGCCTCCAGCTTTTTCTGCTTATGTGGTACTAAAAAATTGAACCTAGGGCTTCATGCTAGGCAAGCACTCTACCACTAAGCCGCATTCCTACCCTCTACACTACATTTTAAACATGAATCTAACTTCATTTAAGTTCTAACTCTACTTTGTTTTGTTGTGCCTTATATGGGAATTATTAGTAAATTAGCTTCCTCTGTCTCATGTCTGATACTGTATTCAGTTTTGGCATCTTTTTCTATGTACCGTATAAGGTAATTCTTCAGAGGAGTAGGTCTTTGTTAATAATCATTTCCACAAATCTATCAAGCACTGTGAAAAGCAACTCAGCTATGTTTTCTCTTGATTAGCCCCCCCCCCCCCACATCGCAACTACAAACCCCTAAAGGCATGCATATACTTCTTACCTTTTGAGAGCAATGATTAAATCAAACCCTTTGCAAAGCCTCAGTTCTACTATCTGATATACTGATGGTCCTCATACTTCAGCATGAACTAAAATAATCTGCAAAACCTGTTTCTGGTGAGGTAGATCTAAAGTGAAATCCAAAAATTTCAATATCAGGCTAAGTTCCACATGATACTATACTTGGTGTCCAGTATAAGAGGGTAGAAGATTCTGGACTATTGCCAATTGAATTGTCTCCCCTAAACAGGTATATTGAATTATTAAGCCCCAATCTCTGTGTACAGCCCTGTCAAGATCTTGATTTTAGAATTCTAGCCTCCAACATAATCATCAAATAATTTTCTGTTATTTTAAGCCACGTGGTGATTTGTTTATAGAAGCTCTAGGAAACTACTGTGCAATAATTGTGGATCTTGTCCTATTCTTTATCCCATTGCCTGGATTTGCATCCTTTCCATGGGTTTTTCATAGGCAGAGTACACTTCCTTGCTTTTTTTTTTTTTTGTCAGTTGTGGGGTTTGAATTCAGGGCCTTGGATGCTGTTCCTGAGCTTCTTTTGCTCAACGCTAGTTCTTTACCATTTTGAGCCACAGGTCCACTTGCAGTTTTCTGGTGGTTAATTGAAGATAAGAGTCTCAAGGACTTCCTTGCTGGGACTGCCTTTAAACCTCCATTCTCAGATCTCAGCCTCTTGAATAGCTAGGATTTCAGATATGAGTAAACAGCACCCAGCTCATTTCCTCATACTTTAACTTTGGGATTGACCAGGTAACTCTTTGATAAAACACTAAGGGAAAGAAATGAAAATATCCCAATAGTAATATAAGCCTTAAAAGCTGTTTTTCTTTCTGCTCCTTTGCCATTTCTATGAGAAAAGATACTTCTAGGTAGCTGCTCACTTCAGCCTGGGACAGAGAAATCCCAAGGTACACATGAATCTGTGCTGAAAATCAGAGCAGTCCCACTTCCTTAGGCTTCAGCCACTAAGTCAAGTTTATCAGCGAGCAGAAGATCTCCCTTACCACTGTACTACCTGAAAAAAGAAGTGCTAGTTTAATGATACTGTAATGAAATAGCTGAAGCTGAACAGCTTACATAGGAAAGAGGTTATTTAGCTCACAGTTCTGCAGGTTCAAGAGCCTGGCACTGACATCAGCTTGGCTTTGGAGAGGACTTCATAGGAGATTGTGTCACAGTGGTGAGAATCTGAGGAAGAGGGAGATGTCCTGTAGGAAGACAGAAAGCCCAACTTGCATTCTATGTAGACTACATTAATCCTTTCCCATGGTAAAATCTTAATGACCACAACTTTCCACAGACTTTAACTTTTAAAGGTACCAACATATCTTAACTTTCTACACTTGGGACTAAGCTTCTAACTCATGAACCCCTGGAAGACACTCAAAGCCATATGCAATCCCTGGCACAAAACTCCAACAAAAATTTTGACCTGGACCTATTTCAATGATGTGAGCTGGGCAAATCTTCTTTTTTACCTCTACTGTGAAATAAAATAGCTTAGATGAACTTGTCTTATACTTATTTCTGAGCTAGTTCCAAGTATAAAAATATCTACTTCAGGCTGGGAAGGTGGCTCAGTGGTAGAGCGCTTGCCTTGCATGCCTGAGGCCCTGGGTTTGATTCCTCAGCACCACATAAGCAAAAAGAAAAAAGCCTGAAGTGGTGCCTGTGGCTCAAGTGGTAGAGCGCTAGCCTTGAGCTAAAGAGCTGAGGGATAGCGCCCAGGCCCAGAGTTCAAGCCCCACGACCAACAAGAAAGAATATAGAACATAAAGCAAACAAAAACAAGGCATTAACTTGACATATCATTGGAAAAATAAATATGATTAGTTTATTTATGGGTTCCTTCAGTCAGTCGTTATATATATACATATATGTATATATATGCAGATAATACATGCATTGCATATTTATTACAGGCCAGATAAACTGCTAGTGGCTGAAATGTCAAAAGTGTGCAAAATCAGTCCATTTCTGTCCTCATGGATTCAGAGAGGTAATTGATACCATTAGAATGAAAACAGTAAATATATCTTACAAGTTTAAATGAGGGCTGTTAAAGAAGAACAGAGAAAAACAAATGGTAGACAAAGGTAGACATAGTGAGTTTATGAACAAAGTCTAGGATGTAACCTGAGGGCCTCATGGTAGATAGAGTGAGGTGATTAAATTCAGGTCTCTCATTCTCTTTGCTGGTAGGAAAGGAATGCACAAGAGAAGAATTCTATGGCAGGCAGAGTAGTTAGTAAACCTTGTGATGACTATGTGAGAGAGAACAAGAGCTTAGGCTGCAATTTTTAGAGGTGAACATCTTCTTGCTAAAATCTTCCATTGAGACTGATGTATTTTTAAAGCTTATTCAAAGAAAGTTTCTTGTCAGTGAATTATTTTGCACAATTAGGGTAAGATTTCATTGAAATGCTTAATGCCAAATGGGATTGTTTCATATAATAGTAAATTTTTACATATTTTAGAGGTCTAGTAAATTGTATTTTTATATCTGAGGAGATAATAGGTTAAAATGGAAGAGGAAAAATACAAGATCTAGAAATCTAAAGTATGTTGAAGTCATACTTTATCTGACTCAATTTGGAAAAATCACCTATCTTCTCCCAGCCCTGATCTATACCTACAAAATGGACTAAATAATATCCACTCATAATTAATGCAAGGACAGAATGCAATAATGTGGTTGAAAACTCATTGGTCTCTAGTGTAAACATTAAAAGTATAACATATATATATATGTTATATCATCATGTATAAAGAAATAAAGTACAGAATCTTTGAGAGAGAACAAAAGAGAAAGAACAAGATTAATAATAAACCCTGAATTAATTAGTGCATTGAATATCAGTGGGATAGAAAAATATGTAAAATTTTTATATATTAATCCAAAATGTTAAATGTTTTAATCTGGTTTAATCATTACACCCCATATACCACCCCATACCCCATAGATTCATACGATTAAAATAATAATTACTAGAAAACAAAAAAAACTTAAAAATAGATTAAAAACACCATTTCTGGTTAGATTTGGAATCTCTATCTAATGAAGAATCTTGGCTATTTTGAAGGAAGAAGTCAAAGAGAATCCATCAAATGTTGATATCACTACTAGACATGTGTAGTTTATGTACTGAAAATCAGCACCATCCTTTTTGAAAGTATGTACAGATAAAGACTACTTCCAGAGAACAACTCTGAGGTGGAAAAGACTGTTCACAATTTCCAGTGTTTGTAGAGAGTGACAGCTCTGCTAAGAAGTGCTGCTGAAAATTGACATGAGGATCACAACTCCAGAGCACACAGTGTTAGTATATAATCAGCTATCCTGGTCAAGAATAATCCCACACTCTTTTCTCTCAACAGTGTCTATCAAAACAATGGGCAAGTGTTCTGTTCACTAGTTTTCCACAGCATCACCATGGTATTTCCCTGCCTGCCTGAAAGAACTATCTAGATGGCTGAATTTAAGCTCATTCTGTGACTTAACTAAAAAGTAGACTGGCAGACTTGCTTCAGACCCTGCAAATAACCTGCAGGTCTCTGTTCCCACTTCTCTGAATGTGTACTTGGGTTTCTGGAAAAAGCTAATAAGGCTTTATTGGGAGATGAAGATAATGAGGCGAGGATGATGATGATAAGGATGATAGCTAACAATTTATTGGATGTCTATTAAGTACTGAGATTGATGCTCAATACTCTTTCCACATGCTCTCAATTATCACTGAGCACCAACAATAACTTAGATAATACACACATTATTTAGTTCACTGAGTTCCTGTACATGTGGAAAAATTAAGGCACAGCAATATAAAAATGATTAATAGTCAAAGGCTACTAAATATCCCTTAGGATTACATCTTCGCAGTATATGCTGATAAAGCTTAAATGTTTATACTAAATACTAAGACAACCATAGCTAGCAAAAGTAAATTCCACCCACATTTTGGAAAAATAACTTGTCTTTGATTTTGATAGTAAGAATGTCTCCCAACTTTTATTACAGACAACACACCATACCATTTACTTAATTGCAATGTGATTTAAGTATAGTTTAGTTCACATTCCCTGAAATATGCTTACTTTTTTTTCATAGATGCTTGGTATAACTTGAATGGATGGCACTTCTGTTCATGATTCAAGATTAGCAAGGGGTGTTTTTTTATTCCTCTCAATTCCATCATGTTAAAACTTTAGACTTTATGGATTGGGTCTTCCTGATTAGACTTAGAGATCTCCCAGATGATATGGAAATATGATCAGCCTATTTTGGAGACTAAGGAATGCTTCCTATTGAATCTAATGCACACAGCACCTTAGTTAGAACAACAAATACAGGAAAACATACACGTATGTTATTTCAAACATTATGATCTGGTAGAACCTGTGGTCAAATGACAATACTTCTACTTTTCAAATCTAAACCACTAGAGGAATGTGATGAGCTCATATTTTCCTTTCTGAAGCATTTAAACATTATTGAATGATTGCATATATCAAGCTTTCTGGTGTTACTGTATTTTAAGCCCTTCGCTTTCTCATTGGCAATTCCTAACTGTTCAAGTAGACATGAAATCAGTTTTGTGATCACATAACCAGTTTTGAAATCTAAATGGAGCAATGTGGCACTACAAATCCTTGCACTTCAACAGACTTAACCCTTTACAAGCATTTCATATTTTTGAGACATTGAACAAATTATTCAATCTCACAGACCCTCTATTTCTTAATTTGAAAATGGTGTATCTTACAGTATTTTGTTGGCATTAAATGAGGTAACATATATAAAGGAGCTTAGCACAGAGCCTGACACTGTAATCAATCAGTAAGTGCTGATAATAACAATGAAAATAATGACAATATCATAAACTGTTTATTGAGTGCTTACTATGTAACCACAACTTAAAAAATGTGGAAATAGAAGAATAAGGCATGTGTGTTAGTTTTACACTGAAAGTGGTTATGTAAAACAACAGTTTAATAGTATACAAGTTAGGAACTCTACTTGGCTACTGATATTTTAAAAAGACCAAAAACAGTCCTTTAAATAATATATGGTTTAATATCCTGTTGTATGAAAAAAAATCCAGAGATTGTCTATGGCTGACTAAGTGATACCAAAATCCCATCTTTCTTCTCTTTCTGCCATGTCCTTTGTTTCCCATGTCACAAACCATAAAGAATGATAAATACTTCAAAGAAGTTCCAACCATTGATACTATGTCCTAAGTAAGAAGCAGGAAGATCAGAGAAAGAGTAAAAGGAGCCACACCAGGTAAAAATATCCTTTTAACCTCAAACTAGAGGTATGGCTCAAGTGGTAGAGCACCAACCTAGCAAGCCACAACACTCTGATTTCAAACTCAAGTACTGCTAAATAATAATAATAATAATAAACAATATATTTTTAAGAAGTTTCCATCATTTATTAGATTCACTTGGCCAGAAATTAGTTCCACAAGGAAGGCTAAAATATTAGTTTTGTGATTGGACCATAATCACACTGAATAAAGAATGTATAAATAAAGAAAAAGAATGGACATCCTGAAGAACTTCTCAGGTCCTGCTCTAATTGAATCATATGAACAAATCATCTTTAGCAATTAAATCAAATTCTCTCCCTGATCCAGTGCTAGAAAAGTGAGAAAGGTAGAGAATTTACATTGTGGCTTCTAGCACAGAATCAGTTCATAGTCTATTATTTTTGTTGCTATGCTAGTAATAAATTGTTAACTAAACACTGGTAAATAGAGAAATAATATCCTGCCTGCTAAGTTTATATCAGAATCTAGTGTTGGTTTCTATGCATATACACCACTAGCTTTTATTTCTTGTTTTTATTGTCAGGTGATGTACAGCGGGGTTACAGTTACATAAGGTAATAGGTACATTTCTTGTCAAATGTGTCACTCCTTCCCTCATTTTTCCCCTTCCCCTCTCCCCGACCCTCCCACCCCCAAGCTGTACAGATAATTTCCAACATATTGTATTGTGGATACTGATGTTGCATTGGTTCACCCTTGTACTTTGTACCAATATAGTTGTGAGCTGGGAAAATCTGAATACTTAGATCCCTCATTGTTCCTCATTGTTTTTCATCTACTTTCAGAGGAAAAGCCAAAACTCTCAGATTGGGACACAATATATTTGTACTTTTGGACACTTCTTACCACCTTCATATATGAATCTGCTCTTGGATTGGTGATTTGTATCCACCAGCTTGCTCAACTTTTCTAACAAAGACATCATGAAGCAGATAAATAGACTAGCAAGACTTGTCTATGACTTTCCCAAGACTGTCTGGAATCAATTCATTAACTATTTTTTTCAAGTCATTTGCGTTTCTCTGGTCATGCATTCTATCATTTTCTTCCAGGTTTGGCAGGCCTGTTGGTGCTGAGCACAGGAGGTCTTGAGATCTGATTGTTGCATTTTTTGGTAAAACCATCACAGAACAGATGAAGCAAATAACCACCTGCAGTCTTGACATCAACATGAGCTTCCATTGTGATCTGCCACTTTTGGAGTATGGAGCACACTGTACCTCAGATGAGATCTATGCCATAGAAGTTGGTCAGGCAGTTCTTGCCCTGAACATCCTCAGGAATTATCTTGAATTGTCTAAATGTAACTTCATCACTCTGCAGGTCACTGAGGCTCACTTCAAATATCCAGCCCTTGAGGTCATCAGAAGTGATTTGGGTTCCTTGAGTCCTTGTGACTAATGTTTTCCCAACATTTCTTATATTGAACGTGGCTAGTGTTTACACTCGTACCAATCTTCCTAAGAAAATGGGTCAACCACTTTTATCTTGGCTCCTTTCTTGCTGCCTTTTTTTTTTTTTTTTGGTCGGTCGTGGGGCTTGAACTCTGGGCCTGGGCACTGTCCCTCAGCTCTTCAGCTTCAGGCTAGTGCTCTACCACTTAAGACATAGCACCACTTCCAGCTTCTTCTGCTTATGTGGTGCTAAGGAATCAAACCCAGGGCCTCATGCATGTGAGGCAAACACTCTACCACTGAGCCACCTTCCCAGCCCTAAAATTAACTCATACTGACCATAGATATCCTTTATCGCATGCTGTTTAACAGTCAATTTGCTTACCTACCCATCTCCTGTTTCTTCCCCTCATCATGAGTCCCCTGCTTATTAAGGGTATGAGCTTATCTAGGATTACCTAGGCCCACAGAATTATTGAATCCATGTTGATTACTTAATATATGTTTGTGAATAAATATAATAGATTGAAATGAGAGAGAAAAGAATGACATATACTTCATGATAATTGATGAATAATTACATGTAGAAAAGGAAATAAAGGTGATATGTTTGAGAACTTAAAGGGACGAGGTACTTTGTTGTATGCTTTAGCTCCCTTACTATCAAGTGTATGTTAACTAAGAGCCAGGTGCCTTTCTAAGTAAGTGCTATACATAAATCCACTCCCACTGTCTTTCTTCCAGCTTGATGAGAACCAACACTGCCAAGTTGTCAATCTCCCATCCACAGAGAAACAACTCAGAATCACCAGAGTCAGGATGTCTGATTCCAGCAAGGTAATAATAGCAACAAGGTAGCTCCTCTTCTTATTCAGGCAAAATTTTCTCTCTTTAAGGTGATTACAATACAAGTTATAGATTCCAATCACCTGAAGAACTAGGAAAAAGAGGAAAGAATGCTGGGGACAGGGTGAGGGTTCTACTCCAGAGTCTTGCTTTGAAAGTATTGGTACTGCTGTCATAATTATTTTAACTGTCTCTGCCTACAAGAACCAAGGCTAGGATATGGTCTAAATACAGGATTCATTCAAGATTTATTTCTATTGTTGAATAACAAATTATCACAAAGTTGGTAATTTAAAACCATATATACTTATTAGCTCACAATTTTGTAGCTTGGGCATTTGAGAGAGGTCATTTGTGATCACTGCACAGGTTTATAAGATGCCAATCAAGGTGTCAGCTGGGCTATGTGCTTATCTGATGTCTCCAGGGAAATTTCTCCCTTCAAGCTTGTTCAGGTCACTGGTTTCTTACAATTACAGGATCAAGGTGATATCAATAGCTCTCAACTCTGGCTAAAAACACCTTCAAGCCCTACCTTAGGGCTTTGAGCAGGGGGCACTTAAGTTTACAAAAATCTGTAAGTAGTTATATTTTTGAGCAAAGCTGAAAGGCATTTGTGTATTTTCTTCTTTAATTTGGAATAGTTTTCATTACTTATTTATTTTTGTAAATTGTACAAAAGGTTCCATTGTGATATTTCCAAACAGGCATATAATGTACTTTGATCAAATTCATCCCTCTGTCACTTCCTTAGCTCTGTGTCTCCCCTCCATTTTAACAGCTTGAAGTGGGTTTCATTATAATATTTCACAAATACACACACAGAGATGTGTGTGTGTGTGTGTGTGTGTGTGTGTTATATACAAGGAGAGAGAATACTTTTGGTCATATTCATCCCCAGTTATTGATGTCATTTTAAGCTTTTAAAGATCTTGGTATTCAAATATTAAGTCCACTGAAAAGCACTGTTATTTCAAAAATCTCTTTAGTTTTGTCTTTAATATCTTTCCAAATTGACATACATCACCTGTTTTTTTCCATGCATTCAAGGCAATGTTTTCATGATTTTTATATAGCCCAGGCCAGAGAAAATTTAGCTTGGAGAATTCTTGTCTCCATGAAAATTGTGTCTCACTAAACAGGTCTCTCTCTCTACTGTTTATAGAAGCCTTAGGTTTGATTTGTACACGGCTTCATGGACTCAGCAGTAAAATCTATCGCAAAGGATATTTTGGAGTTACATGCAAGTATTTTCTGAACTATGTATATACAGTCATATTTATTACTGAACAGAAAGACTAAGCAGGTACTTAGAAGCAAATATAAAAAAACCAGGTATGCATATATACATTCAGAAACAAGATTGTTTTGAGGAAAAGATTCTAGCCAGGTACTGGTGGCTCAGCTACCAGCTACACAGGAGGCTGGGATCTGAGGATTGTGGTTCAAACGGTAGAGTGCTAACTTTGAGAAAAAGAATCTCAGGGACAGCATCTAGGTCCTGAGTTCAAGCCTCAGGATCAGCACAAGAGAGGGAGAGAGGGAATGAAGAAGAGAGAGAATGAGAGAGAGAGAGAGAGATTCTTATGACTAAGATTTTTGTCTAAGGATCTTTATATTTTGGGTTTTGGTTTTTTTCCGTGGGCGTTTTATAAACAAGATAGTGGAGAGTGCCTAGCAAAGTTGAGGGGCTGGGTAGTTATGGCTTTTTGAGCTCAAGCAATTTAATCTTAAGCTAGTCTGGAGTTCAAGGACATTGATTTATACCTATGTGCCATGCCTGTATCTGCATTTCCTCATTCAAAAGGAAAAAAATAGATGCTTAGATTTTGTCAATATTTACCAGCTCTAGAATTCTACTGCCATTCCTATGACTTCCCCTTATCTTTCTATCAGTCCAGGCAGGTAGGGTATAGGTTCAGAAGTTGAAAGAACACTCATTCTTAGACACCATTAAGGATTGGAGCCTATCATAGGCCGCCAGGAGACCCCAGGTCTCTCACCTTGGAAGTCAGATAGAAGTCCTTGGTCATCTGTCCTCCAGTGGAATCCTGGCTCCTGTATTATTTGCTCATACTAACTCTTTGCGGCTATTGCTTGTTGGAGGTTTTTAAAGCCACTTCCTCCTCTCCTCCGCATTCGGCATTTAGCTGCAGGAAATACACTGGAGGATCAGGAGATACTGTCTCACCTGGTGAGTCTCCCCACCAACCCCACAGCTCAGGGTGCAAAAGAGCCAACTTTCAAATGAACCTCCCCAGCAGGTCTCTGGCCTCAGTGGAGAGCCACAGGCAGCTGGTAGCTCTGCTCTCACCAAACGGGTGACGCAAGATCCAAGAGCAAATGAGGAGTACACAGCACAAACCAGCACACCTGCTGCCTCCAGGCCCACCAGGGTGGCCAGGTATACCCAAAGCCCCTAATTGACAGGAAAGGTTTCAATCACCAGTCCCTCCTTTTAGCGCCCAACGAATCCCGCCGCACTGCATCTTGGGATTTGTAGTCTCCGTCACCTCCAAGGGTTGCCACGCTCCCTCCTCAATCCCCTTCCCCCCCAAAGGAATACTTCGTTTGAATTCACTGAAAGAGGTCTGAGGCTTGAGGGTGATGGCGGAATCGTGGCTCGTGGGGGAACTTGGGGTGTCCTCTGGGGTGAGGGGGAGGGGGGTAAGTGGCTGTGAAGAGAACGGACTACACTTCCCAGCTGGCCCTGCGCGGAGCCGGGAGCCGGCTGCTCGCTTTGCGTGACCGCGGCAGGTTGGTCCTGGAGCAGATGAGCGCAGAATATTTAGGCGAAGGCGAGGGGCGGGGGGAGCGCGGGGCAGGCGGAGTACCTCGGCCAAGAAAATTATGCATGCGTTAGGGAAGCTCTGAGAGAATGGCTGTGGAAGGTAAGGGACGCTTGGGGGCATTTTAAGCTCCCTCTAAACCCGCGCACCCCAACCCACACATCCCCGCCGAAGCTCAGCTATGGTGGGGAGGAGAGGAAAGGGGGTGGCGGGGAGAGGGCCCCCTTTCCCTCGAGCCACTGGGCATCCACCTGAGCCGCGGAAGGCCAGGAGGCGCCCTAGTCAGTTGCTTTGGAGATAGACACGCAGGTGCACCAGACTTTAGGGTAGGAGATGGAAAGTGCACCTAACGGCAGAGCGATTGTGCAGGGGTGGGCGGGTGTGTGTGTGTGTGGAATTGGGGGAGAATGGGAGAGATCCGGCGTGAGGCTACAGTCCTAAGGTGTCCCTTTGCCTGTCACTTTTGGCTAGGGCCGACCAAGTGGCCACCAATCTGGGGATGCTTGCTTTGCCATCCACATGTGGGAGAAGTCCCTGGCCCAGGTGCGTCATCCGCAAGCTTGGGGTGCGATCGGGTTGAGGGCCCCTTGTTCTGTTGTGCCCAGCAGCATCTACACCAAAGCACCCACGGGGAACAGTGCCCTTACACCCGCCTCTGTGTATACAGTCCTACCTGGGGCTAGCAAAGTTTACAGAGAGGAGGAAGCCTTGTCATCAGCCAGGGAGAAAAGACAAGCAGCCTCTCTTAGAATTTGCGGGGTAATCCTTTACTACCTTCCTCTTCCCTTGTGTAATTTTGAGTTTGGGATTTGCTGTTGGGTCCACACAGCCCTGCCACCTTCCAACTTCCTGGTTTAAAAAAAAGAAAATGGGCTCAGGTAATGATGTGAGCGATCCCCAGGTTATTTTTGTTTTGTTTTCTTTTTAAATCTCAGTTTCACTTACTTTGAAACACAGGTCTCTTTGTTTAGGGGGAGTTTTGAGAGCAGGGCGAATATGTGAACTAGAAGTGTTCCTAATATCAAACGGAGCCTGAATGATCCAATGGAATGGAAAAACGAGGCCTACTTTCACTCTAGAACTATGGTTCCTGAGTGCATCTTGGGTCAGAGGGGAACAGAGGTAGGAAAAAGAAGGCATGCTTGCCAGCTGCTTTAGGCTCCTTGCCAAGGGGGAAATGAGCTTGTTCCTTGCTTGCTAGAAGCAAGAAGAGAGGGTTTATTTGCTTCTGCCACCACTCCCTGCCCCAGGAGAGAGAAACTGAAACAATCTGGTTCTTGCTTTCTTTATAACTACTGTCTCAACAACCTGAAGTAGTACAACCAAATTCGTACACTCAGCACCCATAAACCCAGCAAACTACTGACATTGGGTGGTCTAAGGTTCAGAGATCCCTATCTGACCACATTCAGCTTCCCAACTGTATCAACAAACGAGATCTCTCTCTCTCTTTCTATCATTAAAAAAAGATAGATGTAGATAGCTCTGAAATTAAAACACAGACAACCAAAAGCTTTCCTTCCTAGCCTTTTCTCTACAAACATGTTGTAGTGCAGTCTTGCTTTTTGCATGATGTAAAATTGATAGACTAGACTTCTGATGCCACATAAGGCAAAGTTTATGTGTTCATATTGACTTTGAAAACAGTAGGTTGACTTACTGGTACTCTGCCACCTTACCCATTGATGTCCCCACATGAGTGACACTCCCACCTGTTGGCAGGCCATGGAGTTCTTGAAGATAATTTCCTGTTCACTGTAAGAAGTATAGAATTAGTCAGATTTCTTGTCCTATGGGTGACTATACCAGTGAAACCAGACCTTAGCAAAACAAGTGCTCTAAAAAAAAGTACATCTGAACTTTAGAGAGCTTATTTATCTTTTTTTTTGTATGTATGACTTGTCTAGTGAAAATGCATAAACAGAAGATCGCAGGTGTGCATCACAATAAGTCTCAAGATATGCAGTGAAGGAAGTGTTTTAAACCTTTGCTGCAATTGATTTCTGTCTCAGTCTTTGTAAGTGTAGTTTTCTTGACGTGGACTGGGGCTTGGCTTGCTAATCCCATGGAGTCTTTCAAGGTTCAAGAAGAATTTCAGTTCCTCTGGGAACCTATCCTAGCCATCTTGGTTGCTTTGCCCTCCCAGAGTTTTGTGAACTTCCTGCACTGAGCTTCCCTTGAACTAGAATTTAAATCTATCCCAACACATTCCACCCTTAATCTGTTTCACTACACTCTGAGACTCAGGAAAATCTCTGTGGAATTTAAACTTCCCAGCCAGTAGCACAGAATCTGGCCTTAATATATGCTCAGAAAATATTTAGGGATTTCATGGTCAATATGTTCATGGAGCTTTGGTAACTGGCTCCGTAAGATGCTGAAGTCTTTCTTAGAAACCCAAATGTTATCAAATAAAGCTCTTTGGAGAGATTTGAAAACAAAGAGCTTTAAAAAGAAATACTCCTCTTCATAGCCTTTAGTTTTGATAATAAAAATAACCAGGATCTGTTCTTTTTATCTACTGCTCAGAGTAGCATTGTCTTCCTAGGACACATTTGAGATGCTGAGGAACTGGTACTGGTGGTTGGGGGCAGGAAAGGCTGTGATTAGTACTTTGTGACCATGGCCCAGTGATGTTAAATATCCCGATTTTCATGAGCATCCTACACAAAGTTTCCCGACCAAGACCAAGCAATGCAGTTTAGTCAAGTTCATTGAGAAACACTGATTCAGAGAATAAGACATTTTACTAGAGGAACTGGAGGAGGACATGTAGTACACGTTATTTAACATTGCAGCTTTCTTTTTCATATGTGGGGGGAAAAAGTGCTCAGTACTGTTTACTTTCTGGGAACATTGCAAAGATTAGATAAAGGAAAGGTCTCACTGAAGGCTGCATGGAACCTCCCTTCCCATTCTGTCCTCACAAGAAAGAAAAACAAAGAAGAAAAAAGCCATATGTTTTCATCCTGATTTTTCACTTTTTCATGCCAGCAAGTCTTCCTAATTTGTCACACATTAGAAAGCTCTTATAACGTGTAACCTTTCTCTTAAGTAAACTTGAATTTGTAAAGGTGTTAATTGCTCCAAGAGTGCTCATTCATTTTGTCATAGTGCTGAAAACATGAGAGAAGGTTGAGACCAACAGCCACATTGGCTCTGATATCATTGGGCTACTCATACTTTGTTGTGAATTGCCTACCTATGGTGGTCAGTGATAGGCTGATGATGATTCTATATGAGCAAAACATTCACCTGCTTATGAAGCCATTGTGAGTCAAGTCTTCTCAAGCTTTTACATGGGCCACCACCAAATGGCACACAATTCCATTTTAGCCCAAAACATATGATTGCTGAAAAAGGAAACAAAACTGACATCCAAGGAAAATAACCAGCTTCTGGAACTCCAATTATGACTTAGATGTTGAATAAGTATAGTTTGCATGCCAGCCAGTCTTTCTAATGAGTAACAAATTAGAAGGATTTTATGATGTGTACCATTTCTCTTAAGTGAACTTGAACTTGTAAAAGTGTTCATTTTAAGTAGGGTGCCCATTCATTTTGTTGAATCTGCAGCTAAGTACTCATTTTCTTCTCTGAATTTAAGAACATCTTATTTGTATTTCCTAGCCTAGTGGCAACCCATGCTTTGCTTTGCATTTGTGGGTGGGTAGCTGAGCATCTTGGAGGTGTGCTTTCCAATCAAAGAACATGAGCCATGTTATATTCTGCATTGAATTGGGACTATTTAGTCTATTCTTTTACTGGATGACTAGGATCTTAGATAAAAGATCCCAGCTGGAACCACAGAGTCACTCTTGTCTCCACGAAGAGAACATATTGATGGTTGTACCTATTGATGAAACATTGTCTTATCAGAACTGGGTTACAATATAATTTTCAGAAAGGAAAAAACAGTTCATCATTCAGGAGTTGTATTCAACTTTGTATTCTGAGATCAGTGCCTGGCACTTAGGAGACCCACAGTAATTCTTTCATAAATGAGATATAAATGCATGATTTCCTAGACTCAGAAAAGTTTTTTCCCCATATTTTCCTCCTTTTCCACAGTTTCTTTTTTTATCCTCACTGTTAATGAGAAAAGTTAGGTGGGGGAACATTGTACATAATGCTTCTATCCCAAACCAAATAGAATAGCTCCTCTTACATGACAGAAAATTGATTTTTGATTTTCAGCATTGACAACTCCCCTATCCCACCCTGCTAAAGAAAAATGGATTTCAATTATTCTATTTGCTCTAAATCACATCTATGTTAAGGGATCTGACTTTTTCCTTGTAAGTGATCGACTTAATTTATTAAGTGATTTTAGATAAGTCATTTAATATATAGATTCTATAGGTTTTTTATGTAGTAAAAGTGATAAAACAGTCCTTCCCTGGAATTTGGCAAGGCTAGATAATAACTGAATGGCATAGAAACGAAATAGTGTTGAACACTTGTAGAAATGAGAAGCAGTGATGGTACATAGGGCTTTGGAAGTCAGTAATCACTGACTCTCTACCCAACTTACATTGAGAACTAAGGCATGGAGTCAAAGGGGTAACATGGCTGAATTTTTTTTTATCTTTGGCTTTGGGAACATTGCTCTGTCATGTGGTGAACTTCCATTCCTAGAACCCTCACCCCCTCCATTTTTTCTGCTAACCCAGAGCAGAGAATATTGGCAGCTGTCAAGAGAAGGAGGGAGGGAGGGAGGAGAGGGAAAGTAGATGAGAGAGGATAGGAGAAAGAGAAGAGAGGAGCAAGAAAGGAGAGAGAGGAGGGAGAGAGGAAAGAGGGGGCTGTGTCCTGTATGAGCTGTGATTCTTCACAGACTTGTACATCAGATAGTTGCTGTCTTTTCTCCTGAGCAAGGGTCATAAGAGGATGGAGAGAGACTGGAAGCATCTTTGTGATGAGTTTCCCCTTATACAACACTTGGAACAAGAGGGGGGATAGCTTCCTCCTAACCTCACATGCTTCTCAGTGTCAGCCTCTCTCAGTACTTTCTCTCTAACTACCTTTCCATTCTGTCTTATGCCTGTCCCAGCTTCAACTTCTGTGAAGCATATGGAAGACAAATGAATTATTGATTGGATTATGAATGAGTTTGATTTCCACAGTAGTCCTCTACTCTACTCCCTCCACCCCCCCATCACTGAGCCATGCTTCTGGAAAATTCCCAACTGTATTCATCTGCACGATACATGTAAAATACAGTGGGAAGCCAGGCATGGTGACTCATGCCTATAATCCTAGCTACTCAGGAGGCTGAGATCTGAGGATTGTGGTTCAATGCCAACTTGGACAGGAATGCCCATGAAACTCTTACGTCCGAGTAACTACCAAAAAAGCCAGAAGCGGGGCTATGGTTCAAGTGGTAAAGCTCAGCGATAGCTCCCAGGCTCTGAGTTCAAGTCCCAGGACCAGCACACACAAACCAAACAATGATAATATTGACAAGCTTCCCTCATAAGCACTTAACTCCTGCAGGGCTCTGTCATTGTTAAGCTAACTATACCCTCATTCTCTTCCATTCTTTTGGTTTACTTCATTTTGTTTTCTAGACCACCATATCTATTAGTAAAGATTTGAGCAATAAAGAGGCTAATAAAGCTGTCTCAACAGCTTCCATCAGTTCATTCTGTTTGGGGGCATGGGAATGGTTACGAGAGGCCAGTTCTTGAAAATTCCTGGGCAGAGACTGGGTGAGCAAGAAGCAGAGACTTAAACTCTGGTTGGAAACTTGCTAGGGCAGTGGTTCCTGCCACTCCCATGGCTTTTGTTGCCTTTTTAGCTAGTTCAGACAGGGTTGGGTCTAATCCCACTATTGCCTGGCATGGCCCAACCCTTCCTTTTATCCCACTTCGTCATCAACCCTGTTTTATATGACAGAAGGAACAAGGACTGGTGCGAAGAATGAGAAATGGAAAATACCTTTGCTGGTGGAGCAGAGTCTGCCATGCTGAATCACAGTGATCGCTGTCCTGACATGTTACAAAGGTGAACTGGGAAATCTGAAGGCAAGGTGGCTGGTACATCTAATTCTTGAGGAAAAAGACAGGCTAAGGGAAACTTTCATTCACTGCCCTGGAAGAAGATTTTAACTTTTCTTTCAACAATCAATAGTGGAGCATGGCCTATGTACAAAGAATTCTACTAGGTTTAGAGAGAGGTCTAGTAAAAAAGCCTCCGCTTGGGTGAAGGAGAGAGAAGCAGATTAGGCTGAAAGATACAAGTGCTCAAGAAAAGCACAAGTAACTTATCGTGGGAGGTCTGCAAACAAATGGAGCATTTAATTTTTAGCTGGACTGCAATAGCCTACCAAAAGGAATAGCATTTGAGTGATCCTTTGAGTAGGATTTCAATGGGTGGGGAATGAGCAAAGGGCAAGAAACAGAACAGTGTATGAATGGTGTGTGCTTACTGCTGGGGAGTTTCCCAAGTCTTGATGCTGTGGGAGTTCAGCCTTCTGGACAAAAGAGTAAGAAGTTTCCCCTAAGGGCTCTAGTATTAACTGAACTTCAGCCTCTGGAGATCTTGCATACTAAACCTCTCATCCTTTTTTGTTCTACTGGTATGGGGAGAGAGGCAAGAATTTAGGAATTGGCTGCTGTTCTACCACTTGAGTCCTGCCTCCAGCCTGGCTTTTTGTATCTGGAGTCACACAGTCTTTTCTACCTGGGTTGGCATTGACTCACAGTCCTTAGCCTCTTAAGTAGCTAGGATTATTGGCATGAGCCACTGGCAAAATCACAGAAGCCAGTGAGGGAAGTTGCTCTCCTGTACATCAGGCTGCTCTATCCCCGATTCTCTGAAATGGAATATAGCAGCACCATCCTCTCCAAGCTGGCTCATGAGAGCAAATGTAACTATATTTAGTCTGATTTTTCTAAAGTGTGGGTGCAAGAAAATGCTCGTACCGCTTGCCTCTCCAAGTGCAAAGCAGTATGGGCACAGATGTGGGTGACAGGAGTGGCCCGCCTCACTGCCTCCCACAGCCTTGTTCCCAGGATGCTGGGGCACAGACGATCCAGCTGGCAAGTTGGGTTCTTTGCTTCTTCCCGTTCTCAGCTGCCTTGCTGCGGTATTCTGTTCAGAACATCCCAGATCTCTAGCAGTTTGACAGGTGTTTGTGGATCAGCTCTAGGGCTGACCTTCAGAGCTTCAGTTGTCCTTGAGAACTCAGACAGAACCAGAGCTCTTGTTCTTGGTCTGTCACTGCCACCTCAATGTGTGACTGTCACGAATGATGGTTTTTAACATGTGAGCTCTGAAGCCAGATGAGGCTGAACAGGTCTGAGGAGGACGTGCATTATGTGTCTGAATAATTCACTGAACAGATCTGAGACTCTTTTTAATCTGTCTATCTAATGGGAATACTAATAGTGATGTCATCATAGGCATATTGTGAGAAATTACATTAATATACAGGAAGCTCTTAAGAACTGGGGTGTCAGGTGCAAAGATATTGCTCAGTAGATGTTAAAGCAGATGGTGGTGGTGATAGAGTCCATCTTTCCACCACACTTAAGAAAATACTGAAGCCATGGTAATATATAGTGGAATAACAAGTGTTTGGTGAAGGATGGTAGGTTTTCACAGTTGGAATAATATCAATGAAATGTAATCAGTAGACTATAAAGCATTCTCAGGCATCGATTTCTTATTTCATGTATTCATTATTTTTCTGCAGCTAAGAGGTAACCAAGGGAAGGTACCATGTCAAGAGTATATTCATTAAAACCTCCTTTATACATTGTATCCAAAATTTGTCAATTAACATCAACAATTTTGGAGGTGGTTCTCTCTCTTTTATTGTCTGATGATCAGCCAGACATGCAGTATGTAGAAAAAGTCATTTGCAGAACTTTCAGAAAAAAATGGACTCTAAGAAAATGATATTGGGAGGGGAGGATTGGGTGGGGGGACAGGGGGAGGATGGGAAGGGATGGGAAGGGGAAACAAAGGAGGAGGCTACAATGCTTGATAAGAAATGTACTCATTATCTTGCCCATGTAATTGTAACCGCCTCTGTACAGTATTTTCACAATAAAAAGAAAAAGAAAAAAAAAAGAAAATGATCTTGGGAAATGGCTAGAATCATAGTTATAGCTAATTAAAACATCACTGACTTAGGACAGATAACCATTAAATAGGAAAAAAATTGACTAAGATATTAGCCTCTGAGTAAACAGGAGAACTACTAAGACTTTCTAAGGATAAAAGAAAGTCTTCGGTTAAAAAAATACGATGCTCTTAAATAGTTTGGAAAAAATGATCTCCTTCCCAGGCTATGAGAAGTCAACCGTGAAATGCAAGAAACTTTGTCCTGTTGCCATAAATCTTCTTGCCAAAGTTTTATAACAAAAATAGGACTTTTTCTGTTCTAAGAATTAACACATATTTACAACTGGAACCTAGATGTGATTTAAAAGATAAATTTCTCTGCTTTTCTTTTTAAGATAAAGTTTCATTCTCTATTAAAATATTTTGAGACACCAATCTCCATTTCAAGTATTTCTCTCCTCCCCCCTGTGCTTTATTATTTCATACTAGGATTTTAATTATTTTTTTTGGGGGGGGTCCGGTCGTGGGGCCTGAACTCTGGGCCTGGGTGCTGTCCCTCAGTTCTTCACCTCAAGGCTAGTGCTCTACCACTGGAGCCACAACGCCACTTCCAGCTTTTTTCTTTTTGCTTATGTGGAGCTGAGGAATCAAACCCAGGGCCTCAGGCATGCAAGGCAAGCGCTCTACCACTGAGCCACCTTCCCAGCCCCCTCATACTAGTATTTTAAAGTTTATAAAGTTTGGGTTATTTAGGTATAATTTATATACAGTAAATTTTTTCCCTGTAAGTTTTGGAAAACACATACCCTTTGTTGTCATATAAAATTCATAAATTCTTCCTGCCCTCCCCTCTACTAATTTAGCTAAATTTTTTCCCTGTCTGTTTGTCTGTCTTTTCTAGAGTGTCATATAAATGGCATCACTGACTGAGCTGCCATTATTAAGATGGTGGTAGCTCCCATTGGATTCCAGAGCACTTTATCTTTGCTGGTACATCAGTTCATCCTTTTGAATTGCTGAATAGCTTTCCACTGACTAAATAGACTGAAGTTTGTCTAGCACACTTGAGTTATTTTAGTAACTGGTTATTATGCTTGCGAGTTGTTGCAAGACCCTGCTGGCCACTCATATAGATACTAGAAGTGAGGTTTTTCAAATCATGTAGTACATAAATGTGTTTTAATTTTATAAGATAGTGCCAAAGTATTTTACCAAGTGTTTTTGCATCTCATATATTCTCCTTTACTTGATTTTCATTCTCTGTACGATGATTAGACTGTCTAGAAAGGGGTCATTTACCAAAGATAAATTCCTTGATTGTGAAAATATACTAGTCTGATTCTCCACTTGCTATAGAAATTAAGGCTAGATATTGCCTAAAGATGCCACTGGTAGTAGCATACCAAGGAAAAACATTCTAAATTTAATTTTATAATAAGACTTTTTCATGAAGTTCTGTATATTGATTTTATTGCTGTAGTTTTTGGAGAAAACAACAAGATACTGAGAAATGGCCAGTGATATCTTACTTTGGATGAAAACTAGGCAAGGACACAAATGCAGGAAAGGGACAAACTTAATTTAAGAGGCTACAAAAACAGTTTAGTTAGTGAGGAGAAAAACTCAGTCTGAAAGGAATTGACCTCGCCTACCAAAATGAGTTGGTCCTCCCTGCCAAGGGACCCATTGGACCCATTGGACCTCCATGGACCCATTGTAACAATGAGATGTACAAGTCGTTATGTCGAAAAATGAACTTACAACTTTGGCCAGGGGTGGGGAGGGTGCGTGGAGTGGGAGATGGGAAAGGATAGGAAGGGGAAACAAAGGAGGAGGCAACAATGCTTGATAAGAAATGCACTCATTACCTTGCCCATGTAATTGTAACCCCTCTGTATTTTCACAATAAAAAAAAAGAAAATGGAAAAAAAATGTGATTTGGCCAGTCATCAGTGCTCATACCTGTAAGTCTAGCTTCTCAGGAGGTTGTGATCTGTGGATTGTGGTTCAAAGCCAGCCCAGGCAGGAAAGTTCATGAGACTCTTAACTCTAATTAGCTACCAGATAGATAGATAAATAGATAAATAAATAAATACATACATACATAATAAATAAGTGGTTCAAGTGGTAGAATGTTAGCCTGAGAAAAAAATCTCAGGCATAACAGCCAGTCCCTGAGTTCAAGTCCCAGGACCAGCATATATGTATGTGTGTGCATTCACACATGGCATGCATACACACACACATACACACACACATAAACACACACAAACACACACATATGATAAAAGAAAAAAAGAGAAAATGTTATCTGACAGCTTCGAGTGCAGTTCACTTTTGAATATGGAAGAGACCAAGCTTACAATTTATAGTTCTGTGTGGCTCTGAATCAGAACTGGGTCTCTCATGAGATGCCATTGTATATGGAGGGAACAGTGCCTTAGCTCACTTCAAAGAAAACAACAAACATATTTTCTCAGCCAATGGAATTGGTCACAGCACTGTCATTTGGATGCTACCATTTTGGGTTTTCCAGGGCTTCTCACTGGTCTCTAGGCTGGAATGTTGAATTTTGGATTGATACAGAGCTCCTATATTGTTGAGCTAATACCTGTTGGAGGTTGTAAAATGTGAATATTTGGTTTGGGTTTTGAAAAAGGGCTTTGTAGTCTATGGCAATGAAAACAGGCCATTAACTAGGCTGTTGTAGGTGTATTATGCATAGATGTTTTCTGGAGCTTGGTTGCAGCCCCATGGATGGCTACTGGTTTAAAGGTACAGGAGAGGGAGCAGTCAGTAGCCAAGTAAAGGAGGTAGAAATAGACCTTTGTCTCATGGCCTTTGATTAGACACTCCCCATTCCTCCCAGCTCCCACTATGAGAGGAATGGTGTGGGTCATGAGCTTGGGGTAGCCTCACATCTACCTTCTGTTTCTTTTCTAGCTTTGTCACATTGTGGCTACTCAGTAACTATTTCTGCCTAGATAAACCCTGGGAGTGCTATTAGCCAATAGTTGGGACCACCTAGGAATTGTATATGAAGTAGGAAGTTCTTTTCCTGTTGCTTGGAAGCATAATTATTGTTTTTTCTTTGGTTTAAACCATTTTTGAGGACCTACTAAGTGCCATGCCCTTGAACAGTTTTTTCTGCTCAGTCATACAAGATTGTGAGTAAGCTCAAAAGGACTAGGGGTGCTAGAGACTGAGCTCTTCTTAGGCAGTGTCTTAGGCAGTCTCTTATATAATAGAATTCTCCTGGGAGGATCCATTTGGGTACATCAGAAATAGGGCACTGAATTAAATATGTGCTCCCTGTTATTCTTACCAAATGTGTCTGTGAGACTCTAAGGGTAGGAATCTTCATCTGAAGTCATAAGAGGATGCTGAAGGATTTCATGAGATCCTTGAAATCCTTACAAGTGTAGGAACCACTTGTATATGTACATGGTGTGCAGTTTTCATGGGGAAGGGACTGGAATGTTGGTTCTCCCCTCACAAGGGGCTGGAAGTGAGTGGTGTCCATCCCCTAAGAATAGTTATTCAGAGTTTTCATTCTGTGACCTATTCCAAGTCCCTGCAGCTAACCAATAGAAGGCACTAACCTATTTGACAAACACAAGAAATGTTATTTTGAACCTATTCTCAACCAAGATCTTTGATATTGTTTTCTAAAACTTAGTTCCCATAGTGCAGTGAGATAGATAGGTTTTCTTCCATCTAAGAAGAGAAGGAGTTAAGGTCCAGAAAAGATCAACAATCTCCCAAGTCCACACAACTAGCCCATCTTGAGTTGGGCTTTGTATGTAAGCTTGCTATATTCAGCATCTGCTTTTTTAAACACATTGTGCTGTTTCCTGGTTTGCCTCAGTTTGGTAGTTTGGTTAGGGTTGATTAGAAGTTGGTAACTTAAGCATTCTAGGAAACAGACATTGTTTAATCATACTTTACGTTGTGGAAATTTCTTTTGTGCTTTTGGATCAAATCTCTGGTATAGAGTTTGTCTTGATATTAGTGGACTGCACGGTTGCACCTTTCTGCACTCTGCAGTTTTGAAAATTTCTGTTTAACTCGGACCATAGGTATTCATTGTGCAGCTGCTCTGTGAATAGCACTGGAAGATATAAAAACATCTGAAAATGATGAACCTTTCCTTCCTGGACCTTCCAGTCGAGTCAAAGATTTCAGGCTCATGTCTGTCTCGTAGCCAAAAGGGTAAGAGAACCTGCACAGGGGACGATGTGCAGCAGCTGTGCCCTCGGTACCACTGAGCACCTCTTGGGAAGTCACTGGAGGTTTCTGTGTTGTTTTAAAGTTGTTTTTCAGGGAAAGTTTGGTCACAGTCTGCAAAGACTGAAACCACAAGGGAAAAGATGAAGTAATGCAGCCTATAAAGTGATCAGGGTAAAGAGGGAACAGAGAGGAAATGTTTCACAGGGTAACAAGAGAGCTAGGATTTGGGATTCTTGATGTATGGGGAGCAGCAGGCATATAGTTACTTCCAACTCGTGAGGGCCACACTAGTGCCAGTAAAATGAATTCCGAGCTCCTCGGTATGGAGGGCCCTTCCCAGGAGCCCATGCTCCCCACTCCAGGGCTACACCATATTCCTGAGAAATCCTCCTTCGCGTTCCCCTATATGTGGAAGCTAGATTTAGCTTATAAACTTATAAGTAAATACCTTCAGTGGTATGCAAGTTAATACTGAAATATGGTAGATTCGAGAAAGAACTCAACTTGTGTAATTCCTTAGAAAGGCAAAGTTCAACAAAATAAACACTTGGAAGCAGGTACTTGAAACAGTGGAGTAGCGTCAAGGGGAAAAATGGTAGAAGAGGTGGAAAATGCAGTCAAGAATTCAATTGATAGCCCATAAAATTAAGAGTGAGGAAAGGGATGGGTAGGAACAAGATGGGTGAGAATATTAAAAGGGGGACATTGATCAAGATGTATTTATAAATTGCTTTGTTAAATGGCAACTCCTTTGTACAACTACTTAAAGACAGTACAAAGAAGATAAGACAACCATCTTTTAAGTGAAACAAAAAAGAATCCTCCTTTGACCCTCCGAGCTTTCTGGACTACCAACATGCCATTCTTAACTTATTAAATGCCTTTCCTCACAAAATTCCATGTTCTCCCTTTCGTGTCCTGTGCACACACTTATAGCAGGAGAGTAGGTGGACAAGAGCATGAAATCCTGGTGAGAGAAAAGTATGACTACCAGGCAACTGCAGCATTCCAGGGCTGGGTAAAGTCAAGGAAACTGCGACAGACAGGAAGACACAGCCAGTACAGGTCAAGAGCTATGCCATCGCCAGTGTAGGCATTGCCTAAAATCAAAGTCAGTCAGTAAGGTGCTTGCTGGCATCTGGCCACTGGGTTTGGCAAGCAGTAAAGGCATTGCAGTGAAAAATGAGGTAAGTCTGTGTTTTCATGGTTGAAGGATTCATTGGAATATGTAGAAACTACCCTTGAAGTGCAAGGTTGGAAATGGGAAGAAGTAAACAATGTATTAATGGGGAGAGAAGGCAAAAGTAGTTTATAGCAAGTGTGATCAAGATGCATTATACTTATAAGTGGACAGCTTGAATGGTAACTTCTTTGTACAACTTGTAAAGATAACAAAAATATTATTTTAAAAAGTGAAGTCAAGCTCATCAGGATGGTAAACATGGAGACATTGGAAAGTAGAAGACAAGGGAATACTCTAGAAAGGAAATATGTTCAAAGGAAACTTTGTCTCTGTTTTCTTAATGATAGAAGGTATTTGGTAGTGTTTATACGTTGCAAATTGACTTTACAGAAAAGGTAGATTGTGGGCTGGGAACATGGCTTAGTGGTAGAGTGCTAGTCTTGAACACAGAGAGACTCAGAGACAGTGCCCAGGCCTGAATTCAAGCCCAGGACTGGCAAAAAGAAAGAAAAGAAACTGAAAGAAAGAAAAGAAAAAAGAATAGAAAAGGTAGATTTTGCAGATATGGAGAATGTAGAAGATTATGACAGGCCATCAGCAGGTTAGATGGATTAAAGTAGGGACTGTTCTTTTCTGGAAGGGTTAGGCAGTAGATGGGACAGATAAGGAATATTATAATGATAAATTAAGGACATGGCTATTAAAAAAGTATTAGGTCCTTGTACTATATTGTAGTTAATGTTCAAAGTGCTTGTTATATATTAACTTACTAATCTTCCCATCAATCCTATTCAATAAGTACTATGACAAATCATGCAAAGGAAACAGAAAGCTTGAGTAACTTGCTCACGGCTAGTAACAGAAGAGCTGGCATTGGATTTGAGACATTTTCTAAAAAGGGTGATCATCCCATTTCCTAGTTAGTACACTTTGGGGAATAGTATTATAAGGCATTATTGCCTCCATAATATTCTTTAAAAAGGAAATAGAATCATTAAAGGGTACCCTGTAACTAGTATAGGGCTTTTACAGCTTCTTAAGAATTAGTTTGCTTTGTGATAACTAATTCCAGGGAGAAAAGAAATAGAAGGACATCTCATTCGAAATGCTGGTGGAGGCTGTACTTCTTAGAGCATGAATCATTTTTCTGGAATGATTTGGCCTTGGCAGAGTGCCTGTTGTGGGGTAAGGGTTGGTGCCACAGCCCGCCAGAAGTACCTCACATCTCTCAGGTCCTAAACACTGGGGCTGGAGTTTAGGGAGATCACAGAGAGCAGGGGTAATGTCAGAAAGGGAAGCTTGAAAAAGATGTAAGAAAGTAAGCATCTCCATTTTGCCAAGAGGGAAACATTGATCCCACCATTACACTTCCTTCCATCCTCTTCTGCCTTCTTGCTCACGGGGTCTTATGTTTTAGGTTCCCACAGTGCTGAGATGATTGTCTCTGATTCTAATGGTAAGGGAGAGATTTTTCCCTGGCTGAAGTTCAGCCTCTTGCTTGTTAAGTACCAATAAATAGCACTCTGCTGTTCCTGCCTCCTTCTAACTTGCTTTGGCCCAGCCAGGGTTTCTTAATTGAAACTCAATTGCTGGTAACTTTAGCACGGCCTGTTTGCTAAGACCTTCTCTGAGGCCTCATCAATGGAATCATGCCACTCTGGCTTCACACTGCACAATCTTCTAAAGTAAGTCTTTCATTTGAGCCGCTGGTCCATTGGCAGCTGGAGTGGGCACTCTTTCTCCCTTTTCATAAATAAGATTGTAAAGATTCCCTTGACCAAGCTCCATTGGTGTCCTGAGTGTTTTTATCATGGGTTCTCTCATTGCTCCATGAGCGGAAGGAGACACAGAGCTCACTGTAAAGGGGCTTATTAATGAAGCATTAACAGCTGTCTGTCCGGCATTTTCATGGCATGTAATTATTTTGACAATGATCAAGATGCATTGTACTTATAAACTGAATTGTAGAGTGACAACTTCACTGTACAACTGCTTAAAGATAATAAATATATAATTTAAAAAACCTGTCAGGTGAAAAATAAAAATAAGGGGTCCAGAACTTTTTTTTTTAGATTATGGATGAAGGCTACTAGAATGGCACTGGAAATAATGTTCTTCTGCAGCAGTGCCTGGCTCAGCATGGTAAGAGGGTCAATTCTTTGACTTTCCTGGTATTTTGTTAATCGAATTTCTAACAACTCTTTTGATAGTCCCATTAAGATAATACTTAAAATATATTTTTCTGAATATAAACATTTTTATACACCCCATAGAACTAAAAAAAGACATCATAAAAACACAAAAAGAAACTCAAGTAGTAACTAACATTACAGTAGCTAACATTTTTTAGGCACTCACTGATATCAATAGCCAGGGCATTAGTTAGCCAGTAAACCCTAATTAGTTATACTGGTTTATGGCCAGAACGGTTGTGGTAGGTTAGTATCCAGACCATACTGATTTTCTAAAATCTTCAAGTAATTGTACATAGAAATTTCCATTTGAGGAAGTGGCACTGTAGCTCAAGTGGTAGAGTGCTCGCCTTGAGCTGAAGAGCTGAGGGACAGTGCCTAGGCCCAGAGTTCAAGCCCCACGGCCAACCAAAAAAAAAAAAAAGAAATTTCCATTTAACAGAACAGTTTATAAATACAATATATCTTTTTTTAAATTTTTTTATTGTAAAGATACTATATAGAGGGTTACAGTTACATGAGCAAGGTAATGAGTACACTTCCTATTGAGCATTGTTACCCCCTCCATTGTTTTCCCCTACCATTCCTTCCCTCCCTACCTTCCCCGAGGTTCTTTTTTTTAAATTGTGATTAAGTGATTACATAATTTCCCAAATTTCACAGTATTGTGGAATAATGATGTTCATTTAAAGTCACAAGTTCATTCTAACTTTCCTGGAGCAAATTGTCTATCACAGTCTACAACATATAACGATGTACACATATACACCATACATGTGATCAGCAGCATGGGGATATTTAGTAGTGGTTCGACCAGATGAGTGAGAGTTCTTTGTTTCTTAAGTCCTGTTAATTTTGTCGTATCACCTAACATTTTGTATTTAGCATCCACTTATCAGGGAGACCATGTACTGTTTGTCTCTTTGCTCTTGGCTTACCTCGCTCAACATGATTCCTTCTAGCTCCATCCATTTCCCTGCAAATGGCATTAATTTGTCATTTCTAATGGCTGCATAATATTCCATTGGGTATAGATACCACAATTTTTGGATCCATTCATCTGTGGTGGGGCATCTGGGTTGTTTCCATATCCTAGGTATTGTGAATAGTGCTGCAATAAACATGGAGGTGCACGTGTCCTTGTATATTGGTTCCTGTTGTTCAGGGTAGATGCCTAGAAGTGGTATGACTGGGCCGTAAGGGAGGTCAATCTTTAGCTTTCTAAGGACCCTCCAGACTGCTTTCCAAAGTGGTTGTATAAGTGTACATTCCCACCAGCAGTGTAATAGGGTTCCTCTTTCTCCACATCCCCTCCAGCATTTAATACAATATATCTTGATCAGTGTCACCCCTTTTAACAATCTACCAACTCCACCCTTTCCCTCAATTTTCTTAATTACATAGGCTATCCATTAGATTCTCCACTACATTCCCCTTCTCCTCTTCATTTGTCCACCCGTTCCCCTTGACTCCACACCATCTCTTTCAAATACCACTTCCTGGTGTTTATTTTTAATGTCCTACTTTCCACAACAATCCTATGAAATGGTTATTGGTATTGCTTCCATTCTCTATGTAAAAAAACTAAGGGCCAGAGAAATTGGGTAATTTCTCCAAGGCAACCAAGTAGAAAATGATAAGAGAAGAATTCACATTGAAGTTCAAATGACTTCAGTATCTGCTTGGTCACCACTAAACAAATCTGTTTTCCAGACTTCCCAGTAGATCACCCAGGAAGAGTCAAACTTCTTTGTGGATTTATATAAATAACTGATTATACCTGGGGTAATGGAGTTATTCTAGCAAATCTCAATAGTTCTCAATAAATTATTAAAAATACTAGTGCAAGTTCTTTGTGGAATCTTGTTTGTAAGTGTAAGGACATGAATCATTCATTCTCAGATTTAGTTAGCACTTGATGGGAGCAGTAATGGAAGTCTCTGGAAGGCGTTTCAGAAACCCTCATTGTTTTCTGTCAGTTCTATCTTGTGACACATCAGTGTTATGGGTTGAGCTTAGTATAAACAAAACACCTGTTGCTATGAAAAGTGCATCTGTGTTGACTGGAATGGACAGTATCTGAGTTATTTGTAGAACTGAGTTGTAAGCTGTTCTGTTCATTAGGCTTCTCCACCTTTTTTATAGTCTCTTAATTACTCACCATTCATCACTTTTACGTGATTATTCTGTGATGATTTAGTCTTCAAAATATTCAATGTGTTCCCTTCCTTCCTTCCTTCCTTCCTGTCTGTCTGTCTTCCTTTTCTTTCTTTTTCTTTCTTTCTTTTTGTGTTTTCTTTGTGCTGGTCCTGGGGCTTGAACTCAGGGCCTGAGTGTTGTCCCTGAGCTTCTTTTGCTCAAGGCTAGTACTCTACTACTTGAGCCAAAGTTCCACTTCTGGCTTTTTTGGTAGTTAATTGGCTGGCTTTGATCTGTGATCCTCAGATCTCAGCTTCCTGAGTAGCTAAGATTACAGGCATGAACCATTACTAGCATCAAGCTTAACATCTTATTTTTAAATATAATTTTATAGTTATTATTAAGGTGTTGTACAGAGGGGTTACCATTTTTACAATCCAGGTAATGTGTACTTTTCTCTTTTGGACACTATCATCCCTTACTTCCCTTTCTCCCAGTTTCCCCCTCCTATCCCTGTCAACATGTTCTTTTAACAAGGATTTTCTACCTATGTTAGTGTTTTACTTTATATTTTTCCATGAAAATTTTTCATGCCTAGAAAATGCATTTTCAGTATTAAGATGGCTTGTTCTACAGTTATTCAGAAGATCCGGTAATGGAGATCAATTAACAAATTACTGAGAAAGAAAAAGAACTGAGCCTTTTATCACATTGATCCAATTATTAGGCATCTCTAAAGAATTACGTGATCTCAAGTAGCCACTCTGCTTGTCTTCACCCATAATTTAACTTAATTTTACCCATCTTTTCCTTTTTCAATTGGTTCCATTAGTTATCTCCCTGATGTTCCACACTTCTTTCCTTTGATTAAGAAATGGGTCCCTCCCCACAGTATAACCCCTGCTTTCACTGTATTTGATGTCGGTATAATTTGTGGAGGGGAAGGGGAAAAACAAATCGTTTAAATAGGGATACAGGTGGACCCACTGCGACAATGAGATGTACATGTCATTATGTCAAAAACGAACTTTACAACTTTGGGGTGGGGGGTGGGGGAGGGAGGATTGGGTGAGGGGCTGGGAGGGAAGATGGGAAACGAAAATAAATAAATAAATAAATTTTTTTAAAAAAGATGCTAAAGATTAAAAAAAAAAGAAGAAATGGGACTTTGACTGAAGAGTCAAAGTTCAGTTATGCCCAATCCTTATGATTTCAGTTTGGTTTTCACACAGAATGCTTGACTTTTGTCCATACAGGCGTTGGGTGATCCTCCTACCTCCCTGCTGTGTAGCTAGCATTATATCACCTACCACCATGCTTGGTCAACAACTTTTTTTTTTGATAAAAATGTGTCTCCTAAAGAATTCCAAGTTGTTCCAAAAAGCTCTGATTGCCCTCTAGACTTGCTTCATATTTTTTATGATTGGATTTCCTTTCACCATGTCCTTAGAGTTCATTTTGTTTTGGTTTTTAATCTTGATTTTCTGTTTTAAGTTCCCAGGATCCTCTTTGATTTAACTTTGGATTATGTTCTTTGTTGTAAGTTGGAAATTATCTTTCTTCATAGTTTCCAAATGACTTATATTTTATAGTGTCCAGTCATTTTCTTTTGGGAAATCTGAACCATTCTGATTCTTGGTCATTTGTATAAATTACAGTTTTTCTTGAAATTATTGAATTCTCTCTCTAATCCTGTGTTTAAAAATTTCACAATTTTATAAGAATACAATTGTTGTTTATATAGTAGTTTTTCAAAATGAAAACTTTTCACTTATGAGAAATTTTTGAATTATTCATTTGATTTCCTTTTATTCATTTTGTTTTGTTCTTTATCCAGCTCCTCCTTTTGAAATGGTACATAATATGGACTGGTTCTTACATTATAAAGTCTGTTTGCTGTTTTCTGTCTTGGATTTAGATTTTTTATTTTTGGATATATAGTTCTATTGGAATTTATAGTTCAATTTCTATGGAATTTGTAGTTGCTATTGTCTACTGTCATTTTCAATATTTTAAGAATATTTTGAAAAAATCTGTAACATTGTATTCTGGGGATATAATGTCTCTCCATATTTTATTAACAGTATTGTTCATATTTTTACTTTTTTGTATGTGTTGCCAGTCCTCAGACTGAACACAGGTCCTTGGTGCAGTCCCTAAGCCTTTTTTGCTTGAAGCTAGTGCTCTACCATTTGAGCCAATGCTCCACCATTTGAGCCAAGACTGTACTTTCAACATTTGGTGGTTCATTGGAGATAAGAGTCTCACAGACTTTCCTGACTTCAAACTATGATCCTCAGATCTCACCCACCTGAATAGCTAGGATTATAGGTGGGAGCCACTGGTGCCTGGCTATTTTTTTAACTTTTTAATTGAAAGTTCTTTCGATATTTCTTTCTTCCAAGTTGTTTTTTAGAATTTTTTTCATTCTTGTCTTTTTTCATAATTAAATGTTTTTCTTCAAATGTTGATTATTTGCATTTGAGTGGCTCACTTAAAAAACAGTACTCTGTATGAGTGGGTTTTATGGTCATGGTTTTCATTGTGTGGTCATAGTCTTCATTGTAAGATGATCTGACTGGTTATGTTTTGGGAAGGGGAGAGGCTGTCTTATTTCAGAATATATAGGGTTTATTTTTTTCCTTATTTGGCTGTATTTAGCCTAAAAAGAGCCAGTATTTGGATCTAATATCTGACCTTTACGCTTTTTTATTTTAATACATTTTTATTGTAAAAATACTGTACAGAGAGGTTACAGTTACGTGAGCAAGGTAATGAGTACATTTCCTTACCAAGCATTGTTGCCTCCTCCTTTGTTTTCCCCTACCATCCCTTCCCTCCACCTCCACAACTATACCTTCCCAATCTCCCACCCCCCCACCCCCTGCCTAAATTGTAAAAGTTCATTTTTCAACATAGTGTCTTGTACATCTCATTGTTACAATAGGTCAATCTGTATCCCTATTTAAGCATTTTGTTTTTTCCCTTCCCCTCCCCAAATTAGAGAAGTGTGTATACAAGATTGAGGTCACTGACATCAAATACAGTGAAAACAGAAGTTATACTGTTGGGGAGGAACATTTAAAGAAACAAAAAATCACATGGTACATTATAAATATGTTAGAGTCAATTGACCTCTACGCTTTTATCTTTCCTTTTTATTAATTTCTAATAAGGTTTAATGTCTGTGTAGTTTGTTGTATTCTTTTATTTTTTCTTTTTCTCCCTTTTCTCACCTTCCTTACCTGTCCTTCTGTCCTTCCTCCCCTCCCTCCTCCTTGTCTTCCTTTTTTCTTTCCTTTTTTCCTTCCTTCTTTCTTTGAGATCAAACACAGGGCCTGGCACATGTTAGACAAGTTCCCTTCTCATGAGATTTACACTCAGCCCTTATAGTGTATTTTGAAGAAGGTTAACAATCTAAACAGATTTTCTTCACTTTAAATTATTGAAAATGTTTTCTTTAAACAGAAATTTCCTTCCAGCACACTTATAGTTTTCTTTCTTCATTGACGTGTTTATACACCAAAAGGAATGTGTAGTGTCTAGTAGGTGCTCAGAAAATAACCATTGATTGCTGAATTCACATCTTGTTTGAAGTATTGGGCTTTCTGAGCAATCTGTAATAGGCTGGAGATGAAAATTGTGTTTCCTAACTCCCATCCTATGCTGGGGTGCCCAGGTGTGAACACCTTAGCTTTGATAAAGGCAGACATAGAAATGAAAACTCTGTTCAATCTTGAAGGACAGGTTTCCTGTTTATGGAAATTTGGGAGAGCAAAGATACGTTTCTTTCTACTTGGGATCTGGAATGATTATTGAGGGGAACCAGCCATAAATTGACCTGGAAAGGACAAAAGAAAAAAATTGTATGGTGTACATAACTGCTCAGCTTATGAACACTGGGTGTGTTTGTATGAGGATCATAGCACTCTGCATCATGATTCAAACATACAGTCTGCTGACTGTGTATTTTTAAGGTCTCCTGGAGACCTTCCCATCTGTTCCCTTCTGCTGACTGGGTCTTTTTATACTTAGAATAGAGCACTATCCCCCAAGGGGACACCACAGCTGTCTCTTTCCATCCTCACTAACTTTCGTCTCTCTTTTCTTGGCTTCTACTCACCAGTTCTTCATCATTGGAGTAGAAATGAGAATAGGAGTATACTAATGCTAAACTGGCCTATTTGGAAGAGCTGGCTGTTATCCAAAGGGGTTCAGCCATTGGAATGGCCATTTTGTTCCATGATATTGCTGGTATCCTTCATTTTAGCATGTAAGCATCCATCTTGGCTTCCATTCTTAGAGAGGGATCACTGGGGTGGGATTCACTGACAGAAGGAAAAAGAAAACAAGAGAATAGTAGTTCTAAGGTTTGTTTCCCTTCAATAAGGATGAGGTACCACCTGTAAAGACAATTGTCCAGAAAAACTGAATTCATGATAACAAGGTGATTCCATGTTGACTTAATCATCAGCAGATGGGGAAAGAAAAGAGAGTTGTTTTAGGAACTAGGAGTATTTTCTAATTAGAAATATGGTATCTGGAAATATTTAAGCCAACACCAGTTATTCACTAGGCATGGAGAAAAAAATAACTTATCCAGTTGCATAGCTATATCATATATTTAGGCCAGAAAGTATAGCTTGTAAAATACAAAAATTTTAAACCCAATTTAATACATGCTTGTAATTTCTTACAGCAAGATAATATGAAAAATTTACAAATTAAAAATATGAACAAACTATTTCTTTACCTTTTAATTCAACCTTTTAAAATAATTATAATTAAATTCTTACTGTGTGTGCCCTTTGGAGCGCAGAAAGAAAAAATTGCTGATTCACTGTCAAAAGAAAGCTGCTATTAGTATTTGGCATATTTTCTTCTAACTTTGTTCTCTTTGTGTATGTTTTTGGCTTTGTGTGTCAGTCATAGGCATGTTTGTTTGCTTTTAGTGGACTTTTTTAGACTCCAATTGGAACTCACTGTGGTTACATTCTGATAAAGCAAGTCTGTGAATTATTCTTTTCTTGTCATGAGGTTGAATAAGCAGTGCCGTAGTTCTCGACTTGAATAAATTCTCTACGTGCTTTTAACATAAAACACTGTTCAGATTAGAAAGTGAATAGTCCTTAGAGCAAAAGAAGTGTGAGAATGTTTCACAGCCATTAAAAATATCAGATCTAAAAGAAAAAAAATGTTAAGCATAGAAGTGACTTGCATAACAAAGACAAAAGTTTAAGTTTCTTGCGATAGGAAACCGTTTCTTAATTGTCCCAAACAGAAGACTGATATCTAATATTATTTATTGAGTCTGACACATTGCATGCCATATGAAATGAAAGTCTCTGGAATTCCAACCCAACTCCATCAGATCTATGTATGAAGAAGCCCTCTTCTGGCTTTACTATCTCTGTGTAGATCTAACAACACTTTATCCAGGGTTCCAGCTGTATCTTCTAGATGATCAAAGTGTCAGCAAGCTTGGTTTCTCCTGCATCCTCTCTCCTTGGCTTATAGGTGGCTCCCTTCCCCCACGCTTTTTTACTCCTGTGCATGTACATCCCTGGTATTTTCTTTCTTTTTTCTCAGTCAGGGGGCTTGAACTCTGGGCCGGGGTGCTGTCCCTGAGCTCTACGGCTCAAGGCTAGTGCTCTTCCGCTAGTGCTCTTCCGCTAGTGCTCTTCCGGTTTTCTGGTGGTTAATTGGAAAGTCCCTTCACAGACTTTCCTGCCTGGGCTGGCTTTGAACCTTGATCCTTAGACCTCAGCCTCCTTAGTAGCTTAGCTAAGATCAGAGGCGTGAGCCACCAGTGCCCTCTCTTCTTTCTTTTAGGAACCTCAGCCATATTGGATTAGTGAGCCACCCTTTTGACCTCATTTAACCTCAGTTATCTCTTTAAAACTTTACCTCCAACCTATTTATGATAGAGGGTAGGCTTTAACATATGAATTGGTAGGGGACACAATTGAGTCCATAACAAATGCTTATGCGTTGATTCTCTGATGATAGCTAGGATTCTATTAACTGGAAAAATGTGGGGATATGCTTTCACTGAACACCTTGCATCGAGTTTCAGGCTTTAAAGGACCCTGTTTAGCAGAACCGTTAAGCTGAAGCAGCCTTGTAGAGGGAAAACAGATACCAGACAGAAGATTAGGTGACTATCTGTGAAAGGAAGAGCATCCCATCCCCATTGGCGCACATTCAGTCATTCAGTAGTGGTTTTAAAAAATTATCTTTAAGAAGTTGTATAAACCATACACCAAAGCTGTAAGGAAACGCCCATCTCCCAGACCTAATCTCCATCCTCGATGGCAGCGCCTGCGCAGTCCGTGAGGCACCTCCCACTTCCAGCCCCCGATATAAAAGGGGCCTCCCCGGAGCCAGACGGTGCCATCTTCTCCCCTTCCTCATGAGAACTTGGCCTTGTCAGCTCTGCTGGAAATAAATCTTTTCTTCTACTTGACTTCTGTCTGCGTGGTTTTTTTGGGTTACTTTCTGCCTAGGTTATAGTTTTCCCTTCAAAAGCAGTTTATGAATACAATCCATCTATCCAGTCATCTTTCACTGGGTGAATACAGGAGTCAGGCACTGTTCAAGGTCCTTGCTCTCATGACTTACAGGTTTTCTTGGAGTCAGACAATAAACATACATGTTGTTTAGTATCAGAGAATACCAAGTGACATGAGGTCCAAGGAGCATGATGGAGTCCTGTTTATGTGAGAAATGTCTTAGATTAGCTAGGGAATGTCCTCACTGATGTGCGGAGTGGAAATTTGAAAGACCAGGATTCTGCCATTCAAATTGGAAGCACAGGGTCCAATGCTGATGGAACGTCTCTAACTCTGCCTTAATTTAGGGTCCACTCCTCTTACAGCAGCTGCTGCTTCTCAAAGTCACTTCTGTCCATTCCAGATTTTCTCTGTGCTACCTGTGGTGAGTGTAGACTATTTCCTTGCTTTGGATGTTTTTGTCTTTTCTTTTTTGAAGGCTCTATCTACATCTTGCATTCAAAAGGGCAAGATCCATCAATTCAGATGTCTGTTTCTCTAAACTAACTGGCATTAGTGGAGTTTATTCACTGTGGTCTTGAACCTGAATTAAACAATCATTTTTTGGCATTGTGTATGGGCAGAGGGGGGAGTAAGTGAG
This sequence comes from Dipodomys ordii, assembly GCF_000151885.1. Classification (NCBI taxonomy): domain Eukaryota; kingdom Metazoa; phylum Chordata; class Mammalia; order Rodentia; family Heteromyidae; genus Dipodomys; species Dipodomys ordii. Next base: position 4,023,671 of record NW_012267367.1, read on the forward strand.
GGGTGAGAGCGGTCAGCACTGGTGGCTTTGGTGTTGCAAATGCATAAACAAATTTCATCATGTGTGTGTGTTTCTGTAACCAAGTAAGCTGTGGCTCAGAGGATCCTGAGGGACTCCAAGCAGTGAGATGGGAAGACTTTTAGAAACTGAGGCCTAAGATGCAGTCATGGTCCTTTTTATTGTGTGGGTTATAGGGCTTGGACTCAGGGCCTGGGTGCTGTCCCTGAGCTTTCTTGCTCAAGGCTAGCACCCTATTGCTTTGAGCTTCAGTTCCACTTCCAGTTTTCTGGTGATTAATTGGAGATAAGTCTTATGGACTTTCCTGACTGGGCTGGCTTTGAACTTTAATCCTCAGATCTCAGCCTCTTGATTAGCTAGGATTACAGGCATGAGCCACCAGTGCCTAGCCAGCACTCATTATCCTGTTGATGAAGAACAAAATCCTATTAGTATCTACTGAATCATATGCAGAACTGGTACCCACCCCCACTCCTAACCTCATCTACTACCAACTCCCATGTCTTCTGTGCCCCTTGCCTACCCATGCCTTTCCATCCTTTGCTTCACCCATGAGATTCCAGTCACAGGATGGTTCTTTGCCACATAGATTCCAGTGTTCTCAGGGAAGGCTTTTCTCCACCCTAACCTCTAGGGGGAGTGACCAGTTCCTCAGACTACTCCACACACACAAGCCATCCAGTGCTCTGTATACCTGTTCAGTCTGCAGCTAGCCAACCATTTCTGATGTTCTGTTTGATTGTCTTCCCTGCTATATAGGGTAGGGGTAGGATCCAGGGGCCTCTCCCTCCTTATCATGGAAGATGATGCATAGATTGTACAGTGAGGAATGCTGGAAGAAAAATGGACTAAGTCATGCTCCCTCACTGGAATTTCTGGGGGAGGAGGGGCTGGCAGTGCACTTTCAAAGACTATGATTCATCTGGTTCAGTGTATTTGTGTAACCTCGAGATCATATACACCTGTGCAACTGTAAGCAACCCTGCAACTAATCTTGCAGTCATGATCACATGTGCTGCCTTATCACCTTACATGGCCAGACACTGCTTTGTAGCTAGTGGGAGTTGAGAGCATGTGTCTCTACTGGGCAGGGTGCTGCTGCTGCTGCTGCTGCTGCTGCTGAGCTGATAGATGGACTGAGGCAGCCCCTGTCAGCCTGTGAATAAAGCATGACCACCACTTTTCCTGGGCCTCACATTTTCTTTCACCTGCCCAAATAGAATCACACTTCCATCTTCCTGGAGAGAACCTGCCACTACATCAACATTCCTAATATGGCTGGCACTAGGAAGGCTGAAGGCTAAAGGCTTCCTCTGGTGTCAGTTATTAGTGGAATTAACCACAGGTAGAAAAGCCAGATGATGGTGGACTGCAACCTGGGTGAGAGGCGGGAATCGGCTATGTCAGGTGGACCGTGCTCTTGGGAGCGGAGGGACACATTGTTTGCATGAGCAGACTCTGTAGGCTGACTGCTGGTTTGAGGAAAGTTACTTTTGTGTCTCAGTTTGTTCATCCTAGTATTTCTATTTACAAGAAAATGTTCTTGGTATATGTATTCACTACTGATATGTTATACAAATTATGTTGGAGTATGAAAAATACCAGAGAATGCATTTATTTTCTCGTTTAAAGTCTTCTGGTTATCTGGGTATGGCTCTGGGCTCTGGGAGTGTCAGTTATGCTTTATGTGCCCCATTTGTGGCATTCAGGTTAGAAGGTTGCCTGTTTCCTAGGTATCACTTCCTCTGGCTGTCATAAGTGCACAAGAGACTGAACTAAACTTCATACAACTTGTCCACTCATATCCATTGGCCAACTAAATGCCCAAGGCCAACCTCATTGTATATAAACCATACTCTATCCCAAGGAATCAAGCAGTAATTCAATGTACTGGAGCTTGTGAGTAGTTTAGAGTGATGCCGAAATAGGTCTTTTTATACTTGAAATAATAACACACTTGCGGCAATCCTGTTTGGAATTGGGAAAGGAAGCAAACCATTTAATAAACGAGCAGGAAAGTTAAGGGAAGATTACTGCTTAAGGCAAGATGTGAGCATGTTAATAAACTTAAGGGCTGCTTGAAGATACAAGACAGAGCAAAGCACAAGAGAGGCCACTTCTTCCTCGTGGTTTTTAATAGCAGCAGCAACAGCAGCCAAGGAAGCAAGTGGTTGGATTGATAGACTTTGATCTGCGTCTTGTGTTCTTGATATCTCCCCCCTCCTCCCAAATCTTAAGGAGAGACTTAAGTCGTAACAGTTGGTGTTTACAATGTTTTAATCGCCATCATATTGAGAAGTGACTAGAAGCATCTTTAGACATAATTTATACCACCATAAAATGGATTGCTAATCTTTCAGAGTGGCTTCTTTAGAATTTTGCTATTTGTTTTTGTATACCAGCCAAGAAGATACAGACCGATGGTGAAGCTTGTAGAATATTTTAGAAGCATCATCTGATTTACAAAGCTGAGTCGAAATATAAATCCTTTTTAAATGCACACTCATGCTCTCTGCTGTTTGCTTGTGGTTTTGCTTCTTTAGTTATCTCTTAGAGCAGTGTGCATGCATGTAAGGAAACCACAGGAAGCAGGCCCACCAATACTCAGCTGCTGGACTCATGGAATGACTCTGAGGGCTTTGTTAGCTGTCATTGTTTAGCTTCTACCTGGGTCCAGGACTTACAGAATTGATGTGGTAGTGACTTAAAGTGGTAACACATTGCCCTTACTTAATGTGGGTAAATGCTTAGAGTGTTCAGAATGAGGATATAAGACGGGGTATAAGACGGGTATAAGACGGGGCCAGAGGCATTTGTTGCTGAACATGGTAATGGTAGGGTTCCAGCTCAGGGCCTTGTTCATGCTAAGCACACGCACATGCTTTACCACAGAGCTACACCCTCAGTCCCCCAGGCAGGAGATTTTTAATAGACAGACTACATCTTGAAGACTGCTCATTTATCAACACAGTGAACATGAATACTGTTACTGTGTGTTTATTCATCCATATTACTGAAACAACATGAGCTAAGTTTCTGCTGGCTGGAAACATTTATCATTGCATAATTATTTAAAGGAAAAAATCCCCAACTTATGCTGATATCCCAAAGTCCATGACATCTAGGTTGTCCTTTTGTCTCATTTCCATGATTTCCTTCCCTCCCTCCCTCCCTCCC
>NW_012267367.1:4026915-4096546 GCF_000151885.1 Dipodomys ordii
CTTCCTTCCTTCCTTCCTTCCTTCCTTCCTTCCTTCCTTCCTTCCTTCCTTCCTTCCTTCCTTCTTACCTTTCCCTCCCTTCTCCTTTCCCTCTCCTTTACTCTCTCCACCTCTCCTCCTTTCCCTTTCTCTCCACTCTGCTTCCCTTGATTCCCTCCATTTCCCACCCTGTCTCTTTCTCCATCCTCTTCCATTCCTTTTCTTCTTCTAGTATTGCACACTGAGCACAGGGCTTTGCACATATTCAGCAAGTATTCTCCCATTGAACTACGCCCCTAGTTTCCTCTATTCTTTCTTTCTATATGCTTTAGGTTCCAAATGACTTCTTTCTTAAAATGCTTCCACTTTTCTAAACTTCTTTTGACTTGGCTCTTTGGCTTGGACACCTTCTAGATCTACACATGGGAGCTTGACTACTTTATTGGACTTACCTGAAATATCATGTTCTTTTCAAGTATTTCCTGATTTTCTTGGCTTAAACACAATCATTCCTTTTCTCAATTTTGCAGCCCTTATTTTCTCCACAACTTTTATTCCCACCCTTTTCTCCTACACCACCTGCAATGTAACCATTGATCAGCTTATTTTGGATCAATAGCATAGAAGGACTCAGACTTTTAGCTTTATAGACTTTTTTTTTTTTTTTTGCCAGTCCTGGGACTTGAACTCAGGGGCTGGGCACTGTCCCTGAGCTTCTTTTGCTCAAGGCTAGCACTCTGCCACTTCCAGCCTTTTCTGTTTATGTGGCATTGAGGAATTGAATCTAGGGTTTCATGCATGCTAGACAAGCACTTTACCACTAAGCCCACCCCCTTTATAGACATATTGAAAGGAGGAAATACACAGTGTGTTTAGCTTTTTCCTTCTGTTCAATTTGAAAGTCAGACATGCATATGTACTTACCATATCTTACCTAAATTCATAAAAGATACACAATTAACACCAAAAACATATCAGAATAAAGGACAGGGCTTTTTGCTGAAACCATTTTTGGTCAATGGAGCACTCACCATGTGGGCTGGTTTCTCATTTTGTTGTAGACCAATGAAAGCCTCATTCTGTGTTTCCTCTCTGGATAGACATTTGGGAGCCACTATTTTAGTAGACTGTGAGCTGTACCAGATCTGATTTACCTCTGAATCCCAATTTATCTCTATCCCCCTCAGAGAAAATCTTAGGTCTATAAAATCTTGTAACAGGAAAATAACTGTGATTTGTGACACAGAAGCAACCAGGTTGGGGAATAGATTATTCAAAGACTTGACAGTTGTCTAAAATAACTAAACAGGAAGTCACTTGCTTTTACAAAACCCTGTCTGAAATATGTATGAAAGAGCATTAGGCAGGTTACAAAGCCTGTTCAATTCTCAAAGGGCTAAAACTTTATATAAAGTCCCTAATGATGACATGATGGTTATTTTTTCCCCTAAAGCATAGATATGATTTAATGATTAGATCATTAAAGACAACTAAACAACTCTAAAAAATAGTTTTTAAAGGCAATTTCTGACCTCCAAGTTTAGTTTTCTCAGTTTTGTGTCTAACATTTTAAAAATAGAACAAAATCATTTTAACACTGAGGAGAAAGGCAGATAACCTTCAAGCTTGTGCTATCTAGAACTTTCTCTGATGATGGAATTTGCACTGTCCAATATGGTAGCCAGGAGTGCACAGTGCTACTGAAATGTGGCCAGTACAACGGAGGGACCAAAGTTTAATTGTATTTAAAAATAATTAAGTCAGTTGTTAGCCATTGTGAAACAACTTCAGTTTTCTTTTTCCCTTTTCATGATGGTGAACATCTGGAAGTCTTTTCTTCTATTTAACATTTACTTTAGAGATGGAGATGGAAATGTTTCCATGTATGTTAATTCTGTACTACTTGCTTTTTTTCTTCTTGAAAGACCAGATTGTAACACATAAAGACTTTCTAAATGATTACAGCCACCTTTGTTTCATTAACTTAGCTTTCTGGAGGATGCAGTCCGCTTGTTAGTACAAAGTGTAAAACAGGTGCAAACAACTTACTTTATCTTCATTTGTAACCTTGTTTCACAATTCCTACCAAAGTTGTTTATATATTTGAAAAGCTCTTCTTGTTTAATTCTTCATGCGTCTCATTGAATTTCACTTTAGTTTGTCTTTTTCATTTAGGATTGCACTTTTCAAGGCTATACTATATTTTATCTTTTAATAGTACATGGCTAATATTTTATTAAATGTCTGTTGAATTGTTAGTGTCCAGTGTTCCTTCATGGTAGGAAAAAAGCAATAGGTTGAAGATAGATGTTTAGTGTATATATGATGAATGTCTTCTGTTTTCAAAAATCTTATTTGTACATTACTTATTAGTCTATGTTAATTATACAAAGGGGTTTTGTTAGGGTATTTCAAAAATACAAATATTGTATATCCATCACATTAACCCTATATTGCTTTCTCTTTTCCCTGTTCTCTCCCATTTTTTCAGCAGATTGTGGTGGAATACCTTGCACATCTTCATATATATATATATATATATATATATAGAGAGAGAGAGAGAGAGAGAGAGAGAGATGGTCAAGAAATTGATAGAGCTTAGACTTAAGAAGAAGAAGAAAGATATGAATGAAAACAAACCAGAAGTCATTTGTAAACCTATAAAGTATACCTATTATCTGTGTTCTGTTTTTTTACATTTTTGAAATTTATATAACAGCAAATTATATTTAGATAATTTTGTATAACTCAAAGCAAAACTGTAGCAACATTTCTATTCTCAAGAGAGTTCCCTCTACTCTTTCTTATTAAACCTCTTCCCTATCCCCTTTGGTTCTGGGGTTTGAACTCAGGGCCTTACATTTGCTAGACAAGTACTATACCTCTAGAGCCATGTCACAAGCCCTTTCTGCTTTAGGTTAGTTTTCATAGGGTCTGGTAGCCTTTGAAATCTGACTGTGGTCTTCCTACGTATGCCTCCCACATAGCTGGTATTACAGATGTAAACCACCATGCCCAGCTTGTTTGTTGAAATGTCATCTTGTTAACTTTTTTCCATTTTGCTATTGAACCCACCTACTAAGAGTTTTTATTTGGTTATTTTACTTTTCAGTTCTAATATTTCTATTTGTTGTTCTTATGTCTTTTCTTTTTTTCTGGCACTTTCTAGTTCTTTGCAGAAGCCTTCAATTTTTTATATATGTCAAATATAATTGCTCATTGAAGCATTTTTAGAATAGCTTCTTTAAAATCTTTGTCAGATAATTTAACATCATCTTGATGTTGGCATCTATTGATTATCTTTTTTCATTCAGTTTGTAAATCTTCTGGCTCTTGGGTATGGGTGATTTTTTTATTGAAACTTTGATATTTTCGTGTTATTAGACTCTGAAGTTTATGTAAAGCTTTCGGTTTTCACAGAATTTTTTTGTAACATCACTCTTGCCAAGGATAAGATGGGTTAGCACTTACCTACTTAGATTTCTAAGAAATCTAAGATATCTAGGAGCTCACCACGATCTCAGTTGATGTGTGTGAGAGGCAGTCTCTTCATTATGGGTTGGTGCTTGTGGAAGTTCTCTTTATTCATCAAGCTTCTTTCTAACACCATACGGGGATGAAGGGCTCACTTCCTCTTAGGGGAGCTATTCTACTCCTGTCCTATAATCTCCATATACATGTATGAGGTGAGCTAGCTGCCAATTGCCTCTCATAAACTCAGTCTCTGCTTGCTTTCCCATGGCACTGTATTGTTGGATGTATTAGTGGTGCCTTCCTGTAACAAATCTTTCAGGCTGGGTAGCCTTTGCTAGTATAGATGCTAGGTCACATTTTTTTTTCCTATAATATTTCAAAAGAACGGTCACTAAAAGTTTACCATCTTTCTAGCCTGTTCCTTTCATGGTCTTTAGCTAGAGGGAGCAAGTTCTTTTGAGTTTTTGTTTTGTTTGGTTTTGCCCAGGATTGTTTTTGGGGTTTTTTGTTTTTGTTTTCCATAAACATGGGGTGTTTTAAGTCAAAAGGGAGATCAAGGAACTCATGCCTTTAGCATTTCTCTAGTTGTTAGGTCTTTAAGGGGTTCTGACTTGTCTTTACAATTGGGTATCTTTATATTTTTCTTTTTACATTTTATTGTAAAGTTGCTGTACAGAGGGGCTACAGATACATGAGTAAGACAGTGAAACAGCACTTGTCCAGCATTGTTAACCCTCCCCTTGTTCTCCCACTATCCCTAGTCCCCCACCTCTCCCACCCCTCCCCACACCCCCACCTGCCCGAAGTTGTAAAGTTTGTTTCCAATATACTGTCTTGTGGATATCATTTTTGCAACGGGTTGTCCCGTGTCCTTGTTTCAAGGCTTTGTTATTCCCCTTTCCCTCCCCAGATTAGACAAATGAATATGCAAGATGCAGGATACAGAAATGAAGTAGAGTGACAGCAGGGGACATACCAGAGGGGGAAGAACATACAAGGGAAACAAAAAAAAATCACACAGTACATTTAAAACAACAACAAGGAAAGACCTCTTATGTTCATATCTTGGGGTTCATTTCATTTAGCATCACCTTATATGGTCATATGAGCATAGATAGCTTTTATAGTGTCTCTTTTTGTTTTTACTTAAGTGGGATGAAATGAGAAAAAGATCAGAGTAGATCATATGTATCATTTGATAAAAAGTTGGTTCTAGATAGATACATACATACACATACACACAAATATACAGATATGTTTGGTCACAGGTTTTCAATATGAAATATGTTTTTTACATTCCATGGTAAATCATTTTTTAAAGTCAGCAATATGACATCACTCTCTCAATGTGATACCTGAATTTTCTGCCTGAAGCTTCACAAAATCCGAGTGCATCTCCCTATGTAATTGTTATTGAATAAGAAGTGTTCCTGTGTGTGTACCTTGGAGATTAGACAAAACCTTTCCCTATACTAGTGATACTGAAATATATAAATTAAGCACTATCTTACTATCTACTGTATTTACATTGTCTAGTACAGATATCATAGGATGTGTGAATATTTGATGTGGTGATTATAGTTAAGTAGACTTTGGGGACTGGGATTCCCTTGTAACAAACTGTTTTACAAAGATGAAATTTTCTATGTAGATAAGCAAGCCAGAGTGAGTATAAATCATGTGGCTTGGGGGAGACAATGTCCTTTACACAGCTGCCTGTGGTCTGAACATCTGGCTGGATGGACAGTCATCTGTTCCCAGCTTCACCACTGTTGTCAGGCCTACAATTAGGCAACTTGTGAGTATGTTGTGTGGATCTAGCACTTCAACCTTGTTATTTTTTCTCCTCTCTTTTCTGTAATGGAATGTCTTCTGCCTCCCTAGCCTCTTCATGTCTGGAATAGGGAAACCAACTGTTACCGGTTACTTAGACTTTCTGGGAAAAACAAGCTCACCATTTAATGATGCTGAATTACTTTGTGCACAGATTTGTATTTTAACCCTGTTGTTTTTGATAGGGCTAAAAAAAGGAGTGCTCACTATAGTTTTATGTTTGTAGCTTTATCATGTATACAGAAGCAGCCATTTTGATAACCAAGGAGAAATTTGAAAAGTCATGTTTCGTCTCCTCATAGCTTGACCCAAATGACAAAATTAAACACAATCGAACTTACTTAAATTGCCCAGGCTTGGAGAAATGTGTGGTACCTAACATTACAGTATTAGCAAAGCCCATGAGCATCTCCTTGCTGATGTTTGGGAAGAGGAGATGAGTTCTTATATCTCAGGATAAGGTGGTACTGAGTCCTACTTCAGTGAATGTTTTCTGTAAAGGACCAGATACCAAACATTTCAGCCTTTGCTGACCTCTCGGTCTCTTATAGACTCTGTTGTTATAGCACACAAGCTAGCATAGTCAATACATCAATAAATGAGCATGGTTGTGTTCTAATACAATTTTATTTAAAAACCTTGAAATTTGAGTTTCATGTAATTCTCATGTGACACAACATATTTTACTTTTTTATCTCAGTTGCTTTAAAGTCACTATGCTTGGGTCATAATGCATGTGGAAAGAGGGCAGGCTAGATTTGGTGAATGGGTCAAGTTTCTGATCTCTGTCCCAGCAGGTGTTTGTTGGGTAGATTCCCCATACCCAAGGAGACTGTGACCTCCCTTTGTATTAGCTAAGCAAAGCTTATTTCTGGTACACTTGATATAATTTCATTTCAAAAGCATCAATGATGTGATACTCATAAACACATTCCCATCATGCACCAATGTTTAAGAATGATATAGACTATGTTCTGGACACCAAGAAAAGCCCCCTCCTGCTCTTTGTTCTTTTCTAGCTCTCTCTGCTCTTTTTCTAGCTCTCTCTGAGCTCTTTCCTTCTCTTCTCTTTCCCAGCTCCCTTCTCTTTCCTAGCTCTCTCTTTCCCACCTTTCCCAGATGCTCTCTTTTCTAGCTCTTTTCTCCCTCTTTCCCAGCTCTCTCTCTTTTCCAGCTCTCCCAGCTCTTTTTCCCAGGCCTTTCCCCATGGCGTGGAGGACCAAGATGGCCTGGTGCCAGCCAGAACAATGAATAAACCTACCCCTTACCTGAAAAAAAAAAAAGAAAGAAAAGCCCCCTCCCTCCCCTGTGTTGAGTTAGAATTTTGCCTGTAGGTAAAGTTCATGTGCATTGATTCTACCTCTGAGAACAGAATTTGGGGGTAAAGGATATCTTTTTTTTGGTGTGACTATAGTACTTAATCAACTTCTGAATCACAATTGGTGTTATAAGACCTCAACTAGAATATGTTCCTGGGATATCAATTTTATTTTCAATTGCTATTGGTTAAAGTTGAGCCATATATTGCTTTGCAGTGATTCATCAGAAAGTGACTGGTCTCGTTCACAGTGGTTTCATAAGCAAGTGATTACTTTCTTCTCATAGTTTCATGGCAGGAGAAAGGCAGTTAAGAACAAAGTTGGAGCAGCCCAGTGATGTCGGAGCCAACAAGACTATTTGTCTTGACTTTCTCAGCTCTACAATCACACAATGTTTGTAACTACCCCAGACAGCACTATTTCATTTAAGAGATTGTACTATCTACACTTTTGTTTTGTGTTAGTTTGTCACTTCTAATACTGTCTCATTCCTCTCAAACTTCTTATGTTCTATATACAAAAATCTGTCTACAGACACCTGTAGCTTCAAGGGAGGCTCAGAAATGGAATATTTAGTGTTGTAGCTCTATTACTAGAGATGATAAAGGTGAGGGGGCTGGAAGTACCCTCATCAAAGACTTGTAGACCTTTTGTGATGATCAGGTGAGTTCTGGGCAGTAGTCTCTGCTGAGTTTGAATCCAGAATAAGGGAATTACTTCTATTACTTAAACAGATCCTTGGCTGGCATCTGCTTCTATCATACATGAGGGAGCTGTGGCAGAAAGTCTGTGTCCTCCAGGAACTTCTTCTCTAGCTAGAAGCAAGGCATGATGTAAAATCTTGGTACAAAATCTTAAACCACCTATCAGAACTCTAATAATAAGCATGGGAATTGGAATAGATTTGTTGCTCAGGTTACTTAGCAAAGTTTTCTGGTACTCAATGTATAAAACTGTTTTGTTAGGCTCTGCAGAAATACCTATGCAGAAGACAGACTTCATGCTGCTCAGGTGGCAGTCAAGTGTAGCAGTAGTTTCAGAACAGTACTGTAGTTTTCTGATTTAACAGATTGCTAGTGAATTACATTGCTTGAAAGCAACCTCTATTTTTTCTTTGGAATATACACATTATTCAGAAGAAAGCAATGGCAATAAGTAGAATGAATCAAAATCTTTCCATCATATCTCCAACTATAAACAGTGTCTGAGTACCTACTATAAGTTAGTTACTTGGCTAGACACTAGGTTTTTTAAACTCAAGAAGGAGTAATCAGTTGTGGATGGATACAATGGCTTATGTGTCTAATCCCAGCTGCTTTGGATATGGAGACTGGGCTTAGTGATGTACCCTTGTAATTTCAGCTATGTGGGTGGCATAGCTATAAGGATCATGCCATCTTGGGCCAAAAAGCACACCTACCTGAAAAGTAACTAAGACAAAGGACAGGAGGCATGGTTCAAGAGGTAGAGCACTTATCTAGCAAGGAAGATGCCTGTAAGTCCCACTATCTCAAAAAAAAAAAGTAGTATTGCCCCCCATGATTGCTCCTAAGCTAAGTAGACATGTTAAGAAGTAGCTGCACTGCATGCAACTACTTAGAAACTACACAGAAAGAGCCAAGTTTTCCCAGAAAAAAGGTGAATTGTCAACATTGCTTAGGATACACAGAGCACTATTTTAGTTAAAGCTTCACAAGAAAAAGGAGAAAATGCTTGTCTCCTGAAGGGGTTGTTCTCCATACAAACAGTCAAAAGGAACGACATAATTTTGTTTAAACAAATCAGTTCTGCTGAGTCCTGCTAGCTCGTACATACTTAGTAGGCTGAGATCTAGGATTGTGGTTCTAGGCCAACCTGGCTAGAAAACTTTACTAGATGCCATCTCCAAAATAACCATCAGAAAGCTGGGCTTTCTGATGGCTCAAGTGGTAGGACACCAGCTTAGTAAGCAATGAGGCTCTTGAGTTCAAACCCTAGTTCTGCAACAAAGCAAAGCAAAAAACAGTCTGTCAACCAAAGAAGCACAAAGTGTATTGAAGTAGGGAGAGTGGTGCCGTCTTGGCCACATGGTGGATGGTAGTGTCTGGCCTCTTGTCTTCATGGTGGGGAAAGGTCAAGTGTCCCCTGCCCCACCCTTGTGATGGGCATGCCTAAATCCCTGGAGGCAGGAGCTGGCACTGGATTGATAGGTTACTAAACCTGTCAGTCCAGTTCCTGTGACCCTCTCCCCTGACCTGACCCCATTTAGGCCCCACCCAGCTCAGGTGCAATTATACCATGCCATGTGTCTCCATGTTTGTGTCCTGTTTCCTGTCTCTTGGCTCCTCTCTGGTCACCATGGTGTATTGTTTTTGTTCTTTCTTTCCTCTCTGGCCTTCATGGCTCAGTTTCCTAACAGTGTCAAGTGTATTTGCTGGCTGCTGGTCTTTGAGACAGGAGTCCACTGTGCAGTCACTGGCCTTTTAATAAAGACTCCAAGACTGGACCTTTCAAAATGTGGCATCTCTGTTTTCTTACTGTACAACAGTATTGGGGAGCAGCTAGAAGTTTCTATCTAAAGGCAGTGGAGGTGCAATTTGTGCAGAAGCCAGTTCATCCTAAATACGTGCTCTGTACTATCTCCATTCAAGGCAAACTCTAGCAGAATGAAAGACCATTAAATTGGAATGAGGTACTATCCTGTGTTTCCTGTGTGGAGCTTGTGCTCTGGGTGAGGACTGGCAGGATTAGGGAGTTGAATGACTTCTTAAAGAGTAAGATTCACTTGTAATTCTGAATGAATGCAGTGTGATCTCCATGGCTCATCTTGTACCATCGTGCAGAGACATTATAAAGTCTAGCACTTCTGCATAGTCACATCAGAAAAGTTACTCTCAGAGGTGAGGCCCTGGAGGGCCCAGGTTCGCCTCCAGCCATCAGTCACCCAGTTGGAATACCACCTAATTGGGAGAAAATTTCTTCTCTGGGGAAATTCTAGAGCAATCTAGTACTGCTGTGCCACCATTATTTTTCACATATGAACGGAAACAAGTAAGTGTGTCCTAACGAAATCACAATGAGATTGAGAAAACTCAGATGGTTGAATTTAAAATATCTTCGAAACTTTTCTTTCCACTTCTGGACATAGTGTAGTGGAAATAAGGAAGAGTGTTTTTCTTTGTTGGTTTGTAAAGTTTATCTTTTTATCATGATAAAGTATGAAAATACCATTTGAACTTTGTAAGCATACAGTTCCCTGACATTGAATAATACATTCACATTTTGGTATGTTACCAATATCCACCTCTAAAACATTTTTGTTCTCCCAAACTGGATCATTCATTACACATATAACTGGCCAATAGCTACTCATTTTTATCTGCCTGAGACTTTGGGTAGTCAGGGTTTTATTTTCCATCTGCATATGTTTTGACTATTCTCTTATAAGTGGAATCATGTGATATCTGAGCTTTTGTGCCTGGCTGATCTCACTTAGCATGCTGTTTTTAATGTTCATCCATATTGTAGTGTCGATTAGAGTCTCCTTTATAAGGTCGCTGAAAAATATTTCAATTGTGTGTATCCTATTTTGTTTACCCATTTTTTCCATCCATGGCCATTTGGGATCTTTCTACTTCTTGATTGAACAATACCACCTATTTTTCTCCCTGCCCATTTTCCATCAAATCGGTCTGTCATGCTTCCTTTATACCTGCTCCTGCCAGTCCTCCCTCCAAGAAAGATCCATTCCATCCCAGCTCTCCTTCCTTCTCTGTGGGAAAACCATCATGCACTACTCTTCTGTGAGAGCTTGGATTTCTGTGTCAGAAAGCCTTGTGGGATTTTTGAGCTCCCATGCTGCCTCATGCTTCATTTCTTCAGAAAGTACTGCAAGACATCCACTAAGTTGGTCTATCTGTGCCCCAGCACAATGTAAGGGCATGTCAGCATGCTCTTCCCTCCCATGTCTACTCCAGCACATATGCGCCCTTCAGAAATACTTAATGCACTGAAGAAGGAACCTGAGAACTTCATTTACATAATCTTGCCTTAAATCAGAAGGAAACTTTTTTTTTGTCCTACAAGTAAATATTTGGCGCACAAAATGTAGGATACCTATAAACAAGAGGTATTTGACTTTCTGTTCACGTAGCTTAATTCCTCACACAAATATTTTAATCCTCCATAGCTGTTTGCTCTTTGACTGCAAACTCAGTAGTTGATTTAGGTTTTTGTGCTTGGACTTATTTATTTCAAACGATTTCTGACAGGTTTTTGCTTTGTTTTCCCTGAAATTTTGTGACCCTAATATTTGCAAATCGGGCTGCTTTCCATTGCCTTCTTTGATGTGACTTTTGTCTCTGCTCATCTTATAAATTGTACACACGTTTTGCTTTCTTGACTCTGTCCTATCCTCTCCCCTTCCTTGCTTTCACTAAAGTTATTTACTCAGTTTGTTGGGCTCAGCAACTTGTAGGGCAGCTTCAAGACTCTCTTCTATTGTCATTGCTTTTCCCAGCCATTCCTGTGCAAATGGATTTCTGCATATTGAGTTGACACTGCAGGTGGCTGGAGGTCTTTACCTGGCATGCCTCTACTCTTAGTAATGCTCGTGTGACCATCACTAACACTGAATTCTTCAGAAGGAAATGTGGAAATTTCACAGACTTTATAAACGCTGCTTTTTAGAAAAAAAAATGAAGCAGGGAAATTTGTTTTTACTGCAGATACACGACTACTCTAGTTCTGTTTTGAAATGCCATTTTGAGGGCACCATCATTTTTTCATGTTCAAAAAAACACGCCTCCCCACAAGTTGGAAGCCAGTGGCCCTGCTGATTGCAATGTAGAGTAATGCACAGGTAGAATAGAACTTCTTTTATGGAGAGGGAACATAATGAGAGGAGGTGAAGGAAGTATGAGAATCTCCTTTGGTGAGAGGAGATAGAAAAAACTGAGAGGTGCTGGAAGCTGGCTAGCATATTACCTACCATATTGGCTACTATAACAACGGTTGGTATTCCTTGGTCCTGAATTTCAAGGCAGAAAGCAGCAGGGGATATTGCTACAGAGAAAGAGCACAGCTATCTCTTTTTCTCTACCTCATTAATGGATCTTTCAACTCCCAACAGAAGCACACCTTTTTAGTGTAATCACACTTTGTATATTTAATTGATGATTCATTGTAAGTAGGAGAGTCGGGAATTAATATTAACAGTAATTAGTCTCCTGCCCTCACAGGCTTTGACTACTAAATTCTCTTTCTGCCGCTGCCCAGTTTTGGCAGAAAATAGTTTAGGGAATCAACCCTTGTTGAAGGTCAGTTTTAAGGTAATCCTTTCTTCACATCTGGGGTTTTAGTTCAATAACGGTCACATGACTTTGCTCCTGGCCAATTGGAAAGGAGGAACACTTGGAGGAAGTTTGGGAGAAAGAGAACTGTGGTCAACCAACCAATGTGGGGGAAAAAAAGGTCTGGCTTATAGGTCTGGATGCTGTAAGTGTCCTTAAGTTTAGCCTGAAAATAATGCTCTGGATAGCAGCAGGGAGATGCAGAAGCAAAGTCAGAGTTCTTTAGACGACTGAAGAACCACAAAATCAGCCAACTGTAAACTTGTACTAGGACTGGATTTTCTGTCATAAAAGCCCAACCATTTTCTTCCTATTTAATCTCTTAACTTAAAATCATGTGCATTCCAACTTATCTTTGATCTTTCTGACCCTTTTGAGATACCTGTATGACCTTGTGTAAACCTTGGAACCCTTGAAACCTCATTTCACTTATCTGGAAAATGAATGTAATTATGTCTTCTAGAATTTTTTTGTACAGATTATTTTAGATTCAGAACAAAGCCTGAGGCAAGGCACATGCACTAATACTTGTTGAGTGCTTATTCTGTGGCAAGGCTAGTCCTTGGTTTTAGACATGTAGTAACTGATGGTAGATACATATAAATATAAAACAGTAGAAATATGGTTATATGCATATGAACCTCTGTACAATCAGGTTTTCACATCATGCAGATGTATGTTTTCTTTAGATCATATTCACTGGATACTTTCTGTTCCACATGTATGGGCTAGACTGGAAGGTCTCAGGAGCAGAAATAAGAAAGCATATTTGAGAAGACATATTTGAAGAATAACAAGGTATATTTGAAGAAGTCACATTTTAGACTTGAAGTCACATTTTGAACTTGAAGAAGTTAGGGAAATATCCTAGAAAACATGCTTTTGGTTTTATTATTGAGATTATTCATATTCAAGGATGTAGGGAAAATAAAATAAAAGGACTGAGAGCCATTGAGTTTGATAATCCTGAATTCACTTGAGTCTTTTCTTCTCTTCCCTGTAGTAGTGATAACTAAAATTAGCTGGTTTGTCTGCCTCTTCCATTAGATTATTCTGTGAAGGGGCTGCCTGTCTTTTTGTAAATCAGTGTAGCCAGGGTCTGCCCCATGGATGTCCTCTAGTAAGCACTTTTTAAGTATAGGTTGAATGAATGCAAGAGTGGATGTTTGGAGAATAGAGAAGATTGGGGTGGTGGTAGAGGAGATGGGCACTTTCCAGCTGAAGACAGAGGTATACACCAAACCACAGGAATGAAATCATTGAATGCATATTGCAATACGAAGCTGGATGATTTGGGATTCTCATCTGTAATGTAGGCCTAGTGAGGTGCTTGAAATTAGATACCGGATTTGCACGTAAAGCTTTTTGCCTTCCAAGCTCTTACCCGTTCTGTTTCTTAACACTGAGATGTAGATGCCTTGTTTCTTTTCACTTAGGCCTATTGTAATATTTCTTAATGGGCTTTAAAAAAAAATATGTGTGTGGTATTATGGCATGAACTGAGGGCCTCGACTACCTTACCATTTAAGCCAAGCCTTTTTGCTTTGTTTAAGTGATTGTGTTTTTGCTTGGCGTTGGCCTCCAACTGCCACACACCTATCTTTGACCTCTGGTATACTTGGGATTATAGGCTTACACCACTAAGTCCTCCTTATTGATTGAAATGGGGTCTTGCTAACTTACCAACTCTGGCTGGCTTCATGCTGTGATGTCCTAAGTAGCTTGGATTATAGGTGTGCATCCTCATGTCTGACACTTTCTTTGTATGATTTACTTTCTGAGTTCCATTTTGGTCCTCTTTTCTAGCTCTCCATTGTGGTTTAAATCCACGGGGTATTGATCACCCTGCCCACGCTGATGGTATTAAATTGCAAATTGATGGTGAAAGTGTGGAATCTCAATCCATTAAAAACAAAAGTTTCCAGAAGGTGCCTGACCAAAAAGGAACCCCCAAGAGACTTCAGGGAGAAGTTGAGACAACTAAGGTAAGTAGTAAACTGTTAACTGAAGAGAAGCTAAAGCCACAGCTCTGCTATCTTTGTGGTCCCACCACAAAAACCTGGCCATGCTTCCATGAGCATGCATCCTGAGGAAAAGGGATAAATAAGTGACGATGCTGACTGTCAATCTTATCGCACAGCTTGTAGAGAAGGCCATCTTGGGCTTAAAGCTACTACTTTAGGACACTAGGCATCATGTCACTTTGTGAGTCTCAGATTCTCCATCCGTAAAGTGGGAATCATAAACTCTACCTCTTCCCCTGGTTTGAGCAGATCAAATAATTTGGTACTTATGGAAACATTTTGTAAAAGTCTGGGCATAAAAGGCTTTTGCTGACAACTCAAGTTAACTAATGGTACCTTACGAAATGTATGTAGGTCGGCAGATTTCAAGAAAACGCTACATTTTCTCTTCTGTTGCATTTAGAAGGTTAGGTGTGTGCCATCTTTTTTTTTTTTTATCATAGGCAGTAATTAAATATAATGATCCCAGGACTTCAATTAATAAACATTTTTCTCTTTTGCTGTAGGATACTTGCTTATCAGCATAAATGGAGATATAATAAAATTGACAACATGTTAAAGATTTATGAAAATGCGGGGTTTTGAGGGTAGCTGTGTAAGCATTATGCCGACCTTTGATCCTCAGCCCCACCCAGACCTGACCCCTCCCTGCCCTAGAGGTCCAGCCATACAGCTGGCCCCTCCCTCTCTCCACCCAGACCCATCTGAACTCCCATCTACCTCACTTCCTAACCCTCAGACCCTGCTGCTACCTGGATAGTGGAGGCTGCCATGTGTTCTCTCTCTGGGGCAAATATGGCTCCTCTAATAAACCTTGTAATCATCTTTCTCCTATGCCTGCCTGCCCCTGCATGGTCTCCAGGGATGGATGTGACGGATCCTTTCAAGATGACTCTTTTTTTCTTTTGCCAGTCCTGGGGCATGAACTCAGGGCCTGGACCCTGTCCCTGAGCTCCTATTTGCTCAAGGCCAGCACTCTACTACTTGATCCACAGCACCACTTGTGGTTATTTCTGTGTATGTGGTATTGAGGAATTGAACCCAGGGCTTCATGCATACTAGGCAAGTACTCTACCGTTAAGCCACATTCCCAGCCCAGTTGGTGACTTTTTGATGGGTGGCTTCTCAGAAGGGCTTTCTATAATGAGACTGGCACTTTATGAGTTTCTGTCTGAATCCAGTGATAATATTCAGTGTTGAAGATGTTTGTTTTATTTTTTCCATTGGAAAATGAAGGCATTAATGTTCATATGACATTTGATTTCTCCCTTTGTATATTCCCTGCAAGAAAACACCTTTTCTGTTGCTTGTTGAATGAATGAAAATTTACAGAGATTGAAAAACGAATATAAGCACCACAAAAACCCTTAAGTCAAAAGGTTGCTTTGCTTTTCCCTATATAAGGTCTTCCAAATTAAAATTTGAGGTTTTTTTTCCTTTTTGCTTTATCTATAGTTTTGAATAATCTCAGTGGTTACCTCCTTTCCTTAGCTTAGATGGTTAACAACTAATGTCATTAATTGCGCATGCGAATATCTGTGCATGTGGTTGGAAGTAGGGAGTGCAGATTGAGGGAGAGATTACAGGTGTTTCACACTAGGCATTTTAGCTGAGAACAGTTGAGTCTCACTGGAAATTGGTTGATGGCTCTTGAAGTTTTTCTGTGAGCAGGGTTTGAAGTAAATGCCTTTCTATCTTGACTAAACTTGACTAGTCTGAGGAGCCACACAGGCATCTTGAAAAAAAAAACAGGGAAAAAAATGTTGTCAGCATCTTCTTCTTTTAGTAAGAAGATTAAAATAGAGCTTGCTTGAATAGGATTAAGAAAATAATGATACTGATGTCTAGCATACTCAAAGTAAAGGTGGGATAAAAGACAACTCTTGATAACTTGTCTGATTTTAGTTTAATGATAAACGTTTCTATGTTATACTTCTTTTATTTATAAAAATTGTTAATAGAAAAATCTGGTTCAAATCTGATAGGATTTGATTACTTGTGAATTATTTTAAATTAGTGCTCTAATAGAAAAACCTGAATTTTGGAGTGGTTTCCCATTGTAGTTACTGTAGTACTGATAACATAATTCATTCATGATATAGATCTCAGTAGGAGCCCTTCCTCATTAATAGGTCACTTATTGGAAACTAGGTTTATCTGAATTTGTATAAATGATCTGAAATAAATGCCCAAAGGAGCTTGAAGAATATTCAGGAGCTTTTCACTTTGATATCATATTTAGATGAAATAGTTGCCTGCTTTATTTTTTTCCCTTAAAAAACAAAAGTTGTTGTTGGGAAAGACAACGGATGATTACTACAGGCTTTGGTGTCACACAGATTCTGAGGTTTCTGTCCCACAGATAATATAAACTTGTTTTATGCATGTGTAAACACATTTACATTTTCTCTTCTCTTACATTTAGAGGGTAAGTTGTGAGTCACCTTCTTTTCTCAGGCTGGTAATTGAATCTCTGGTATCTTGACCTCCTCTAAACTTATTAAACCTCTGGCCAGAAGTACATGTATTTAAAGCCATTTGGTAATATAAATAAATTGGTATTGCTTTTCTGGATGGCACTCTGATAGAAGGTATTAAACTTTTACATGGATATAATTTTCAGGCCAGTAATTCCCTTTCTAGGAACTTATCCTAAGGAAACAATCAAATGTACAAAGATAGCTATGAGAGAGTGGGCATTGTATTACTGTTTATAAGAGAAAAACATTGAAAATGGCTCAAGTATCCATTCATAGGATGCAGGCTAAAGAAATGGTGTGTGTTCCTGCAATGGAACTCTTTTTTTTTTATAGAAGGATGCAAGAGACCTATACCTATTATTTATTTCATTTGGGAAAATGGATGTGATAATACTTTTAAGTGGGAAGGGCTGCAAAAAGATAGGTTACTGTCATGTGTGTAATAATGGTCTCACTTATGTAAAAATATCTTCTGTATATCACTATAGTCAGCGAAGGTTTTCTTCATACTT
Source organism: Dipodomys ordii (assembly GCF_000151885.1). NCBI lineage: Eukaryota > Metazoa > Chordata > Mammalia > Rodentia > Heteromyidae > Dipodomys > Dipodomys ordii. The sequence goes on from NW_012267367.1 coordinate 4,043,867, forward strand.
TCAGCTGTAGTTTATATCTGAAGTTGAGATTAAGTGGGACACTTTGACTTTCTATACTTCTGTTTCATTTGAATTTTTAATACCATGGTTAATTATAACTATTTTTATATCTCTTTTAATTAGACCTCTTTTAAAGCCTTTTGCAGACCAATTTATTAACTGATTAGCTCCACCATGATTTTTCCTGGTGTTTTGCCAAGTTTTCTTCTCTGGCTTCTCAATCTTGCTACTGAGTGTATGTACCAAAGAAATGAGTTACTGCAGCGTCTTCTGCCTTGTATTGTGGAGGCCATCTGAAGAGATACTTTTGCATTTGTCTCTGTTTGAACAGATGGCTTTGACCAGGTGTTATTTTGTGTTTCAAGTTCTCATTCTATGTGTTTGCTTTTGACTGATTACACAAATCAAGTCCTTCATATGTACATTGTGGGATCCTTTCAAGGAAAGTTCTAGGTCTGTTTGGAATGTTTGTATCCTGCTGCTCTGAGTCCAGTCACATTGGGCTTTGAAATCAATCCTTCAACACATCACCTGTTCCAGCCACTGTGAGCTTCCTGCCTCACTGCAGTGTTTTTCTGATACCTAGAGATTTTTTTCCCTTGATTTCAATCTTGATCTTATATAAAATTTAAAGTATTAAACATTTCAGTAGCACTAGAACCTCAATAGAGATTATACTATATTCTTAATCTATCATGCTGTTATATATGTATCTATATATACATTAAATATACATATATAACCATATAAATCTGCAGATCTGTGGGAGAATTAATATTATATGTGAGATCATTTTCTTATTTAGGAATTATTCATTCTCACTCTGCTAAAAACTACACTAATTCCAGAAGAAAATAATCTCTGCCACTAGTTAGAACTTATAAACTCCAATGCTTACAAACCAAAGAGAAACCAATAAGAGTATCTCTTTGTTAAGTTCTTTGTTAAGGAACTATTCAGTCTAGGTGGGAAAAAATGCAATGGGAATAGGGCTCTGCAAACTCGATGTAGAAGCTGAAGTAGATTTAAATGCCACCAGCCCTTGGGGATGCACACTGAGTATGCAGACCATACCAGCCGCTGTGATTCCAAGCTCAAGATGCAAAACCTACATTTTCATGGCTATACAAGTGGGTTATATAAGACATGAGATCTTATACGCATAAAATTTTATTTCCCCGGGAGGCCTGGAAGTTCTCCAAAGGCACAGCCTCTTTTGCCACCCCCCCATTGTCACTGGTAGAATTTGATGGGTGCTGTGAAATATGAGTAAAATTCAAATACCAAGCACTAAGGATGGAAAGTTCTCTTATTGACAAGGTTTAAGTTTCTTGGTCCAGGTATGGCATCAGAGATATTCAGGTATGTTCAGCATCGATCTTTTAGACTCAGGGTTCATGTTGTGGAAATTGAGAATGGAGTAATAGGTTAGGGCTCAGCTATATAGGACTTGAACGCTTGGGAGAGGAGCATGGATTTGCTTTTCTTTTTTTTGCTGGTCCTGGGGCTTGAACTCAGGGCCTGGGCACTGTCCCTGGATCCCTTTGTGCTCAAGACTAGCATTTTACCACTTGAGCTACGGTGCTACTTCTGGCTTTTTCTAAGTAGTTTATCAGAGATAAGAGTCTCACAGACTTTTCTGCCCAGGCTGGCTTCAAACCATGATCCTCAGATCTCAGCCTCTTACAAGGCTAGGGTTTTGGGCATGACCCACCAGCACCCAGCTTCATGGATTTACTTTCTACCAGCATTGTCCAATATGGTACCCACCTTTGGCTATTTAAACTTGTTAAAATTGTATAGTGAAATTTTTATTCCTATGAGCAAAATGCCTACATTTTATCTATGTGATCATCACATATATATGAGCTACATCATTTGGACAGTATGGATATAGATGGTGACAGTTATAGCAGAAAGTTTTGTTGGACATCACTGTTGTAATCTGAGAAACCACTGAAGTTTTTGGATGTAGAAGTAGGATGGAACATGAAATTGTGTTGGCATTTTCTGAACCTTGTCCTTGGGCTTGCTTAAGAGTAGATGTAAGGAAGCTGGGGGCCAGAGGTTCACGCCTGTAATCCTAGCTACTCAGAAAGCTGAGATCTGAGGATAACAATTCAAAGCCAGTCCAGGCAGGAAAGTCCATGAGACTCTTATGTCCAGTTAACCACCAGAAAACCAGAAGTGACACTGTGTCTCAAGTGGTAGAGCACTTTCCTTGAGCTAAAGAGCTGAGGGACAGTGCCCAGGCCCAGAGTTCAAACCCTAAGGCCAACAACAACAACAAAAAGAAAAAAGAAGGGGGGTATCTCTTTTTGAAAGTGATGTTCCTAAATACTCTGATGGTTGGAATTTGAGTTTCTGTAGCAACTCTGGCTGTGGAATAACAGCAGTCAATCGATCAGCAGGCAGGATCTTGGCTATTCCTCAAGTTGGAATTCTTGGATGTGTCATCATAAGGAAAAGAAACGTGACATTGGGAAATTAGAGGCTTTATTTCTAGAGTTGATTTCCTAAGTACTTGACAAGAACTTCTCTTTGCTGTAGTTTTATGCTTTTTATTAAAGGCTTCATAAAGCTTCTTTTTTTATGAAATATTTTCTCTGTTGTGACACTAATGCCGGGAAGCAGAGCTTTGTAAGTGGCCTTCATGTTTGCATTTCTGTCACATGCTGTTTATTTATAAAGTTTGCATCACCATCTTACAGCTGAGATGTTCAAGAATTTAAATTAATTGCCAAAATTTAGTTTCTGGCAAGCAACTGGAAGAAGATGGGACTCAAGTCTAAGTCTAAGAGCTTTGGATTCAGAGCTTTGGATTCCCCTAACATTAAATGGGCAAGCTATTTATTCCAGAAGAAAATAAAATCTGTTACACAGAGAATCTGGCCAACTAGGCAAAAGAAGAAGTTAAAAGGATGCATGCATTCTTTACCCCTCAGAGAGAAACCCAGCAAATCTTGATTACTATATTATGTATGGAGGAAACAATGCCACCTTGAAAATAGTGAATGATTGCCTGCATTTGGCTTTGGGATGCATTGTGTGACTCTTTGGCAACAGATAGCCTTTTCTCATTAGTGTAATATTAGATTTAGTTTGTATTTCTTTGGCACAGAGTTAAAAGAGCTGGCCTGTAACTTGGTGCTAGAGGCAAGAGAAAGAAAAAGTCTGGTGTTTCGAATAAGCCACAGGCTACAGGCCACAAGCTTGGGGGTGGGTAAATGACAATTGACTGCAGGGACATTTGTTACAATGTAGGAGATTAAAACAGAAAGCTAAATAATTTAGACTTAGGTTAAAAGATGAAGAGTAGATTATACTTAACCTTGGTCAAATTACATGGCTCAGCTCCCTCTGAGAAGGGCTGGGACAGTTTGGGGGATAGAATGATCTCATTTTTGGCTATCTGTATTTTTTGGCTCAAGGAACAAGAGTGTCTCCAAATGAAGTCAACCCAATATGTCACCAATCATAGGGAAGGACTTAGTGCATGAGAAACAAAAATGACCACATATTATAAGAATTGTCATAGGCTCTGATCAAGAGAGACAAGCAAGAATGACTTCATGCTATGTGGGTTCAGGCCCCAGTATCTCTCCCTTGGCTACAGTCAGCTCATATTTGAAGAAGTAAGCATTTATGATTAACAAATAGAGCTCTAAAGAGCATAATAATAAATAGAGTACACTAAGCCATAGTTGCATGGTATTATCAACAAAGAAGAAACTCCAGGGAGTATCTGACCATCTCATTTATCTTACTGCGTATGGGAGCTGAAACTTAGATTAAATTGCTTCTATATGAAGTTGGCAGTGGTACCATTTACCCTAAAACACAGTTCCAGTATATGATCAATGTTTTCACATTACTATGATTTTTTAAAAAATGGTATGTGAAATAAGTACTTGTAGCCTTTTGGTTAATGCTACATTTCTGGTGGCCTAAGACTACAGTGTGTGCCATTTATGTTGCAGGATGAAAGTTAGTTTAGTATTCAGGAAAGATAGAATCTCAAGGAGTGGATGTATCAGAGGGCCCAATTCTAGTTCCATTGACAGTTTCCACGTAGCACAGATAAGCCTTAGGAGAAGAAGAATACTTAGTGTTTGAGTTTCAGAGATGACCTGCCAGTTTGTACTCTGCCTACGTGTTGTTCTTGTCCAGACAAAAACTCCGAAGATCCACATCTAGCCTTTTCCATCCTGGCAGCAGTTAAAAAAAAAAAGTGCTGAATTGGTTAAGATATTCCAGAATTGCAAGTATCTTTTAAGATATCTCAGAATTGCAAGCATCTATGTGAAGACAAATGTTCAGTGCTTTTTTTGAGAAAGACAGGAGAACTCGTGGCATTATTGGGTAAATTTTGCAGGTAAATCCAACAAAGAAACCTGCCTCTCACCCAGGGATGTCCACCCCAGCCAAGTGAAGAATTAGGAGCAGGTAGTGGAGAGCCACGTAGAGAAGGATGGGGCAGTGCAAGTCAAACAGTGGAGGGTGCAGAGGAAAGCTGGGTTGGGTCTTTACTACACTTGTGGGGGAGGGGGGCTGATACTAGTACCTTGTGTCTTCATAAATATACATCTTCTCTAAGCATATGGTTTATTTTCTCTCTCTCTCTCAACATGCATACCCTAATCTATCTGTAAAAAAAAATGCAGATTGTTGGTAAAGTTTTAAAGTAATTCCTTATTTAGTTTTTCCCATAATATTCATTTTTCTAATCCCCATAATATTCTACACCACCAAATTATGACTCCGTGGACTTGGGTGACCATTTAGAGCCATTTAGAGTTTGCTCTGATGTACTCTAGAAACCTTCTTTCTGCCTGAAATCGTGTTTCTTTTCTGTACCCCCAGCCCCGCCACTGGAATTCCAAAAGTACTACACTTATTTGTCTTGCTCACTAATGTCTGTTGTGACTCTCCAGCATATAATTAAGATTAAATTTTTTGAGGAATGAATAATGTAACACAGAAGTCTCTTGCCTCTGGGTTTTCCTATCTCTTTTGATTTGTAGTTATTTTATTATCTGCAGCTTTTCCACAAGAAATCAGAAGACAAATCTTGTGGGGTCCTACATCTGAGGGGATATTTTTCTCCACTGGTGATGCAACCTCTTTGTTATCTACACTATGGGCAAGGGATGCTTCTAGAGCCACTCATTGCCCTGAGTCCTCAAAAAGTCTAGATTTTCCATTGGTCCAGACAAAGCCTGATTATAGGCTATGACAAGATCCCAATCTTCATCTAGAGTTTCCAGCTTTCACATCAGGGCCTATGATCTCTGCTATCTTCAGGGCTGGCCACCATTTCAGAGGCAGAAAGAAAGGCTCCCTGAGCACTACTCAGTCTTCAGTATAAGCATCAACTCACTCTCCTGGCTTCTGACCCATTTTCTAGATTTAGGTAAAACTTGAAAGAAATAGAAAATAACTTCTTCTTTTGGAATGATTAGGAATTCTGCCAAACTGCAAAATCAGACCAGAAGTTACCAAGCAAAACCTGCAGCTGGTTTCCAAGTGTTGCTTTCACAGTCCCTTTAGCTGCAGATCATCTTACCCATCTTGAGTTGCTTATAACCAACTACAATGGATTGGTTAGCTTCTACAACAAGGGACCTTTATTTCTCACATTTCTATTGGCTAGGAAATCTAAGTTCAACATGCCAGCTGATCAGGCCCAATGGAAGTCCCCCTGCTGGCTTGCAGATGGTCACCTTCTTGCTGTGTTTGTATATAACAAACAGAGTGTCATTCAGGTCTCTTGACTCTTCTTATAAGAACATTATTCAGTGATATTCACTAGATACTATGTTGAAAATGACCTATACAACTTGTGGGGGAGTAGGGATAGGGAGGGAAAAAAAACCTGGGAGAAAATGAGGGAAGAGGTGACACTGTTCAAAAAGAAAATGTACTGAATACCTGACTTTTGTAACTGTAGCCCCTCTACATCACCTTTACAGTAAAAACTTTTAAAATAAAGAACATTACTCCCTCAGTGATCTCACCTTACCCTAATTGCCTCCCAAAGGCCTCACCTCTAAATGTCATCAATGGGTTTTAGGATTCTATATAGGAATTTTAGCAGGCACAAGCTTTTGGTCCTTGACATATACCAAATACACAGTTTAACCAAATGGCAAGTGTCTGAGTAAAATCATTATTTGGCTAAAGTTGAATATCATCATCAAAAAATGAATGTTTGAAATACAATAATAAATCTGAAATATTAATAAGAATACCTATTTATTACAACTTAATTAAAGTTGTGCCATGCAGATTTTTAACTATTGGCATTATCCAGCATTGGTAATCATTTCTTGGAGCTGTCAGCTCCTGTGGATTTTTTTATTACACACTCATGATACTAAAAATCTGCTCTCTTCCGAACAAGGTCAGTGAGGGAGTAAAATGCATTTTTGTCAAGTTGTCATTACAGTAGTAATGCTAATAGGGAAGATCCTCCATCCCCCCCCCCCAATCATTAAGCTTTCTTCCTTTCCAATAATAACTGACCTAAATAAAGACTTCAAGGGCTCTGCTTGGCATACTGGTTGATGGTCATCATGCAGTTCATTGAGTCAGCTCCATAAAGTAAAGCTTTGGACTGTAATCAAAGGTGCTTTTGAAAAATTTCCAGAACTACCAGTGGCTCACTCCTATAATCCTAACTACTCAGGAAGCTGAGATCTGACGATTATGGTTTGAAGCCAGCCCGAGCAGGAAAATCCTTGAGACTCTTATTTCCAATTATCTATCAAAAGCCAGAAGTGGAGATGTGGCTCAAGTAAGTGGTAGAACACTAGCCTTGAGCAAAAAAAGCTCAGAAATGTCACTCAGGTTCTGAGTTCAAGCCTAAGGTCTGGCAGGAAAAAAAAAATCTCAAAACCAAGCTTCATTTTACTTTTATCCTTTGTAGTTGTCCACCCCCCGCTCCCCGCCAGCAATGTTTTTACAATTCCATTGTTAAACCTAATTCTCAATTTTCTCAATTTAACTATGAGATGATTCTTGTTAATGCCTGAGTCAGACCATGTCATTCCTCTGCTGATACATTCTCATTATCCAAATTAAAAGCCAAAGTCCTTACATTGTCCTTCCGGATACTGTGTGATCTGTCCCCTGGCCAGTCACACCTGTTATCTGCTCTTGATTCAAAGCATGCACCTGTCCTCCTCAGAGCCTTTCCACTGGCAGCAACCTCTGCCTGGCAGACTCTTCCTTCACGATGCATAAGATGTACTCCTTCCTCTCCTTCAGATCTCAGTTCCAGAGGAACTGGATGAGGAGGTAATTCTACTCAATTTATAATCTCTTCCCCGATCCTCTGACTCATCCTGTTATCCACCCCCACACCTTTATCCATTTTTATATACAAAAGAATATTTAATTTACTAATTGATGGTGCCAACTGGACAAGTATAAATTGTGTTTACTCAGTAACAGATCCCCGGGTCTCACAATAATAGGGCTGTTTTCAACTTTGCGGTCTATGACCTTCCCATAGAGAAACTGCTGTCATTCACCACTATTTGTGCTAATAATTGTTCACTTCTTTCCTTTCCTCTAGGTCTCCCTGAATGACTCCTTCTAAACAGTAGCCAGGGAGAAAAAGTGGCATGCTGTGGTAAAAGGCTGCAACAGCAAAACTCGGGACCCTAGAGATTCTGTGTCCTCCTTCTCTTTTGTGGAGTGCAGTGGCTATGTTTTGTTGTTAAGATGGCTAAGCTTAAATTCAAAGGACTTTGATCAACAGGTCACTCCATGGAGGACAGCTTTCCAGAAGCTGCCTTAGAATATACTTTTTATGGACAAGAAATACAGTGTCATCATGTCTTGGTTCTGAGGGATATTTAGCAATCTTAGCTTACCTACATTAACCCAGGTAGCATCTAGAAAGAATGTCACAGTGCCTCATCTTAGATGATAAGCACCTCTCAGGCATGCATCTTGCTGAACCTCAGGCTAGGGACAACTCCTAACAAACATAAATGAACTTTATGAATATCCATCACAACCTATGTCTTTTCAAAGATGTGGAGACTATCCGTGCTTTTTCTAACTCTGAACTACTGAACTAAAATTTAATGACCATTTGAAGATTCCAAAGCTTCTCTTCTAGAGCCCCGGGTGTCAGGACATTTGAAGGTATGCATTTTCCTAGTGCCCCATTTGGTCTTTATTTGTAATTGACAGCACTTAGCAGCTGCCTCCACCTCCCTCTGGTGCTATGATTTTCTTTCCTGTGGCTCTGGCTTTCTTTCCCATCTGCCGCTGAGTGCTCGAGCCTTGCTACAAGTCTCAGTTGCTAGGCTTGAGAGTTAAAGATGAATGTTGTTGGGTATGTCATTCCTCTGTGTGTGTGTGTGTGTGTGTGTGTGTGTGTGCGCGCGCGCGCGCGTGTGCGTGTGCGCGCGCCTGTTAGGTAGGTTGAATAGGGGTTAATCTACTTACGTAATTACTGTGTTTTGAAGAGTCTGACCTATTTTTCCCTCCTGAATGCTAATCTGACCTGCTATTTACATATCAACTTTCTGAAACACAAGTGCTTCTCCTTGGATGACCCCCTCTCCTCTTGCGCTTACTTGGCTAGTATTTATCACCAACATCTGGAGTTTAGTTATTTACGGCCACGCTTATTGGTGCAGTTCTGTGAGTCATGGCAGATTGTAGCCAATTCTGCCATTTTGTTCAGAGTGGCCCCCTCAGAGTCCTGAGCTTTTGCAGCCATTTCTTGGGAAGCAAAGATTGTGTGTTCATGAACTATCCCAGAGAAAAATAATGGTTACAATTTCAGTGGGCATTAAGAACCATCCAATGCAGTCTTCTTATTTTACTGATGAGATATTTATAGGTAAAGAAGACAAATGGCCTGCAAAACTTTATAAGCAGGTTACAGAGATTCAAGTAAGAGCTAGCTTTTTCCTCTTCATGTGCTATGTGCACCGTGACTTTTCCTAATGGGTCTTTATTCAATACTTGATCCATAATGTTTCTGGGGAAAATACCTTCTTCATTCATAAGTTACTTCTTGGGTGTCCTTTTAAGTCAAGGAAACAGGAAATTTGGGGTTGGTTTGGGTTAGTTTGGGGGTTTAAAGGCTTCTGAGTCTTCCTGCTGGAGTTCCCTATACAGGCAGGTTAGGAGGGAACAGACCTATAACTTTCTGCTCTTGATTGAATGGCAATTGTTGGCTGAGAATGTTATGAGAAGGAACTGGCTCCTCCCACTGTTGTTAAATGTGGTTCCCAGGCCTTCCATATATTTCATTCTTTTCCAAATATATAGGTGATATTTGACACCATAGCTATAAGCTAGATGTAAATGAGTTAGTACTGCCAAAACCTTTCACCAAATTTATAAAGTGATCTTTTCACTCCTGAATTAATCTCTGCTAGTCTCTGGACATGGCTGTCTCTTTTAACTGTATTTTTTTTTACCACTTTTGTTTTTTGGCACTTTTTCTTTTCTTAAAAATGAGATTGTGCATGTTTGTGTGTTCCTCTGTCATTAAAACACCACCATTATAACAGTGTCTCCTTTAAAAATAAAAATGCGGTCTTGAAGTATAATAGTCTCCAAGATGGTAATCTCCAAGATTACCATGGACTCCTTCTTCTTACTGTTCCCCTCCTGGACAGTCTCTGTGCAGATAGCAGGCAGACCGACTGTCCAGGCAAGCCTGGCTTCCCTGTGGGTCCTCCCCCTGCATTTTTAATTGCTTCATGGGCAGTTGTGCGTGGCTGCTGTCCTGTCACAGGGCAACAGCAAGGGAATATGGCAGAGAAAGGGCTGCATCTTCTCCTTAGGAATGCCCAAGTGTTTGATATAGAAATCAAGGAGAGAAAATCCAGTATAATCAATGGTAGTGAACCCTGTTTTATAATCACATAATTTTCAAAGGGAAATATTTCTTTTTTTACTAAGTTTTTTATTGTGAAAATACCATACAGAAGGGTTACAATTACATGAGCAAGGTAATGAGTACATTTCTTATCCAGCATTGTTGCCTCCTTTGTTTTCCCCCTCCCATCCCTGCCCTCCCATCTCCATGACTACACTCCCCCCCCCCACCAAAGTTGTAGTTTGTTTCTCCACATAGCATCTTGTACATCTCATTGTTGCAGTGGGTCCACCTGCATCCCTATTTAAGCAGAAAAGGTCAGATAAGATGATGTTAGGCGAAATGAACCCCAAGATAAGGACACAGTTGTTTTTTCTTTCTTGCTATTGTTTCTAATGTATTTATAAAGTGATTTTTTTGTTGCTTTGTATATCCCTCCCCCACAGTATAACCCCTGTTTTCACTGTATTTGATGTTGGTATAATTTGGGGCAGGGAAGGGAAAAAACAAATTGTTTAAATAGGGAAATATTTCTTTATAGATAAGAATAGGTAAGAATTATTGAAGCCGGGAGCCAGTGGCTCACATCTCAGGAGGCTGAGATCTGAGGATCGAGGTTCAAAGCCAGCCTGGGTAGGAAAGTCCGTGAAACACTTATCTCCAATAAACCACCAGGAAAACAGAAGTGGTGCTGTAGCTCAAGTGGTAGAACACTAGCCTACCTAGCTGAAGAGCTGAGGGAGAGTGCTCAGGCCCAGAGTTCAAGCCCCATGACCAACAAAAAATAAAAAAATAAAAAGAATTGTTGATTAAATTTTTTTCTAAATCTTTGCCTTTTATTCTTGGTTACTGGGTATTGGTATTTGTCTTCATGGACTGAGCAGAAATCTGTTGTTACATTTTATAGCTTTCTGAACAAAGTTTATTAATCACAGAGTCTTTTAAACCATAAACTTTAATGCCCTAATTTCTTTTACCCTATTCAAAAGTTGCAATTTAACAGTTGGCTCCTTTTAAGACAGTTTTAAGACAATAATAAAAGTTTAAGTTTTAGATACTTATAAGTGGTTTTAATTCCTCTTTAAAGTTGACCTGACAAGGACAAGGTAGATAAAATTTAAAATATAGAGGTGCAGATGCTCTTTTCATTAAAAAAGTTTTATTACCATAGCAAATTTATTTGCTATGCATTAGCAAAACTTTAAATTTTGGTAATATTGAAGCCAAAATGTCATTAATAATCACTCCACCAAGTTTATTTTTCATTAGCACTGTTTTTAACTTTGACTACTATACAGATGTACTTACACACAGTTTTGGAAATTTAGCTGCAAGTTTTCAAATGTAAAAACTTGCATATCATTTTAGATTAAGAACAATGCAACTTTGAAGAGATAATAAATATGACAAATACTGCAAAATAGAAAAGTATGTTTTTGATACCTGATATTCCTCTGTAGTACCTTTGGCCTATAATTGATAACCTTCTCCTAAAACAATGCTGTTTAATTAGTTTTTATAACAAGGATAGACATAATTCAATCTTTCATGTGTTAGATTATAGTGTCTTAGTATTAATATTGAGGTTTTTATCATGTGACCTTTCATACACATATTTATTGGTTATAGTAATAATTCAGATTTAAGCCCTAAAAATATGATGAATTTTCTTTCCTTGAATTCTTCTATAAGTAGAAATAAACAAGCCTTGTTTATCATTGCATATGCTTATGTTGCCAAGTCTGTCCCATGCTTCCTGTGAGCTGGTACCTATGGAAACCCAAGTTTTCATCTTTTAGTTTTCCATGTCCAAAGATTAGAAGAATTTCTCAGAGCCTAACGCCAGTTTCACAATATGGCTGTGTTAAATGCCACTGAATACATCCATGTGGATGAGAGAGTGAGAGAGAGAATTTCGGAAGTCAGTCCTGCACTGAGAGCGATGTCAATAACTTATCTGTACATGAAATAAGTTAACTATATTGTGCCATATATACTACATAAATACATTGTACTGTATCCAAACCAAATGTGATTTTCCTCAACTTCTCCTTAGCTGAATTCCCCGAACTGTCTGTGGATGCTTCAGCATCCAAGATGTAGGATGACAGAGTGGAGTAGTGGCTGAGACAGTTATCTTAATGGACTATGGATATGATGTCTTGCTTTTGCAAATTTCACAAACTTTCCCAAATTAACTGACCATGTAAATCCATCGGGAGGGCCTTTTTCTGGCCTGGAGCAAAGGAAGCTTGGGTTCCCACAGCTTTACAGTATTGTTCCCTCTATTTAGCCTAAGTACACATCAGAATTCCCAAAAAGCATTAGATTTAGAAACTTAGATACCTTAACCCACAGTTTATGATGTGTTTGTAGTTTTACATGATCACATTTTGAGATTTTATTTTTAGCTTTCAACATGTTTCCTTTGGGGGAACTACCCTCCCTCCACAAGCACTTAATTTATTTTTAATTGAATAAAGTACAGGCACTAGGCCACCGGACCTTATCATATGAGTTGCCAAACTCTCACTCTCGGTAGAGAAGAGACAGACATGCTTTTGGTAACAGAAAACACTTGTAGAGCTGTTAGCCCAGGCCAGACGCTGTTCCAAGTGCCTGTGGTCTATGTCACCATATATTGTTCTGGCAGAATTACATGGTAGATAAACTGAAAGCCTGCCTACTACGAATCTCAAGAAATGCTAGATAAAATATTACAAACATTCTAATACATGCATGGCACAGCTTGCAAGGACATGAAGCAAATCACTGGTGCTAGAAAACACAGAGGGCACTGAAACCCAGGAATCTGAGTGTGAGACACAGCCTTGGGGTATCTGTGTTAAATCTTCCTTCCTTGCTAGAGGTGGCCACATAAAATAAGAACCTCTCTAAGCCTGTATTCTGTTGGAAATAGTAGTAGTGTAAAGAGTTTTCCCACTTGTTCAGGAACCCAAAAGGAATTTATCTGTCTTAATCTGAATTCTTGGTGGGGAAAAATGACCTAATCTTTTGGAGTTCATCTACCTGTGGCCTTAGAGTAGGTGCCTGAATCAAAATCTACTCTGAGAGAGTTCTATTCGGATATCAAGTAACTACACATAACTCCTTTCTTGAATCCCTGAACTGGGATTAAACTACCATACCAAGTGTCTAGTCAGGAAAATATCCTGACAAATCTCATTGGATAGTGCACATAATGACTTGTTAACACTTCACTTTCAAACATAGTCCACTTCTCCATTGATGTTTAACTTAGCATCAACATTACAGGCATCCTTATGAGACAGGCCATTGATGGAAATGTCCTAAGGATGGTCTGCATCCCAGCAGTCATCCTAGTCATTCTACTGTGACAGAAGAATTGACTTAGCAAGATCTAGCAATTCTAAAGTTGTATGCACATAGTAAAAAAGCCTCTGAATGGACAAATCAATTAAATAGGGAAATTGGTGAATTTCATAATCAATAGGTAAATTTTATAATCAAGAAGAAAATTTTAACCTTTTTAGTAATTGAGACCTTTGGAGGACCGAGGTTGAAACAGATATGAAAGTATGAACAGCACAGTAAACTATCTTTATATATTAGAACTTGAACTAGCAATGGCATAATACCATCTCTTTTGTGTGGATAAGCCAATAAGCTATAAGTAACAAGTTAAATATGCTAATGTCTTGAGTAAAGAAAGATAGAGGACAATTACAGAAATGTTAGATGTAATACTTTTAATAGGAGAAAAAAAACAAGGAACAACCTAAATTTATGAGTATTTGAACAAATAATTGAATTATGTCATCTCAATCTAAGTGTTTCTTCTCTCTTTTCACATTCATTTGCCCTGACATGTTAACAACGTAAGAAACCTGACACATGTCTCTTTAAAACACTGTTATGAACTTCTGGAGGACAGTCTGTGTCCTTACCATCTCTTGCTCTTAGCATTGTTACATAACATTAACAAATTATTTAAGATTGCAATTCAGAAAATCCTGGAGTCCAATAATTATTCATTCGTGACATCATGCACCAGTCAGCAAAAGTAGGATACTGAGATGTCTAACATGTTATGTTATCTACTTGTAAGTCTTGATCAGTTCTGTCACCTAAGTCCTGAAGAATGCTAGAAAGCATTCTGAAATGTGCTCTTTAATTCTTTCATGGTCTCATTAGAAATTCTTGAAGACCATATTGAGGGTTTAGAGATGTCATTTCTGTTCTAGAATATTTAAGGATGAATGTTATTCTTGGAAATATAAAAATAGAATATTATGCCAGGTGCTGATGGCTCACAACTCTATTCCTAGCTACTCAGGAGTCTGAGACAAGAGGATCAAGCTTCAAAGTCAGCCCAGGCAGGAAAGTCCATAAGATTCTTATCTCTAATTAACCACCCCAAAAATGGAAGTGGAGCTGTGGGTTAAAGAGGTAGAGTGCTAGCCTTGAGCAAAAGAGTTCAGAGATAGTGCCTAGGCCCTGAGTTCAAGCCCCACGACTGGTAAAACAGAAAATCATACTCTGTACAGAATTGTTTTTTACTCAAATATTTAACATGTCCTTTTAAGGTGATTGGTAGATGGGTTTCTATTCCTTACATTTTTAAACATGAGAATTAAGCTAACAGAATGAAACTCTAAGTTTGGTACTTTTTACTCAATACCCTCTCCAGATTATTTTACACTGATGTTTCCCATTCTCAGGATGTTATATCTTCCTCTTCATTTTTTTTTTTTTTCTGATCCAGATCAGTGGAACATCACTCATGACTAGGATATTCACAAGAACTCACTCAGGATTGGTAATTTTACCCTAAAAGTCATTTTAAAAGTCTCAGTCACTTTACTAAGCAGTGAGTTCATGTACTGCTCAAAGTGCCCATGACCCCTTACTTAATTTCATGTTGTAATAAGTGCTGGTTCCATCCAGTGGATACCTGGATGACAGAAAAATGGATTGCTCTAGACCCAAGAGAAGAGAGGTAAGTTTCAGACAAATCCCCAAATTCTTGAGGTTTCTCTGGCCTCAGCTTTTAATTAGAAAGACAGTCCATGTTATCTTGGGAATGATTTCAGTTCACAGATCAAAGGGCACATTCCAAGAGGCAGATAACAGGATATCAAGATGTAGCCTTTGGTTAGGGATGATATCAAACAGGCTTTCATACCAGATGGGATCACTGTAATGTCAAGCACTCAGAATCCTGTGTTTTTGCCATTTTCAGCTTAAACACAGGATAAAGAAACACAGACAGACTATTTTCTACTGGCAGCATACTTTTTCCACACATACCATCCAATCATACTTCCCGCTCTGTTACAGCTTGAACCAGGCTCAAAGGCCTCTACAAGTGAGCATAGGATGTCTTGGATCTTGGTTGGGTTGTATCATAAAGGCTTTGTTATGCTCTGTTTCTCTAAACATGCACCAGAGCCAGTAGGTGGTCTGCACCTCAATGATACTGTAGGTAATCTGAGGGAAACTGGGAGATGTTGGATATGCTGATTCCAAGAGTAGAAGAGACCTCTTGTTTATATTTTTTATGATATTAATATTTTTGAATGTTATTTTGATTGTCATCATGGGCTATAGAATGTACTCCCTTGTTCGATTCATTAATGAAAAGCTTTGTAGGTTGGGTCTCTAATAGTGTGGAGGAAGTGAAGCCTATGACTACCTAGTCAGAGTGATGCCGGAGGCTACAGGTTCCATGGTGGGAGGAAAGAGGGAGGGAGAGGGACTGCTATTTTAGGGAAATGTATTTAGTATGATTTTATTTTTTCTGGCACCCACTCAAAAAGAAAGAAAAATACCATGAGCAAACTGCAAAACTTGGGTAGGAATGTTTTCATTGTTTTGTTAGTGATTTAAACAAAACAAAGAATGGAAATCAAGTGCAAAGATAAACAACATCCGGAAAGGAAATTTCCAGTATGTGCCCTGAAAAAGTTTTCATGGAAACTCATTTATAATTAATTGATATGAAGAGACATCCTGTATGTGACTTGGTTTGCTTTATTTTCACATTTGTTATGTTAACAAACAACAGATGAACGTTAGTTCTTTTGTAGTTGCTCAATTACTATTTTCCCTTATTTGCTTTCCAAACTCTTAATTGGTCATTTATAGATATGAATGCACAGACATAGAAAAGTATGGTCTAAGATATATATATATATACACACACACACACACACACACACACATACACACACACACACACACATATGTTTTCTCCATAGAAACCACACCAATGTTATATTCTTTTGCTTCTTGATTTTTTTCCCCTTTGTCACTGTTTTTGATTTTTGTACCTTTGTCCTATATGTAAGTTTATTTGTTTTAGGGAGGCTAAGAGGGAGCACAGGGCAAAGGGTGAACAAATGCAGTAGTGATACTCACTGGACACTATGCTGAAAATGGACTATACAAATTGTAAGGGAGGAGGATTAAGAAGGAAAAACTGGGAGAAAACAAGGGAAGAGGGGACACTGTTCAAAAAGAAATGTACTCATTATATAACAGTACACCACGGTTACAATGACAATTTTTAAAAAAAGAAATCACACCAAGAGTACATCTTATGTACTTATGTATCAAAAGACTGATTAATTAGGGAACTGGCTTATGTGCTTATAGTGACTAGTGAGTTGAAATCCATATGGCAGGCTCACAAGCTTCATATATAGGCAGGGCTTTTATTATACATAGGTAGGATTTTTATTTCTTCTTCTTTGGGAAACCTTTGTATTTGAAGCTTTCAACTAATTAGGTAAGGTCCAATCACAATGTGAAGTAATCTGCTTATCAGTTGTGAATGATTTAAAAAAGAAAAAGATCCTTTATGATGGTGTCCAGACTACTATTTGGCTAGGAAATTAGCCTACCAGGTTGACACATTAAATTATCCTCCATATATAATGTATTTTTATTATTTTCATTATAAAGCTACTGTGGCCACTTTTCATATTACAAAAGAAGCAGAATAATACATCTATTACCTCAACAGAGCTTCTTTTATTTTCTTACAATCTTTTAATAAAAGGATATATTTTAAAGTAACGGAATTTTTGCTATAGTATTTTAGATAGATGAAAGCTCTTTTTATTTTATATTCGTCAGAAGAAAAACACTAAGGTTGGGACTCTGCATGTTTTGTTGTGGTTTTTTCAGTCTCTGCTACTCACTACCTTCATCAGTTGACAAGGAAATAGAATCCTCTTAGCTTATGGTTTCCTTAAGTGAATAGTTTGGCGCTGATTATCTCTAACTTTTTCTTTGGCTGGAATAAATTCTAGAGTTCTCCAGTTGGCTTACTTGTAGCACACTATTACTTATATGCTAGAGACTGAAGAAATGACCTATGTTTCTTGGTAGTTTAATGTTTCATTGTGTTACTTGAAGTGCACATAACTAGTAGAATACCAAACTGGGATGTCTTTGCTATCACTGCTTAAGACAAGGAGGAAACTGACAAAGAAAATAATTCCCAACAGAACTGTTAGATTGATATGGGAAAACACTAGAAAAGACCAGAGCTTGGGACATATATTATTCTGTGAATCTTTTTCTTTTTAATTTGTTTTTGGGGGTCCGGTCGTGGGGCCTGAACTCTGGGCCTGGGCGCTGTCCCTTAGCTCTTCAGCTCAAGGCTAGTGCTCTACCACTTGATCCACAGTGCCACTTCCGGCTTTTTTCTTTTTGCTTATGTGGTGCTGAGGAATCAAACCCAGGGCCTCATGCATGCAAGGCAAGCGCTTTACCACTGAGCCACCTTCCCAGCCCCCTATTCTGTGAATCTTAATCTTGGTATGTTCTCATGCTTCTGTCTGAGAGGCCAATAAAAGCCACAATTCTCTTAGCAGATATCAGCGCAGATCATTTCATATTTTGCTCAGTCTATATTGTGTACAACTAATTAATTAGGGAACTTGCTTATGTGCTTATAGTGACTAGTGAGTTGAAATTCATATGGCAGACTCACAAGCTTCAAACAGGTACAATGCTGAGCATTGTGCCAGTGCAAGGCTACTTAGGTGAAGTGGATGTAGGTTTGATCCTTGGAAGCCTAAAGCCTAATGACTTCCTACATCTCTGATGTATTATAGCCCAATATCATATTTCTACTAATAGATATATTAAAAACCAGACTTGGTATATAGGGGGGACAGGCTACCTTGAGATACCAGGGAAAGTCTAACTGAAGCCTGACCTGACCAACATCCTGGGGATGAGCATTAGAGTTACAAGGTACCTATAGGTACTTGGGTATTTTGTTGATACATAATTTTAAAAAGTTGTTCTCAGTCCCAAGAGGCTATCTTGAGCCACATTCAGAGAATACTTAGGTGAATGCCACCTCTGTACTTACATATTGCCTGCCTGGCATGGAGCTTCTGTTTCCTTTGTTCTAAATGAATCTCAAGCAAAAGTCTACACAACCTTTGGACATTCTTTTTCAATATGGCTTTTGCCATTTTTGCTTTTAAATAAAGGGACAGAGAAGAAAAAAATGGTTTTTAATGATCTGTGTTGGGGAAAATCCTTGCATCCATAATTAAATGCCCTAGCCTGCTTTTTGTGTTTGTTGGGAGCCTACTATAAAGCAAATGAATGTAGCCTTCTGTTCTGTTCCTGGAGCCAGGAGCTTGCTGGGCTGGGTTCCTGCTGAGACTGGGTAATGGGTTCCTTCTGCCCCAGCCATGCTGCAGATCTGCCACAGCTGACATCATCACCTTGAATCATAATGCTTCCCAAAACCTTACAAGCTTGCTGCCTTAATGGAGTGAGGGGAGTTGGGAATGCACAGTAGCTAACAATTACATTGTAATTCTATCTCCCTCCTTAAAAAAATAAGATCTTTGGTAGATGTATGTCATTCTAATTAAGAGACATTACACATTCAGACGTGAAGCATTTTATCAGGCTGATTTATTGCTTTTCACTGGCTGCCCTGCAAGCACATCACTTCATCCTTCACTTGACAGCTAGCTGGATTCAAGTTTGCTTTCCATCCCAGTGGGCCTCAGCAGGATTCCTTGGGAGCTGGTGGGAATCCAATGCACAAAGTTAGGGTGGGCTGCCAGGAGTATTGACTCAATGCAGTGTAGAATCAAATTTTCTTTCTGGTTGAGAGCAGATGATTATATGGCTTTTATTTCCATACCAGAGCTGGGGTTTATGGTCATCTCCCCATTCCTTCCTTTGGTGTGACAGTTTGATGGTATTCATCATTGTTCAGGTCTCAGCATAAGTGTTAATTGTGGTCCAGAAGCCTTGATTTAAAGCCTGAGCCTGGTTCAGTCCCCTATTATATTCTCTGGTCATGCCCTGTACTTCCCTCTCATCACATGTGATGAGAGTTCCTTCACTGTCTGCTGTGTAGAGGGAGGAGCAGGATACTAACACGGGATACCAGCAGTGGCTGAGAGCTCACTTTATGTCCAGAACTTTTCTTAGTATTTTTTTGTATATTCTATGGGGGAGTATAGGACAAAGATTACAACCTGGTTTTGGAGTTCAACTGCTCATGTAACCTTGGAGGATGCATGAAGGCTTTGGAGTTCACAGCCATCTTAGCTTATCTCATACTAGCTGTGTAACTTGGGGAACTTAATTTCAGGCATAGAACCACAGTGGGAGCTTGACAAATGTTAAATATATCTCATCAGTTTAAAAGTCTATATTTTTACATTTCTGAAGTTGTGAGGAAGCTTACTGTTATTTGCATTTAATTTGCAATGGAGTTTTCCTCTCTGAAGTACATTGTGATATATCTATTTCTATTTTTCCTTAACAGTGAACAAAGGATATGAAGTCTAGAGGAAGTAGTAGATATCCTAATTCAACAGTTCTTGCAGTTACCCATGCTTAAATATCTGTGTAATATTTGGATCATGTGGGCTCCTTGTTTAAGGATATATGTGTATGTGCACAAATTTATATGTATGTGTGTGTATATATGTACTCATATATATATATCCACACACAAAATATGTATATACATATGCATACACAGAAATACATTTTTAAAGCTTTACATCTCTTCTGATTTGTATTTATATGACTGAAGCACGGATATCGATATTTTATCAATTTCCCTAGAGGGATCTGTTGTAGCTGGCATGAAAAAACTTGAGAATAAGTGTCTTTATATACATTACCTCTTAATTATACTGTATTTCTTTATTTTTGATGTTTTTCCTTTCTTCTCTTTATCCTTGGATGTATGTAGCACAAGGCCTGGTACGTAGCACTGCCTTGATAAACCTCACTTCTTTTCCCATGATGTTTTCAGAATTATGTGTGTAGGAAGTGTAGAGAGGAGATTTGGAGGATGTGCTGAGAAAGGAAGGATATAGTGGGAGAGCTGCTGAGTGACCTTTCTCATGGTTGTTCACAAAGCATGAGGAAAAGGTTGGAAACCTGCCCCTTGAGCTCATATGCTCTATCTGCCTCTGAACTATGCTGTTCTTCCCCTGGTTCTCTATATGAATCAGGGTCTGGTGTTTCAGTAATCTTTCAAGATTTATGCCTCTCTTTACCCTCTGACTTGACTCACTTTCCACCATTTCGAAGGACATGTGCTTACAAAACTCAAACGTCAGGAATCCCTTGTCTTGTTCATAGTTATGGACAAGTGTGTCTCTTATCTTAGATTCATATTCCCGTCTACTGCTTCAGTTCTTGGTTTTGTTTGGCCTTGAAATTTACCTGTCAGTGTGCTTTCCTGGAGTTTTTAAGGAAGATTGCTTCCCTTAGCCAAAGCTACAGCAGAAATAAAAGGGAATCTGCTTTGTTTCTGATCTCTCGTAGGTCTTTCCTCTCTTAAAACTAGTTGATCTAGCCAGGTGCCGGGGCTCATGACCATAATCCTAGCTACACAGGAGGCTAAGATCTGAGGATCGCAGTTCAAAGCCAGCCTGGGCAAGAAAAACTGTGAGCTGTGGCTCAAGTGGTAGAATGCTAGCCTTGAGCTGAACAGCTGAGGGATATGTCCACTCAGGCCCAGAGTTCAAGCCCCATGACCGACCAAAAAAAAAGTCGATCTCTCATCAGCTATACCTCTAAACCTTACATGTGAATATTTTGTACTGAAACTATTATAATATACTATAAAGATAGAAGATGATCCACTTTTGTGCCTTCATGTGCCTAGCACAAAAGTGACAATTAAATGTTTGTGATATTAGATGAATATCTGATTGGGAAAGGCTGACACTGAATACTGCCATTTGGAGAAGCACCGGTAACTAGCATAGGCCATGGAGGTAGAGGATGAGAAAGATCGGGTTAGAATCAGACAGCAAAAGATCTAGGACACCACATCTAAGAGCTTCAATTCTGTTCTTTCTGCTGAGGGCCCTAACACATTATTCTTAACATGAGAAATATGGGATAAATGACATTTCAGTATGATTCATTTAGCCCTAGCTGCTGGTCATGACAAAATGTTGGGAATAATGTGATGAGAGGTAAATATGATGCCATTAAAAAATTCCTGAATGCTTAAGTTTTGAATAGTGTCAGAGGGATAAAAATGTAGGAAAAAGATGCAAAAATAAGTTCATAAGGAAGAATCTTTATTGCTGAGATGCATGAACCAAGATCCCAGAGATTCAGTAGAGGTATGGGAGAAGAACATTGGCTAAGGGGAAGACAAGATTTTGTTTGATCATATTAAGGCATGCAATGCAAGTCATCCTTCTAAAATACTAGCTACCAATTAGAGCAGAAGGAGAGACAGAAGATAAATCAGTAGTGGTGATGAGCCATTTGGAAATTGAACCTATAAGGGTGTAATTAATTAATATATTGAGTGTAGAAAAGTGGGTGTAGAAATAAAGGCCTGGCCTTTTGGGTTGCTCAGGGTGATTAAGCAGGAGTCCACAGGCCCTAGGAGTAGAATGGAAGTTTCAAGTTTCTTTGCTCTGTTTATCTTTTTGAGAGAGGAAGGGGCTAGGTCTAAGAGGAAAGCTTTTTTCTTTGATTCTTAGATTCTTTTTCTTTTTTTTTTCCCCTTCCCTTCTTTTCCCCTTTCCAAAGGAGAAGATACCTGGATATTTAGCCGTAGGCTAGGGATAACCTTGGATATAAAGAGGAGGGCAGGCAGAAACAAAAATAAACACAACCTTGGGAAGTTCATAGTTGTATTTTTTGTATTACATACAAGGCTACTTTGTCCATCAAGGGCAAATTACTTCTCATAATAGAAATAAAATGCATTTTGTTGGTATTTACAGGGAGCCCAAATATGGGCTTAGAAATTAACTTTCACTTGGATCAAGTCATCAACAATCTCAAAAAGTGATTGTCACATAACTGTCTTTATTTTTTTCTCTCAATTTCTAGTACTGGAAGATGAAATACAACTGTTTCTGGGTAGTTATGATGAAAGTTAAAATCAGAGTATTCTCCTCTTTCTTAGTACCATGAGAGCCATATTCCCCAAAAGAACAGACTTTAAAAGATGTGTGTGTGTGTGTGTGTGTGTGTGTATAGGATATTCTTAAAATAAGATTGTACTCTTGAAATACTATAATATTGTAAGCAATTATGTTTGTGGAAAATTTTCTGAACTGTAAACATTTAAAATTTAGTTCTGAAATATATGTAGTTATTTATAAAATGAGTTCATTCTTTTAAAAAAATGTTGTGAAAATCAATTTGTTTATTTCCCCACTGAGACTGAGATGATATAATCGCCTTCAAATATCTCAGATAAAGAATATCCTCTGGACTCTCTTACACTGCTGCTTAATATTTCTTATCTTGATACTGTTTCAGTCTCAAATTTTTACTTACTTTCCATGCAACTGAGGCAGCCTTGTTTCTCACTGGTCTAAATAGTTTTCATTCTTGCATGAAGTAATATGAAATGCCCTTTTCAGAGAACATGTGCCTAATTTTGTTAGGTTTATCTTCAGTGAGATATTAGTCACACTTCTCTTCAAGAATCAGAATACTCAAAATCAGCATCTTGATCAATTTGTATGTTCATTTAGTTTGGTGTCAGTTAATGCAATGTGTGTGTGTGTGTTTTACCCTATTAAAATATTTCCAATGTATGAAATTTAACAATATGGGATTTAGTTCTAGTTGCATGGCAGGAAGTTGTTTAGAACAAAAAACTATTACTCACATATCAGATTTGAATACTTTTGATGGAGACTGTGTTCTGTAAAACCTGAATGTTTATTGTGTCATCTTTCAAAGATGAAGCCTGCTTGACCCTTCTTTTATCAGTATGAAACCCAAAATGTTGGCCATGGGCTTACAAATAGGCAGATTTAAATTGGCTATAAATTCATATAAAACATTTTATGCTTTCCTGGAAGATTGTGAACTCAAGAGCAAGAAAGGCATAGACTAAAATCTCTGCTTCTAAACTCTTTGGTGAATGGATGTCCTTGAACAGAGACTCAATAACAGAGTCCAAGTTTCCTCAGAATTGTGTTCCTGATAGGTCTGTACTTCCTGGGTCATAAGGATTTAATGACATAACATACATACAATCCCTAAATATACCAGTGTGTAGTATCTCAGCGTTGCCTTTTTGTTTGGTTTTGTTAAGACAGTTCGCTGGAGCTCTGGTTTATGACGAAAGAAAATCTTATTCTCTTTCCTGGTATTCTTCAAGCTTGTTCAAAAGATTCTGTGGTTGGGAGCTGGGAAGGTGGCTCAGTGGTAGAGCACTTGCCTTGCATGCATGAGGCCCTGGGTTTGATTCCTCAGCACCACATAAGCAAAAAGAAAAAAGCTAGAAGTGGTGCTGTGGCTCGAGTGGTAGAGCGCTAGCCTTGAGCTGAAGAGCTGAGGGACAGTGCCCAGGCCCAGAGTTCAGGCCCCATGACTGGAACCCCCCCCAAAAAAAGATTCTGTGGGGCCTTAGTGGTTCACACTAGTAATCCTAGCTACTTAGGACAATGCTAAGATCTGGAGAAGCACAGTTCAAAGCCAGCTCAGGCAGAGAAGTCCATGAGACTTCATTTCCCTAATTACCAGAAAAAAGTGGGGCTGGAGATGTCACTTCCATAGGAGAGCACCAATGGAGCAAGTGTGAGGCTTTGAGTTCAACCCGAGTACCAGAAAAATTAGCAAACAAAGAAGGATCCCCATTGGCCCTGCTCAGATCAGGTCTCAACTGTGGCCCAATTATTGCTTGATCAGAATCCAAAGAGCGTTTCCTATCAGAAAGGAATGCCACCAAAATGTTATATGCATGTTCAAGACACAGTTCTTACCTTGGTGACCTCATTTGATTTTTCTTACCCAAACTTGGCATATATTCCAGCTAGAATTAAAATTTTTCGAAGGTCAAGGCTTATAACTTACTTGTGTGTGTTCTGGTAAAGGCTCCTCACTGTAATGACAAAAACTTACTAAGTTTAAAATTCTATGAAAATTCTATGAAAGACATAGTCTCTGTGACCTATAACTTTCAATCTGCCTTTATAAACAATAGAAATGCTTTTCACATAGTGAGCTTACCTCTGTGTACATACCAGAGGTGGTGTGCAATTCCATCCATGCTGGCTATATCAGATTTCTCTTCTAAGAAAACATATGGGAGTGCAACTGAGACTGACACTCTTACAGATGACCTTGAATCTGTTCAGGAAAAACAACCATAAATGCTAGCCAACTTTAACATTTTATTATAATTAAAAACCTCACTAATGACAGACCTCATCACTGATCACAGTACACTGGAGACCTGTGTCATGACAGTTGAAAACCACTACCCAGCAAGAAGTTGGAGTCACCTTAGGATGATGGAATAGATGTATATAATGAGTGATGATAAAGGTAGCAAAGGTTGAATGCCTTTTAAATGGAACTGGCATCTGGAAGCTGGATGAGTTGAAAGTGTAAGACATCCTATAAATGGAAGATTCTTGTGTTTGTAGACCTATGTTAGTAACTCAGTCTTGGATTACAAGAAATAGAATCCCTTGACAGTTTACTTAAACAAAAATGTAGAGTTTATTTTATATGGCTTAGTATCTTATAGTTCTCAGTTATCTAAAATGATTCCTGGTACATATTAGGTACACTGCAAATATTTGTTAAATAAATGACCTGTACCCTAAAGAAAACCAAATCATATTCTCTCTCCAGCTTTTGTCTCTTTTTCTGTTTATGTGTCCTTTTTCATTTCCTTTCCTGTACCTGGTTTCCCTTTTCCAGGCTGTGAGATAGGAAATACCCACACCAAGATCCTGAGTTTACTCAGTCCAATGTCAGCCTTCTGGTGAAGCTACCATGACTCCTTCATTCCCAGCTGTAAATTCTGGGGGAGAAAGAATCTGATTGGCCTTAGTGAATTAGTGGTCCAGACTTTGAAAATCACCTGTGATACAAATAAAGCATTAGCACTGGGAACAAGGATGAGGGAACAATTCCTGGATGAAAAACAAAATTCATTCTAACTGAAAAAGCATCCAGTAGTGTCTTCCATAGGCCACATTATATAGAGATAAGAGAGAGAGAGAATATAAATGAGTATACTATTTCTGTGTATAGAATTTATATATAAAATAATAACTCCTATTTATATATACACACACACACACATATATATATATATATATATATAGATAGATAGATAGATAGATAGATGGATGTGTGTATCTACTTCAGCTTCCATGTAGCATGTAGTTTACAGACTTTTCTGGGAATTGATAGTTGAAACTGGAGTGAGAATATCAGTCTCTTGGTCTTGGGTAGAATGCTAACCCTGCTCTTTTCCTTTGGATATTGTCAGTTAAGCTCCATGCCAGTCAAAAGAACATAAAATTGTCATTTGCAAAAGTGTCAAAATTTGAGGCATCCTTATTTTCATGATAGCAGCTAGTTGGTGCTGAATAATAATGGAATTCTATTCCTGGACTTTGTGATTCCATCTCTAAGAAAATGCAGAGCAGATCTTGGCAGGTATATCTATATATGATCAACAGTGCCAAGGCTCTTCGTGCAGCTAATGTGGTGCAGATGATGTGACTGACATTTTTAGGCTGTTTGCACTGAGTATAGTAATGTTTTAATGTGGGATGCATCACATATAACTCTTGAGAAGTAGCTTGGTTTGTATAAAGGATCATTAAGTTTATAGCCTTGTTAGGTCACTTTTATCTCTAAAATATCAGGAAAGTTCCTTAACCTTTCTGAGTTTTACTTGTATCATATGCAAACTAAGGTTGTTTTTTGGCTAGAAAAAATATATAAATAGGTGTCTAACTTTATGCCATATGTAAAATAAGTTTCTTATTAATATGCTAAAGTAAAATCTTGAATCAGAAGGTAGTATAGAAGGAAGGCTTTTTTTTTTTTTGTCAGTTGTGGGGCTTGAACTCTGGGCCTAGATGCTGTCCTTGAGCTCTTCAGCTGAGCCACAGTGACACTTTTGGTTTTCTGGTGGTTAATTAGAGATAAGAGTCTCATAGACTTTTCTGCCCAGGATGGCATTAGGGTGGCTTTGAACCATGACCCTTAGGCCTCTGCCTACTGAGTAGCTAGGATTACAGGCGTGAGCCGCAGGTGCCCATCTGAAGAAAGGCTTTTTTAAGCATCACAAAATTAAATGTTTCTAAATATAAAACCTACCATGCACATAGTTCATAGAAAACATGTAATTAATCTGACATATTCAGCAAAACAAGCCTATTACAAATCATTAAAAATCTATCAAATACATGAATAGCATAAAGGACAATTCAGAGAAGAAATTTTACATGGCAATAAACTTACAGATTCATTTTCATTGTTAGGCAAAGAAATCCATTTTTGAAAAATGAGAAGCCAGGCATCAGTGGCTCACACCTATAATGCTAGCTACTTAAGAGGCTGAGATCTGGGGATCACAATTCAAAGCCAGCCAAGGCAGTAAAGGCCATGAAACTCATCTCGAATAAGCCATCAGAAAACTGGAAGTAGCACTGTGGCTCAGTGGTGCAGCACTAGCCTTGAGCTGAAGAGCTAAAGAACCGTGCCCAGGCTCAGAGTTCAAGCCCCATGACTGACAAAAAAAAGAAAAAAAGAAAGAAGAAAGAAAGAAAAAAAGAAAGAGAGAAAGACAGAAAGAGAAAGACAGAAAGAAGAAAAAAGAAAAGAAAAATGAGAAAATTTTGCATAGTATTAACAAGAAGTTAAAACACTGATGATATAGATCAATGAACACCTTCATATATTGTTAATGAGAATATTCTTTGTTAAAATTTATTTTTAGGTTATGTTACCATTAATCCAGAGATAGAATATTTGAATACTTTTTAAGCCAGCAATATCACTTTAAAAATATTCTAATTTTTATTATCTTTGAAAAGTTGTACAAAAGAGTTGCAATTTAACAAAGCAGTTTATGAATACAATATATATTGATCAATGTCAACTCTTTCAACATTCTCACCCATCCCTCTCTTATCCACCCCTTCCCTCATTCTTATTAATTTTCTTAATTTTGTGGGATATACATTGTATTCTTTTTTCTTTTTTTCTTCTTTTGTCACGTGTGGGGTTTGAACTCAGTGCCTTGGTCTCTGTCTCTGAGCTTTGTTGCTCAAGGCTAGTGCTCTATCACTTTAAGCCACAGTGTCACTTCCGGTTTTCTGGTGGATAATTGGAGATAAGAGCCTCAGGGACTTTTCTGTAGGGGCTGGCTTTGAATTTGATCCTCAGATCTCAGCATTCTGAATAGCTAGGATTGTAGGTGTGAGCCACCGGTGCCCAGCCACATTGGATTCTTGACTGCTTTCTCCACATCTTCTCTTCATTTGTCTACCCACTTCATGGTGTTGTATTTTGCTGAACTTTGACATTGCCTTTCTAAAGATTTACATTGTGAGAGTTCTCCCTTGAATCTACAATTTTTCACTTAATATATGTGTTACACTCAGCAATTCCACTTTTGGAAAGCCATCTATCATTCTTATGAACAGTGATGATGAATAATTATGAACAATGTTATGTACATGAAGTCCTATTTCAGTACATTTTGTTGCAGAGAAAAAATAAGAAACAATATGCATTGGTAGTTGAGTAGTTAAGATTCCAATCTATTCATTAGAGTGAAAAATTGGAAATAAATGAATGTCCTTTAATAGGACAGTAGCTATAAAAGTCATGGTGTATCAATTTGATAGACTAGGGTGCAAAGATCTGAGTGACACAGACCTACATATTTTGCTGTGGAACGTTCCTCAAGACCTGTTTCTAAAAGAAAGAAAAAGGTGACTCAGAATAAAAAGTATAGCATGATTCAATTTATACAAAATTATTCATATTTATGTATGTTAACATAAGAAAAGGACAAGTGATTCCTATCAAATTGGACAATAGTATAATTTGTGGAACAGACAGATCAAGGATGAAAGATGACAATTGCAGTTTCTTACATTATTATGTGGTTTATTTCGATGAAACCACATGGTTTATTCTGAACTATCAACTAACAAATTGGTTGTAAGTGACATTGATATGAATGTTAAGTATTAAATGCACATCACCTAAGACAATACATAGCATATATTAAGTCTTTGATGCATATTGCTGTATTTCTCCCTTTAAATTCTATCCTGGAATGGAGAAGAATTGATGAATTAAGAAACCTTCACTTAATACATACTATGTAGCCTGATAAGAACTAGTCTATAATGACTATAAGATGGAAAACAAGATAGAAACACTTGGATTTGTGAATTTGCAACTGAAAATTATCATTTATATTAAATGAAATACAAATAAAAATGACCCAGGCAGTTGACAAGAGTACAGGTCCCAAGTGCATTAAAGCACTGTAATCTCTGGTAACTCTCAGAATTGTGTTGCGACTCTCTCTTAACCACATGCAGGAATCTATCTGCTGAGGGTGTAGATGACCACTAGAGGATCTGAAATTTACATGGATAGGTTAGGAAAAATTTGAATAGGAAGAGATGAAACTGTATGGCATTTGTGGGAGTCATGTAGGGGTGAAGTGTGACAATGGGTAAGATACTAGAATGAGAAAGGCTTGGTTATACAAGAATCAATAGTATTGTGTCTAGTCTCACAATGTTCTAAAAGTGGAAATAAGGAAACCCTGCATTCATAGTTAGTTTCTGCCTTTTACATGTGTGCTGTGGAGAGATGCCTAGAGAAAATACAGTGTTATTTGCATTTTACAAAGAATGATTTGTCACCTGTACAGGAAATAGTCTGTAGTATTGATACTGGAAGTATTCATCATGAGTCCTCCAATGATTTGGGCAGAGATGATGTGACTACAAGGGATGGAAGTGGTGATCAGAATAAAAAGCAGAGAAGGTTGAAATATATTAAGAGAATACATTGAGAGAATAAGGAAGGATTCAGCACTGTCTGGAAAGGAAGAAGAGGGCCAACCAGGATCCTGGGTGAATGTGGCCCAATGAATAGGATTCTTGGATGCCAATGGAACCTGTATGGTTCCATAGAGATGAGGGGCAGATTCAGTTCACATGATTTATTTACGGAACAGGCAAGTGTTGAGCATTGGGTGATTTTGTGGATTCAGAGCTGAAGTGAAGAATGAATCAAAGAGGCACAGTTGAATGTATTATTAGATTGTTTTGTATGCAGGGTGTAATTACTGGACTAACATTTCTTTCCAGAAGAAAGTGATTCTCAAATGGTGAATGTGGAGACAGTTTTTCCTTCTGCTCTTGCATTCTCTGTTTTGCTCCATGCCTCAGAAAGGCTATTCTGGATGGACAGTATAAAGTTTCCCCAACCCTATTGACAATGACCTTGACAGAACTACCAGGCTCCTGCCTGGAGAACAGCTGTATTTTCTTGAGACCATTGATAGCTACTTTGTACATTTTAGTAGCTCCTTCATCTTGCCCCTTCAGCCTGGAGATATGAATAGCCCTTTGCTGGTATTCTCATTTACTTTGTCCCCACCAGCACCTTCATTAAAGTCCTCTTAATCACTCCATTTGATATGTTGTTGCCGTGTGCTACATCTGGACAGTGAATTGACTGGCTGCATCAAAATCACCTGGTGTGCCTGCTCAAAAACCAGGTCTCTGAGACCCATCCAAGAGCTGCCCAAAACGGATGTATAGGAGTTAAAGCAAAGACATCCATTTAACAATGTCTCCAGTGATTCTTGTCTATAGCCAGGCTGTTTAACAGTGTCTCCAGTGATTCTTGTCTATAGCCAGGCTGTTTAACAGTGTCTCCAGTGATTCTTGTCTATAACCAGGCTGAGGAGCCTTTCTGTTTTTTCTTTGGTGACTCTGCTGAGGCTCATTACTGTTATGAGCCCATGGCCAAGTTAAGGAACCCTGTCACTTGCCATTGTATGACCTTTGACAAATTAATTTACCTGGCTAACCCTGGGGATTTCCCAAATGGAAAGCAAGTGAATCATTTCTTCCCCAGATTGTTCAGAGTCTTAAGTGAGGAAATCCATGTTAAACAGCAGGGAAGTAATAAGCTTCCTGTAAGTGTTACTTATTATCTATTGATAATTTCCATTTAATCTCCACCTATGTAGTCCAGTTTTGCCAGCTTGGGGGCAAATAAGACTTATTTCCTGCATTTAGTCTTGTGAAGGACACAGAGAAGTAAAACAGTTGTAATAAAGTACAATCAAATACTAATTAGAAAGTTCTAATTTATTAACTCCTAATTTATTACTTCTAATTTATTAACTTCCATTGATGTCAGCAAAGCTGGTGACAAAACACATATGAGCTAGCCTTTCTTATCTGTCGGGTAGATAAGACAACAGTATTGCTTTGAACATACAAATAAAAATGGGTTTGTGGGCCTAACTGTATAGAGACTTTTCCTAAGATTGCTTTTAGGAATGAGCACAGAGAAGGGACAGAGAAGAAGGAAGACTTAGACATTTCTGAATCATTGCAAGCATTGGAGAGGAGGCGGGGGATGTATTTAAGTCACAGGTAATAGCATCTGCAGTC
Source organism: Dipodomys ordii (assembly GCF_000151885.1). Lineage (NCBI taxonomy): Eukaryota > Metazoa > Chordata > Mammalia > Rodentia > Heteromyidae > Dipodomys > Dipodomys ordii. The sequence goes on from NW_012267367.1 coordinate 4,074,668, forward strand.
TGTGAAATGTGAACACGTGGAGAGCACTGGGAATAAGCATAGTCTGATATAGAAACAACACAGCATTAGGAGCATGTGGTAAATTTGGGGTCAACCTTTTTTTCTCAAGCTAATATTTAGAGATTCAACTATGGATCTGGAACTCTTGTGGAAGTAAAGACACAGATGAATGCACACTGGCAGAAAGCCTGTCTGTCCTGATAGCACTTGTTCTTCTATCTTAGCAGAAGTTTTAATCAGTGAACAAAAGGTGCATATATAATGTGTGATGGATGATGATAATTGTCATGGGAAAGTTTACAAAGCAGGCGAGTGAGATGAAGTGGGTAGATGAGAGGAGCACACAGTCTAAAAAGGCCTCAATAACCTAGCCTTTGGTGTGAAACTAGAAATTAATGCCAGAGGTAACCAAGTGGATAATTTTCTGGGGAAGACCATTCTAACAGAGAGAACACCATCTAAACACTGTGAAGTGGAAGCTTTCTGTTGTGCTAGATGAACAGCCAGGACTCTGTGTGGCTTCAGCAGAAAGAAAGGACGAATGGTAAGAGAAAAGATCTGAGCATGGAAAAGGGGGTGCAGCTCATGTAAAGTTTGGGAGGCCACTGGGAACACTTTTGCCTTTACTCTGAGTGCGGCAGGAAGGAATCATCAGACTGATGAAATCTGACTTAGCAGTCCTGAAGGGCTGCTCTGATAACTGTGCTGGAGAAAAGACTATCACAGGCAGGAGGAAAGCAAAGATCCCATTTAGGAAGCTATTATGATTACCCGGTGAGGAGGGAGGGTAATGGATCAGACAAGGAGCAGCAGAAGTGGAGAGGAGGGTCTAGATCCTTGATCTAAAGGGTCCAAAGGTAAAGGAAGTAAGTTTTGATGATGGGTGGTATAGAGGTCTAAACACAAGGGATAAGGAACAATTAATATTGACTAGAGATTTTTGGCTTGAGAAATTGGAAGATCATAATTATCAACTGCTCCAAAGAATTACAAGAAGAATACATTTGTGAGTACAGAAATTCTCTGTTATGTACTTTTAGTTAGAGATGTTTAATTGGCAGCTAGATAGATACACCTGAAGATCAGTGGAAAAGTCAGGACTACACATAAAATTATCCAGAGACTTCAGTATATAAATGGATTTTAATCCAGGCAGACTTTCTTAGGAAACCAAAGATGAAGAAGCACTACAGGGACTGACTGCTGGGGCATCCCTTATTTAGAAGCAGAGGAAATTAGAAGAAGCCAGTGAAGGAACAATGGTGACGTAGGAGGAGAAGATGGTCAGTCTTTTCCTGAATGCCAAAACAAGACAGTAGAATGGTAGACAAAGATGTTCCTTTGGTATGTTGAGTATGGGATCTGAAGTAGACCCTAGATTCAGCAGCATTTGTCCCTGATGATCAGGGAGAGCTAAAAAGCCTCACAGAAATGGGTTTAGTACAGAATGGGCCAGCCAGATTGGGAAAACAAGAGCAAAGAAAATACCTTCCAGGCAGTTTGCTGTAAAGAAGGGAAGGATTGAATGAGGGCAGAGGGTAGATGGTTTAAGGACTGTACAATGATGGAGTGGTCCCATGGAGAAACCTTGAGGACAGGTGGAAAGAAGGGACATGTGCTTAATGGAGTTCCCACAGTTCCAAGAGAAAAGGCAACGGAAATGGGCCCAGAGATAAAGCAAATAGGTATGGGAAGATAAGGAAGTTCTATTCTGACAGATGCTCTTCTGAAAAAAAAATACTGGACTTCCCATTCACCAGAGAGGATGGATGAAGAATAGACCAGACTCAGGGCCATGCACATGCTAGACAAATGTTCTTCCACTGAGCTAAAACCTCAGTCCTGAGAAAGGACATTTTGTTTTGTTTTAAATTTTATTTATTTACTTTTTAAATAAGTGTTTTATTGTGATAATACTGTACAGCGGGGTTACAGTTACATGAGCAAGGTAATGAGTGCATTTCGTATAGAAAGGACATTTTGAAGGGGAGTGAGTGAGAGAATACTGAGGCTCTTTTGAATGTCTGGCCATGAATTTCAGAGGAAACCATTTGGCAGAGTTGTATACTATTCTCTGGATTCTTCCACAGTTGGTAGCCATGCGTATTCAGTAAAGTACTGGTTCATGCAAGATTGGGGTTTATATGCCAGTGAGGTATAAAACGAAGGAGAGACAAAGTATTGCCACATAACATAAGCTTTAACACAACCACTGGGTCAGCTGTGGTTGTGTATTGTTTTACAGAGATAAATGTGATAGCAAGAGGGAAAGGCTGTATAATTACAACCAGTGATGAGCATTAACTCTTTATTACACCAATTTCACCCTAAGATTGGTGTCTCCTTTCTAGCTCATGGACTCTTCTCCAAGTCTGTACCTACCACGAGGCTCGAGTCCTTTTTCCCACATGGAAGTAGGAATTTCTATCTTCATAGGAGGTAGACGGAACACCCCAGATTCTGGCTCCCTATCCCTCAGACTTAATAAGCCATGTGCTGATTCAGCCATCTCTGAAATGTTTGTGACTCCCAGAGCTCATTTGAAAACTTTTGTATATCACAATGCACACTGTTGTGAACCCCTTTGGCTCAACTGGGCCAACTATTTTCAGATACAAAATATGGTTTACAAGTTAGGTATATATCTAAAAAGTACATTTGTAAAGCCCAATAAAATTGCATTTTCAGCCAGAGAAATATCAAATATCAGAATGACCCCCAAGGACGAAAACAGGAACATTGTGTATTTTATTAAGTATAGAGACCCCAACAAAACCCATTGTGTGGGTATGTATTAAATATCTTTACACCAGAATAATCTGCCTTATATACTCTCTTGTTAGGATGGCTTTAACATGGTTACTTGCTTTATATACTCAGGAACAACTTTATGTCTTCCTTTAAGTTGGTTTTTAAGTCAGGTTGAAAAAAAAAAGAATGAAAAGAAACTTTAAAAACTGCTTGATCCATTAAGCTATGTTGGTTTGTTTATATGCATTTCATGTCTGACGATTCCTTTGTTTCTCAGGATAATAAGTTGGGGGAGGTATGCTGACAAGATCTACAAATAAGTCAGTTATTAAATTCCTTAATCATACCTTGTCACTAGTTGATAAGAAAAAATGTTCCCAACAACTTTGTGAAAAAGTGACCTTTTTTCCTTGTGAATTGATTCTTTTCTGTTTTTCTTTGAGGGAAACTTCATTAAAGGTCATGTTTATTGATAAAAATACAATTATTTAGTACTGAACTTCACATTTGTCTTTCTGGGGGGGGCATTCATTTTTAATTAATTTGGCACCTTAGGTCTCCACAATGCTGCTGTAAACAACTCTTGTCCTGCACATCAAGCCATTAGAAGTAGCCTCAAGTAGATTGAACTGAGGTTGAGTTGTGCTTGGGTTCTCTCTTGTTCATTCTGTCTGTTTTTTGCCCATGTTTTTCTTGCCTTCCACCTCTCTCAAGTGTGTTTGTTTGTATGTGTGTATGTATGTATGTATGTAATGTACATATGTATGTGATGGGGAGAAAGAGGGGACAGATAGTAAGAGGAACATACACACACATACACACACACACACACTGATCTTTTACTAAGCAGTCGGTGATGGATACTTCAGGGAATACAAAGTGGTAGAAAGACAGTTTTCATCCCCAAGAGTATGATTTTAGCAATACTGGACACACGGTGGTATGTTAATTACCAGATAAACTAGAGACCTGTTAGTCAAACAGTACACCCTTGGCACCATGAATTTTCTGTTGACAAATATGTACACATTCCCTGTAAGATACCTTATTGAGTAATCCAATTTGAATTTCAAAAACTAGGCAGAAACATCTGCAGAGCACAATGGAGGCAGGAAGCTTAGGCTTTTGCCTGTGCTCTCTAGCTTCTGAGTCTGGCTGGCTGCCAGTGAAATGAGGCAGCTACAGAGGTATGACATTTAATTACCTGGGAAGAAAGGAGCTTAATAAATTCTTGGCCTTATCGCTTAGCATTATTATTATTACCATTAAGGAAAAGTAAGAACCAGGGGAGGACCCATCAACATAGTCCACACCGTCTTGGATGCCACTGGAATGTGTGCATTAGGCGTAGAAAGCGGTGAAGGTCATGCATGAGTCACTTCAACCATACGTGTGCATATCTGGTAGAATAACACTATCAGCAATGGCATTGTCAAATATGCAGGCAGCCAGGGGGATAAATATGGAAGCCATGTGAAAGGTAAAAGCACAAGAGGAAGAATAAATGACAGCGAGCACTTATCTCTCAATGAGAGAAATGATTTTAAATGGACCCTCCTTCAGGCCAGCTCTGACAGTTCTCTAATACAAAACCCCATGCAGAACACAGCCAGCATCCGACAGCGAGAGACCCCGTGCTCAGCCACCTCTGCTCAGCACAGGGATGAAGGAAATAGACATGGCAGCTGGTGTGAAAGGATGCTTAGCTCAAAGGGAGGATCAAGGGAGATGTGACAGACATTGAGTGCCGGGTGGCGATAACAGCTGCGTGATGGATGTTTAGAAATGTGTGAAGAATTGGTAAATGCAAAAAAAAAAAGAGAGAGAGACAGAGAATAGAATAGAGTGGGGAAAACTCTGTAGTTTTTAGATCAATATGCACAGGTACTCTGGTTTGGACTAAAAGGTGAGAATCAGTCATTCTCACAGACAGAGCCTAGGTGGCAAGAAGGAAAAGGAAATGTATAGATACATGTTTGTACACATTTTAATTATAAATCTGCACAGAGTGCCACAAATCCTTAGTGCCTGAGCAGGTACGCCACGGTGATGAGACTGATGGCAAATCAGGGCTACATAATAGGTTTACCCTTGTCCTAATTATTTTTTATGGATCACTACCCAGACTGGATATAAAAAAGAATGGCTTTAACCTTTCTCTCAGGCTGATTGGAGTTTTACTATCTTTTTGCTCTTCTCCTTTCTAAATCAATGAAAAAAAGTTTGTATAAGAAACAGTAAATTGAGCCACTCTGACCTTTTGATATTTGGATAAAGCAAAAACCTAAGTGAATGTCTTTAGATGTCTTATTGATGAGTCTCCCAGAGGAGATGTCTAAGTCCCTTGCTTTTCTGATTACTTTTCTTGAGGCATCCATCTCCTCCTTTCTTAACTTTTCCACGGAAGTCTCTATCTTTACAGATGGGCCATATGCTCTCAGAAACAGTTAATTCAAGTACAAAATGTGTCAGTATCTACCATCTAGACTGCAGGAGCATTGATTTTTGTAAGTTATCATTTTTACCTTCTTTATTCTCATGCTAATAATTTTGGGGGTATGGACTGGTATTAAGGGGTGTGTCATCCCCTGACATCAGTAATGGCCGTGTTGTAAAGTATCTGGTGTAGCATGATCTTTGCCACATCTGCCACTTCAGACATTCCAGGCAGAAGGATGTCAGAGTATGCATATAAATGATTTAAATTGACTATGCTTTCTGAAAAGTCAGGAATTTAAACATAGATATTTTATTTATTTATTTATTTTCTTTCTTTCTTTCCTTCCTTTCTCTCTCTTTTAATTTCTTTCTCTCTTTCTCTCTCTCTCTCCCTTCCTTCCTGCCTTCCTTCCTTCTTTTCTTTCTTTCTTTCTTTCTTTCTTTCTTTCTTTCTTTCTTTCTTTCTTTCTCTCTCTCCCCCTTCCTTCTTTCCTTTCTTTCTTTCTTTCTTTCTTTCTCTCTCTCTCTCTCTTTCTTTCTTTCTTTCTGTGTATGCCTGCCTGTTCTGAGGCTTGAAACTCAGGGCCTCCACACTGTCCCTGAGCTTTTCTGCTCAAGGCGAATGCTCTTCCACTTTGAGTCACTGCTTCACTTCTGGTTTCCTGATGGTTAATTGGAGATAGGAAGCTCACAAGTTTTCCTGCTCAGGCTGCTGGCTTTAACTACAATCCTCAGAGCTCAGCCTCCTGGCTAGCTAGGATTACTGGTGTGTGCCACAGGCACCTGACCAATACTACTAGTATTACTACTACTACTTACTACCTCCCCCTCTTCCTCCTCCTTCTCCTTCTTTTGCTAAAAGCTCATGGTGTATTCAGCTTATGTTTGTTATAGGTAATTAAATCATCATAATCTAATAGTATACTTATTTTAGGGAATAAACCAAGCAAATTAAACTAGGAATAAACCTACCCTTCCCTTGCTCAATTCTGCCCTTGTTGCTGTAATGTCTTCCCTAGCGGATTCTCTACTGTGGGACCACAAAAAACTCATTCATATTACTGACAATTACCTGAAATTATCAGTAATCATACAAGAGGCAATTAGAACTATGGAAGCACCAACATAATTATTACATTTTTTAACACTGAACTTAAGTGTACTGTAATAGCTTGAATGCAGACAGTGTTACTCTGGCTTTATTAGTCCAATTACCAAGAAAACAGACCACATGTTAGATCAATTTATTTAGCTGTGGCCAATAAAGGCAAGTTTTTATATTTTAACAGTATATAGATCTAGACAAAGTATTGATTTCTGTTCCTGTTTTAAGTCATAGCATGCTGCTCAAGGTTGTACCACGAATCAGACCACCCATAGGTAGAGTATGTGGTTACATGGGATGCTTATGTGATCATGTGTCAGCATTCCTCAGTGTAAAGGTACAGTTTCCAAATACTATCTGCCACTTGAAAGCAAAGGTACAGCGATTACACCTTCGTATATCATCCAAATGAATAAAATTGCTCCAAGCTCTAGACATAAAAATATTATAACACATTAGTTAGGAAAGGCTTCCCAGAGGGCTTAAAGTTTCTATGTAGAGAAAGAAGTAAGAATGTCAGCAAGAGCCAGGTACTAATAGTGACTCGGGCATATAATCCTAGTAGTTCTGGAGTATGGCAATTCAAGGCCAGCTCAAGCAGAAAAGTCCACTAGGCTCTTCTCTCCAAAATGAGCAAGTTAAGGTATAGGACAGTAAGGTAAACAGTAGGTGTTACAGTGCTGGCTGGCCCTTGTGTCTGAATCCAAAGGTCTGATATAACTACTGACCAGTAGCGTCTGGCTCTGTATCTGAGTTGGTTTTGACATATACAAATTGGATGCACATATGAATATACTACAGAGAATTTTTCCCTTTCCTTTTCAGCTACTATGTTCTTCTTGGTGACTCCTTTTAATCCCTTTGACTCCTTTTAATTCAAATTAAAGCTGCTTCTTTCCCATGGACTATTTGTGGGAATGGGTATTCACTTATATAAGGAAAGACGAGAGTCATCCTAAAAGTAAGTCCTAGATTTTCTTGGAGCTTCCTTTATATCTGGAACCTGTAGAAATATAGATTATCCATAAACCCTATGAAATATCAATTGGTTTGTCCAAAACAAAGAAAATGCCAGCAATAAAAAAAGAGCCATGGGTTAAAGTTAAGGGAAAAAAATAAGTCAACAAGAAAAGATAATTGGAACTAAAACCTATAGAATGCAGGCAAGGAAAACAGAAATTTCTGGGCCTTCTTACAAGCAAAGATATGATAGGAATGCTTCTAAGGATAGCATTCTGCATTTGCGGTCCCTAGGTCCCTGTACTGAGTAGCTCTCCATATGTAGTATAAATAATACATTGTAAATGATATACATAAAATTGAAATTCTATGACAGCTGTCATGGCCAACATAAACGAAACAGCTAGACTAGCATTATAGAGCAGCATTTATACCAGTCCACAATACTGGGGTCACACAAAACCCACAAAATAGATGACAAGAACCACGGAGCACATGATAAAGAAGAGGAAAGGTAGGAGAAGCCACTGGCAAAATCGATCAAGGAGAAGGTGAGAAGGTGACTGTGGAGAAATGAATTCCTCTACATTTGAGCCTTGCCTGTCTTTTTAGCAAATTCCTGGGAGCTAGAGGCATGACTCCAGGGGTGAACCACCTGTGTAACAAGTGTGAGGGCCTGAGTTCAAGCCTCAGTACTGCTGAAACAACAGCCAGCCTGAGCTGCTTCAAACCATGATCCTCAGGCCTCACCTTCCTGAGTAGCTGGCACCCAGGACCAATGGATTCTAAAAGGTTTTATTTCAGTTGGAGATCAACACTCAATTATGGAAAACTAAAATGTGAGTCCTAAGTATTTCATGGAAAGTTGGATTTTCTGAAAACTGAATTCCCACATAGAACTAATGGGCTAAAACATAACAGCAATGACCTAATGTTTTATGCTTACCTATGACTCCAGTCATCGTCTTTCTAAAACAGAAATGAGGTCTTCTCTTGCAATTATTATCTGTGCTTTGGTATCACTTGCTATTGATATTTGGGCTTTGTGTTCTCCTCCTATAGCCCTCTTTCCTCATTCATATTACCTTCCGTGTCCCTACAATCAGGAATATCATGATCTCTGCCAGTGGGTTTATCACCAGGATGTCCACTCCTCCCCAATCTCCCCCACTCCCAACTCTCTTTACCTGAATTATTTGCCTTGGAGGCATTTTCTTCCTTTCTCTTTAGAGCAAACACATCCTACTCATTTTTTTAAACAGCAGAAAGCCTCTGTTGTGCGTGAGCTGGCCTATAACATGTGCAAAGGAATATTGTAGTTGCTGAGATTGGTTGTGGCTTCTTTGGGGAGGGCTGCTTTGAGAAGTATCTGTTTGGCAGAATAGGTATATTTTGCACTTAACATGTACCCCATGAACCAGGCTAGCTATTTGCTATTGCCACAGTCTTTCCTGCATCCTCTGACTTTAATATTTCTTGATCAATGTGTGCAAACACCTTTCCTTTTGAAGTTTTCAACTCTATTCATCTTTATTGGGTTTTTAATATTTTAGTTCCAAAATTCCGCCTTAATACTCCCTGTCTGTCCTTGAGTTCACTGCATTTTGGCACTTCATTTGTTTTGGTTTGGCAATAGAAAAGTCTTAAGTCTTACATGAATTAGTTTAAAAAATATTTTTTTTTTGGTTTTTGGTCTCCCTACAGAGCCCAGGGTAGACTTTTGCTGTGATGAAGTAAATACCTTTCTTGACCTCAGAATGATTACAATCAAGTCAAGAAGATACCTACCTAGGCCATACTTACATGACAAACAATAGTTCCAGTGCTCAGACTCATTCAAAATAACTGGCTGCTGTGGAGCCCTTACTAGTGCATAAATGTTTCTCCAGTATATTTATTTACATAAGCAAGAGCTTTGTAGAGGGCAGGCAGTTGTGATTGGACAGAGTTTGAGGGAACACGTCCCAGAGGCAACGCCATTTCCACTTGGCTTTGAAGGGCAGTCAAATCTGAACAAGGGCTAAAGAGCCCTAGAGCGTCAATGTCAACCCAAGAGAATGCAGGAGCAATGCACAAGGTCACCAAGGGAAGGTATGTTCAGGTATGAGCAGAACAGCAGTGTGGATGGATCTCCGAAAATCAGGAACATTATGGGTCATGTCATTGGAGGAAAAAATGAGAAAGTAGGACTACATTACAGAAATCTCAAATTACCACACTCAAGGATTTAAGTGATAACCAAGAAAACTATTTCTAGCCATGATCTAGAGATTTGATTTTCCTTTGTGTTTGCAATAAAATTTGAATGTCAGATGTAATCCTATTTAGTACAAGACAATCTATGTTGAATTCTCCAGAATAAATTTATTTGCAAGGGACATACAGGTAAAGCAGAACTGTTTTATGCAGGTAACAACCATTCAACCAAATATTAGCATATTTATCAGATCAAAGACTTGAAAACTAGAGCTCAGGCCTGGCTGGATCCTGTCATTATTCCTATCTCCTAGGTCTTCTAGATCTCCACACATGGCAATCCCTAGAGATAAATGTTATCTTTCCTGGAAGTTCCTACCCTAGTCTGAACCCAAAGTAGTTAAAAGAACCATTTTGATTGTGTTCACTTTCCTGATTAGTTCTTGAACCTGAGAGCATTGGAGAGGTACTCCAAAAACAATACAGATCCTATTTTAAGATGAAGAGAAGTGAGTACAGATTTGAGAGGGAAGAAATATCCACTACTCTGCTCCATTCTTCTTTCTTAAAAAGGTTTGACCACCGTTTACTTACCCATTATTTACTACTAGAGGCTCCACTTTCATTGCTAAGCAAAAAGAGCAAGTTTAGTCTCTTTGACTATCCTAGAAATAGAAATACTTGTTTTCAAAAGACTATCTCTTCATTCGGTGTTGATTGTACATATCCTTGCATGATTCTACAAAATAAATCGTTATCTATAGCATGATCACAATGAGTAGTGATTTAACTACAACCAGGTTGTGTCAGTTTAATTTGCCAATAAAGAGGCTATATGATATTGCAAAGGCCAGTGCAAACCTTTATTCCATTGTGGACTTTGTGTTGCAGAGTGTTGAGAAATATTTTCTTTTTCCCTTAAGAGCTTTCTATAGAAGCTTGAATGTAGGGCTTTAAGAAAGAAAGTGCTTCTTCAACTGGAACTATTGACTTGTCTGGGCGCTGCCATAATTGACAGCAGAGGTTCAACAAACATTGCTCTCAAGTTTGCATTATCAAATCAACCCAGATTTTCCAATCCACAAAACATCCATTCATAGTCTTTGTTTTTTAAACATTGAGAGGCTTCTAAATTTGTCAATTGACCTGCTAGCCACTGCCTATTATGTTGCCTAAAATAACTGCATATACTGAAAAAAGTGGAATTGTCAAATCACCTACAGTTTTAACCATTTACTCTTTCATATGAACATTTTAATTTCAATTGCTGTCAGTTCCTCTGAATAAGAATCGATCTTTTCCCCCTTTGCTATTCCCATCATTCCGGATGCTTTCAAGGCAAGTAGCCAAATTAAATTAATCTGGACAGCTTTGAGTTTTCGTGTTTATTTATTTATTTATTCCTTTGTTATTTGGTGAAGGTATTGCACTAAGACGTCCCTTTTGTTAACAGTTCAATTTCCTTTTATTGTTCTAGATGAGTTGTCAATGATAAGCAAAGTAATATTTGAATTCTAGTAGGTTCTTTGTGAAGAAAAATATAATATCTCATATGTCACAGTCAGTTTACTTTTTAAATGACAACAGTGCTGTTCTACATTTTAACTTGAATTTTGTGAGAAGCTTCAAGTTTTAATAGCTTTAAAATCAGTAGTAAAGCAGCCGCATTCATGGTTTCTTCAAAGTAAAGACATTCTTTATAATGAATGTTGTGATTTCTTAATACTTTTAATTTTGACCCAATCTCTTTATAGATGCACTGGGAAGAAAATGAAATATTAATGTTGAATACTAAATAAATAGTACGTATTTTTTTGGCCTTGGCTTTTTAATGTGGTTGGAGAGGTTCCTGGTGTTGGATGCCTAGTAGAGTTGGATTGTAATTCTTCAGCATGACCAAGAGGTGGCACTATCCAATACATGATGCCCTCTGAAAGGCAAACAAGGAATAACCAAAGGGAGGATGAATTGCTTGATTTCCCTTAGATAAATGGCACCTTCTGGATTTGTGTTTCCCAACTCTATCCTCAAAGTTCAAGATTGACCTATTTATATGAGATTAATTATCATCCTACTTTATAAGCACAAAGGGAATATTACAAAAGAAACCTTCATAAATGTATAGTTCTCATTCCTGTCTTTAAAAAAAATGATTGCGTTATGGAGCAACTGAGGGAAATAAGTCTTTGTTCTCCAATGTATAATCTGCAACACACTCATATGAGATTGTCAGCCATAAAGATTTGTGGGAATTCTGGGAGTTTTGCCCAGTGGTAGAGCACTTGCCTAATATGTATGAGGCCCTGGCCTTTAGACACAGCACAATGAAACCAATAAAAGATTCTTGAGCCTTACCTAGGCCTACTGAAACAGAAAGATTTAAAGATTTTGCTAACAGCCATAAAGTACTTGTGCCATACACACTTGGAAGAATATTCCACTAAAATGATAGAAAGGTGAAAGTATGTGTGTGTGTGTGTGTGTGCATGTGCACACAGGTATAACTGCTCTACTTTGCATAAAGAACTCAGTAAACAGCAGTAACAATATTTTTCATTAGTATTGAAGTAATTTATTGCACATTAACTCAATATTATGCTATGCTTTGTACAAATATCCATCCAAATTTATAATCTAAGAAGGTAAGGTTGGATATTTAGGATATATGTTAAAAAAGAAAAATGTGGAAACCTCAATGTTTTATTGTACCAGGCAGAGGGGTACACACTTGTAATCCCAGATATGGAGAAGATTGTGGTTTCAGGCCATGTGAGGGAAAAGGAAGTGGTGTATAGGACTTCTCTATTTGAGAAATAGAGCCCCACTGTAGGAGCCAATTGTGTATTAGATGTGTCCACTCTTGCACTCAGAGTTGGAGCCAGTTTTGTGAAGACATAATGAACTTATTGTTCTTGGGGCAGAGATTTCTGAAAGTTTCTGATGATTCTGCTGTGCCCTGAGGTCTGCCCAGCAACTCTACCCCTGTTCCTGTCCCCCGTCCCCTGTCCCCTGTCCCCTGTTCCCTGCCTGGGTTAACCTGGGTGCTCAATTGGCACAGAATGGATGATTGTTATGGCTCTAGGTTGATCCTTGAGGGTTAAGTATTATTAAATCTTGGAGAACTGGCCAAATCCATTCACACAAGAACTTTATAGAAGTTTTTGTGTGATTACTTAGCACTGTGGGATCTGGACACTCACAGACACACATTTCTCTAGGCTTGTGAACGCTATGCTTCTTCACTGAAGAGGCAGAAAATGATTGAACCTTAAGGGAAGAAGGCTAATATTCTTGGTATTTCTCTTTTTATCATCCCTTTGCCTCCCAAGTGTCAATTCACTGTCAATATTTAGACCAGCGCATTATGAAGAATATGAAATGTTATTACAGAGCAGATTCCATAAGAAATTTTCCTCCACCACTTTGATATGATACCAGACTTTCAATCATGTTGTAACATTAAAGTTCCATTTTTAACGTTGCCTGGGCCTGGAATGATTTCCAAAGTTGCAGGACAAAATGAGTTTAGAGAAAACACATTCATCCCTTTCCAATCTCTGCCTCTACCTTGCTCTGCCTAAGTCTGATTGCTCACTGAAATTTGGTGGAAAGTAAAGAAGTATGTACTCACTGATCGCTAAGTATGTACCCCAAACTCTCCCTTTATTTAAAAATAGTGAGAAATCATGAAACCTCTTCCCCAGATAGGATAGATAAATGCAAATAGGTAGCAAGGAATGGTGAGACAAGAATCCGAGATAACACTGTGATGTCTTTCTTGCCTTGTCAGATGTTCAGAAATCACAGGTAAATCAAGATTGCTTCCATAAATCAGAATTTGTTATTAGTTGTGAAGATAGTGACACTTAGGATAGCTCCTGGGTGAGTTCTGTCTTAGAAAGCTACTTTAAGTCTTTTATTCCATTCATTTATACATTCATTTATTATTTATTATTATTCCATTCGTTTATACAAAGAAGGATTGGTTCTGTCTTGGAAGTTGCTTAATCAAACAGGCAGTTCCTTTATTTTAAGAGTGAATAAAATCTGGCCTTACAGAGTACTTCCCTTCGTTAGAGGGAAGTTGAGATTTCTCTCCACTTCTTCCTGGGTCTAGACCTGTGTTCTATACAATAGCTAATATACAAGAAGATCTTACTGTTAGTATTGTAGTTCAAATTAAGTTTTAATTAGCTTTGGGATTATGGGAAAATTACCTAGGCATCTTAAGCTTTGGTTTTTTTAATCTGCAAAATAGGAATAAAAGGGAATGTGTAAGAAGATGGTCATTACTATGCAGTGTACATAATAATCCCTCGCTGTTTTTTCTGGTAGATATTGTCTGTATTACCATTACCTTAAGTGGTTTGCAGGCTGATAGTTAAGGTGAAACATGAATTGTATCTATAATTTAATACAAGGTGAAGTTTAGAGTAGGGAAAAGAGGAATTCTTGTCCAGAAGACCAAATCATGTCATTTGACCTGGGCTTTTTAACAAGTAGGGAAATTTTCCTAGGGATAGAGAATAATTGCACAAGCAGAGCTGGAAAGGTGGGAAGCACACAATATCAAAAAGGCGCTTGATGTGACTGTGTTGTGTAATTCATGTAGCACGGTGATGTGGGTGAAGAGTAAGGCAAATGAATTTATAGCAGATGATATGTAAGCATATCATCTTTTGAGTCTGAAAGTTTGGTCTTTAAGCCATGGATGATGGATTTTTTTTCACTCGAATTATTTGAAAGGGTTTATGGCTGATTATTTTATTGGAACTATATCCACCTACAATTCAAGCCCTCCCCCTTTCCCCCAGCTTCCTGGTGGCACATGATATATGCCAATCACCTAACAGCTGGTGGCCCCTTATTAGCTCTGGATGTCTACTGTTACCCAGCTAAGCACACTTTGTACTATACTACTATACTAGTATAGTCATCTAGTCTCAGCAGACTTCTTTATTTTTTACTTCACCCCCCTCTCCCCAATCCTGGGGCTTGAACTCAGGGCCTAGGCGCTGTCACTGACCTTCTTTGGCTCAAGGCTAGCACTCTACCACTTGAGCCACAGCACCACTTCTGCCTTTTTTTGAGTAGTTTATTGGAGATAAGAGTCTCACAGACTTTCCTGCCCAGGCTAGCTTCGAACCATAGTCCTCAGATCTCAGCCTCCTGAGTAGCTAGGTTTATTGGCATGAGCCATTGGCATTTGGCCCCCATTAAAAAAAAATTTGACCATGTTAAAAGACAATATTTTCTAATTAGCTGTTGCTGATTTTTTCCTAACTAGTGTATATCTGGGAAACTCTTAAGAGGAGTATGACTCTAGTCCTGTCAGCCAGTGGTAGTAAAGATACTGGAACACACATGATACTTCATGCAGCAAGCCATGGCAAGTGTTTTGTATCCATATATGGTTCAAGAAACCCTGACTAAGAGGCATTGTAGGCTTTTGTAGTTCTTTATTGGCATGATGGGGGCCTACTTTGTCCCAGTTTCCCTTTTCCTCATGGAAAATTACACCATAACACAGAGACATGGAAGAGCTACAATAGCAGGCCAGATAGAGGCTGTCAGGAGGATCAGGACCTCCAAAGTAGTCCTTACCCTTGTCACAGTCAGGGGACGTTTTGAGACCGAAGCCATGGAAGGTTTCAGAGTTTGTAAGTACTGGCATAGAAAAACAAATCAGTTATTAGGTTTCATGCACAATAAACCAATCAAAACATGGAAAGTGAAGCTATTGATTAGTCAGGAGAAATAAGAGTTAACAAGGAGTTTGGGAAATCTCTAGGAAATTCAAGGTACTAACTTCCAGCGTGAAGCTTGGTGTTTCTATGTGGCTCCTTTGACCCATCCTTCTAATAATTAGGGACCAAGTACCTGTACCATTAGTGGGACATGTAATGATGCGTTTTGAGTTCTGTGGGTGACCAGAATACTAAGCAACAGAGCTAAGGTGTATTAACTTTACTTTTAGCGATAATGAAATTAGGATGCCGAAGAATGCTCTATCAGCCAGAGCATGAAGGAATAGCTAAGTCCTATTTAGGGGTCTAAAGAAAGTTTTCTAGTGACTGGAAAATAGGAGAGAAATGAATACCTTCTTTTTGGCTGTTGTTTCCCTGTAAATCCTTACATACAGAGCTCCAGTAATTGAGTTCACAAAGAATAGTCTGTGTTTCTAAGCTAGTGGGCATACTAGGATTACATCTGGCTGTGAGGTGCAGAAAACCTAATTAAGCAGTGGCTTAAGTATATGGCTGACTTTTCTCACATAATACGGAGCCCCGAGTATGCGGTGCATGGCTGACTTTCAGATGTATGGTAGCTTAAATGTCTCACACTCGTGTCTTTCCCTGTGTCTTCCTTCGTATGTAGCTTTTTCATCTATGTAGTTTCAACCTCACTCATCATATTTGCTTGCAGAGTTCAAGGGCCAATCTACTCTTATTGTAAGCAGTGTCACTGCCAACCAATACCAACTTCAATTCTATTTCTCACTCTAGAAGTCAATCCCATGATTAGTTTCAAAGGAGCCTGGGAAGAGTAGTTCTCGTAGTGCTGCCGTGAAAAAGAATATGCGTACATGAGAAAGAATGGATATGAGTGGAGCCAGGAACACTAGTTTCCAGGACTAATTCACCCTACCCTTAAATAACCTTTATTCCCAATGAGGTGAGAACAAAGTGGGCCCTGACAGTTGCTCACTCCTGCTTCTTTGTACCAAAACTCAATCTCAAACTCTACTACAGTGCCACCATTCCTTGCTACCTGTGTTCCCCACAGATTTCCCCACACACCATGTCCAACTACAACCAGATAAGGAGACCAGAAGTCTCACCTCCATGTGCCACCTCAAGAGTCCATTCCTTGCTGACAACTGGAAACAGTTTTCCTGACTGTCAGCATTTCTTAGCTTGTGGGTATGTCTTCCTCCTTTCTGTGTTCATGCTGCCCTTTATCCTGGAAATGTATCATCTCTGCTTCTCTGCCCCAACTATTCCTGGGCCTCCCATAAGGACACATACTCATTGATCTCAGGTCTAGCTACTTTGGTCTAGCAAGGTCGTGTCATCTAGTATCTTTAAGGATTTTTATTACATTGACAAGATGCTTCTACCAAGTAAAGTTACATTTACAGTTTATGAGAATTAGGACATGGACATAGAGTTTTAAAGCCACCATTCAACCCACGATATCCTCTATTAAACACTGTAAGTGTTTTAGAAAATCACAAACCAAAGGCACATTCATCAGATTCTTTTATCACATCTGAGAAAATAATATTAAGAGTTGGGGGCCTTTTGCCTGTGGATGGATGCTGTAGTATATGATGTAGGATAAGTAGTATATGATGTAGCACTACACACACATCGGGGTAGGAGAAGTCCCCCATCACTACTATGGTATGGCATGCTCATCTGGTTTTCTCTATAACGCTAAGCCAAGACTTGCCATTTTACAGTGATGCTGTCTTACTGCTGCACCCGCTTTGCACATTTTGACTTTTACTTCCTATTACTATGGCTTTAGTATATACGTAAAGAGCCGATATGAATTACATAGTATGCTGATTTAGCAGGAAAAAAGCAAGAAAAATATGTGGCAGGGGAGTAATTCATCTAAAAAACTATTTCAATATATAGCCTTTGAGGCCCTCCAAAAAGATAGTCAAATAACAAAGATGAAGTCATGTCGTTCACCCAACATTGCCAGCGTGGAATATTATTATTATACATATCACTCAAAATCGCCTCAGGCAAACATTTTGTGATAGTATTGATACTTTCTTGTGTTTGTGGCTTAGGTATTTATTTTAATTTGATTTAACCAGGGCCGGGAAAAGAGGCAGTGGTTATGGAGGAGAATAGACGTGAGAGAATGACAGGTAGAGACCAGGAGGAGGGAGGTGGTAGCAATGTTGTGATTCTCTATCCAACCCCCAGGTGGCGCATGTTTCCTGACAGCTTCCTCTTGCTTCACTAAGAAATAATGGATACTTGCAAGTGGGGTGGGGCGTGGGGGCATCAAGAGGAGAGGGGTAGAAGAACGAATGGGGAAAATGACTCTTGCTTTTCTCGGCAGGCAAGAATGCACTGAATGTGCCGCAGTACTGAGAAAATAAGGGAAAGGGTGGAGGCAGGGTGAGGGTGGGGGTGAAGATGGTGACAGGATGACATGGATCAAAGGCATTGCATACATAAATTTCTTTGTTAAATGGCAAAAATTTCAACACATAAGTAAAAATTAAGAGAAGTGAGGGAAGGGGTGGAGTGGGAGGGGTGGGTGAGACCGTTGAAAGGGGTGACATTGATGGTAAAGTGCTCTGTTGAATGGCAACTCCTTTGCGCAACTATATTTAAAACAAAGAACGATGTAAAACAATATAATCTTGAAAAGATGGGTCAAACCTCTCTGGATTATTTCTTGTTGGAAGTTTCTAGAGGGCTAGAAGGAGGACTTGAGAAAATGAGCTATAGAAATGCTGTTGGAACTCCAAGCCCAATTCAACTCATCTTAAGTAGTTGATAAATGAATGAATCATTCTAATACCTACCCATTAAAGAACTTGGCCATTAAAAGCCAATCCCAGTCACAGAAATAATCACTTAAATTTCTTAATTTCTCTTTAGGATGCACTACTGGTAGGTAGACAAGCTTATTTTCTAGTATTAAGCCAAACTGCAGTGCTATGATATATGTCCTTTTGTTTGCAAGAAATCCCCTCTGACAGCATTAATGGATTTATTTTAAATTGTTGTTTGTAAAAATGAATGCAAACTCCAAATAATTATATAAAATTGTTTTTTAATGTTTGCATAATTTTTCCATCATTAAAAGCCACCAAGCTCTTTTATATTGAGGCAGGACCAACCACTAAACAGAAAAAATTGTTCCCTTGATGATTTTAATATCTTTGCCTCACACATACATATATACAGGCTTTCTCTGTGCTGCCTGTTTTTTTATCATGCTTGGTACATTAGTGCTAGATTCTGAAAAGCTTGCGTGTGTTTGAGTGCGAACTTCAATAAGAGAAGGATAAAATCCTTATCCTGAAACTTCCTAGAGACTCCATGTATATACCTGGCCCACTATCTTGTTTTACCATTGGAGGGACTCTTGCTTTTTTCTCAGCATACCTCTGTGTACAAACTCATTCCCTGCATAAGCTATAACTTAATGCTGGAAAATCCTACAAAATGTACTCATTAGGAACAGAGTCTGGCTTTTTTAATGTCCTTTTTTTTTAAATTGCAGAGGTAAGCTGAAAAGTTCAACAGATATTTGCTTTGAACTTAATTTTTCATTTTTATTCACCAAAAACACGAATGAAAATGTGCTCTTAAAGATCATCCAGCTTCAATGCACAGGAGATTATTAGTGCTTTAGCTTACTCTGACTTTTGCGGAGATATTGGAAAACAAGTTCTTCTTGTCATTTCTATTTCAGTGACATCTAACCTATGACTGTAAAACAAGCTACTAAGTACTTGTCAATAACTTTTGTGTCTCTATGAACCAGGACCTTCATCAGGGAAACCATACATGCAGAAAGAAAATACTGATGGTAATATGCATTTGTCTCATATAACCCATATGTATTCATCAAATGGTTCCACTGGTCTTATGAATTAAGTGATATTAAAAATGAGAAGATGTTACAAATTAGAGTTTAAATTCCTGAATATATAAATATTCTGGATAAGAAAATATTGCCTTTGTCTATTACAATGAAATCCGAAGAAGGTACAGTTTTAGAGAATACAAAGCAGTTACAATGGTTGGTGTACTAACAGAGTGGAAGCTTGGATTTCAGGCCAGATCTACTGAATTAGAATATAAATTTTAATAGAATGTCCAGATGTGCTAGTCATTTTTATGGCTGTGACAAAACACCTGAGCAAGACAACTTAAGGGTAGGAAGAATTTCTGAGGTTCATGATTTCAGAGGTCTCTATCCATCCTGGCTGGGAGAGTGTGATGTAGCAGCTTACATTATAGTGGCCACAGAGAGAGAGAGAGAGAGAGAGAGAGAGAGAGAGAGAGAGAAATATGCATGTACTAGCTGGCTTTCCAACTTTTATTCCACCTGGGTCCGCAGCCTATGGTGTGGTACTGACTACATTCAGGAAGTGTCTCCCCTTATTAATCCATTTTGTGAGCCTCTTCAGAGACACATACAGAATTGTGTTTTACTAATCTCCATCAATTCAAGTTGACAATCAAGATTAATCATCACACCAGGTCATCCATATGCATGTTAAAGTTTGAGAAACAAGACTCTGGACTAAGGTCTATTCTAATACATTTGTATTACTGTGGAGTTACTGAACTAACACATGATCATGCATGAACACAGAAGGAAAAGATGCTTTTCAGATGCCACTCAGAAGGCCAATGTCCAAGTCGGATAGATTCCCCAGGCCATATCCATAAAATAATGGAGCAGGTCTTGTCAAAAACAGAACTCTCTATGTTTTTAATTAATTTATGATATATTGACAAACAAAAATTATTTATGGTGTACAGTATGATGTCTTGAAATATGTATACATTGTGGAATGACTAAATCAAGCTGACATATGCATTACTTCACATACTTACTTTGTGTCGGGGCGGGGGGGGGGAGAACATTAAATATCTAATGTGAGTCTCTCTGTATTCTGGAACACTTCCCAGGAAGTCGTGATGAATGACTAGTTTTGTAGAAAGCAAGACATTGGGAGAATAGCACTTAAAACTTACAGTTTAAGAAGTTTGGATGGAGAGAGAATGGTAGAAGAAATTTCCTATTGAGAAAAGAGTTAGTGCTAGATTGGCTTTAAAGTCCCCAAGCCTAATCAGACAAGGGCTGTTGGAGAAGAACAAAGGGAAATGGCAGAAAAAGTAGCTAGGGAAGCGCTTCCTTCATCTCACATCTGTAGTGTGTTTGTTCTGCACAAATGACTATGCCAGTCCCTGGCGGACAGTGGGATGAGGGATAGAACACTCTCTGCCTTCTTGTACTCTCTGGAGAGAATGGGATATCAGCAGCTCTAATGGATGTGAGGACTGACTAAATAGGAAAACAAGGTAAAATGATGGTTTAATTCTGAATATGGAGGCAGGAAGAATCCACTACGGCTTTGCAGGGATGAATCTTTATCTCTGTGTTGTAGATAATTTTCTTACTCACATAACAGCAATTATGGAAAGAAAAGTTAAAAGAGGAGGTTCAAGGACAAAATCAGAACTCAGAGATGTGAAAGAGGTCCAGGTCAACATGTTCTCTGATAGGCAGGAAAGCAGCCCATCTTGGTGCAAGATGCCATGAAAAAGTACTTTGCTGTCCTAATAGGGGACTCTGGAAGCCAAAGCAAGGCTAGTGCTCTGTGCCTGCATGCTAGCTACTCCTGACCACACAGGTTTTTGTCTTGCAGTACTGAGGCTTGAAACAAGACTCTGATCTACCATTGAGCTAAAGCCTTCATCCACCTTGTTCCTTCTTTCTTTCTTTTCCTTTCTTCTTTCTTTCTTCTTTCTTTCCTCCTTCCCCTCCCTTCCTTCCTTCCTTTCTTCCATCCATCCTTCCTTCCTTGCTTCCTTCTTTCTTTCTTCCTTTCTTTTCTTTCCCTCCCCACTCCCTACTCCCCCTACCCCACCTCTCTTTTCAGTTGTGGGGCTTGAACTTAGCGCCTGGGCATTGTCCCAAAGCTAGCCCTCCACCACTTTGGGCCACAGCTCCACTTCCAATTTTCTGGTGGTTAATTGGAGATAAGAATCTCATAGCCTATCCTGCCTGGGCTGGCTTTGAACAATGATTCTCAGATCTCAGTCTCCTAAGTAGCTAGGAGTATAGGCATGAGCCACCAGAACCCAGCTTAGATCTGTAATTTCTACCATATACTTCACGCCTACTAAGTACTCTGTGTTATTTGTTGAATAAATGAATGAATAAACATACTTCTACTTTGAAGTTAACTCTGTGGGTATGTTTTACTCTTGTGACATTTTATCAATATCGTTTCTATTTCTATTGGTTTCCATCTTTTCTATATCACATGGCATAATGAAGGAAATTTTGGATGTGAATAGCAGCTTATTCCAAGAAATTTAGCTTGGATAAGGCACATCTGTATTACCACTAACTAAGAATTAGAAAAAGATGTGTAGTGACATTAGCGATTCATAGCAGTGATTCCTCCAGTTTAATTTGCTGTTATGCCTTGAGCTATCCACATACCTCTCGGAGTATTGTGAGGTAATAAATGTTATAGGCATAGCATGCCGATGTAGCAGATTTTAAATAAAATATATTAATGTATTTATATTTCATTGCAAAGTCTGTGTCATTCCCCTTTATCTTTTATGTACCATACTAATGAGCCTATCTTCAAGGGAAGAGCATATAGTTGTGTAAACAGAGTTCTTTTTTTTGGGGGGGGG
>NW_012267367.1:4096896-4127727 GCF_000151885.1 Dipodomys ordii
AAGTGGTGCTGTGGCTCAAGTGGTAGAGCGCTAGCCTTGAGCTGAAGAGCTGAGGGACAGCGCCCAGGCCCAGAGTTCAGGCCCCACGACTGGACCCCAAAATAAATAAATAAATAAAATCAATGATACACTACAGTTGTCTCAGCAGTACTTAGAAGCTTGCTGGTCCAAGGAATTATGTCTGTGGTCATGGGATCCACTCTGTTCTTGCATATTCATCCATTGTGTTCTAGCATGTTCCAGGTCCATTTTTTCCCCCTAACTACGAAACTCTCCACTTCCTCTTCTTCTATTTAATTCACTCTGTGTTGTTCCCTTTCTCCATTTTGATTGCCATCCTTTGTTTCACATTCTTTATCAGGTTCTAGCTTCAGAAATTTATCTTGATCTCTTAAGTGTCATTGATGTCTCTTCAGACGTTTCAGACTGATCTCTTAAGTTTTATTGAGATTTCCTATAACATTTTATATTTCATCAGCAGTTATCGGAATTCAGTTTTTTATGTTTTTTGCGGTACTGTCTGGGGTTTACACTTTGGGCCTTGTGCCTGCATTGTGTCACATGAGCCATTCACCAGCCTCTTACTAGAATTTTTCTTTTTTATTAATAAGTTTTTTTTTATTGTGAAAGTACCATACAGAGGGGTTACAGTTACATGAGCAAGGTAATGAGTACATTTCTTACCAAGCATTGTTACCTCCTTCTCCCTGCCCTCCCATCTCCCCCCCACACCCCTGCCTCCAAAGTTATAAAGTTCATTTTTCAACATAGCATCTTGCACATTTCATTGTTACAATGGGACCACCTGTATCCCTATTTAAACAATTTGTTTTGTCCTTCCCTTCCCCAAATTATACCAATATCAACTACAGTGAAAAACGGGTTCATCTAGTCATTTTTACATGTCTAAAAACATTTCCAACCCTAAATAAGTTTTAAAATCCTCAAAAAGGCCCTTTTTTGAATAAAAATATTTTTCTGTACTCTTCAGTTTATATATCACCAGTTACATTATTTCAAAACATAATTTCATAAAGATTAAGGTTGTACTAGCTAATATTTATATGCTTTTATTGTCTCATTTAATTCTTTCAAAAACTCTGAGGGGAAAGTTCTCCTTTGAATCCCATTTTGTCAATGAATAAACTGCAACATAGGTGAACTTGTGGATTTTACCTAAGCACCTAGAACCAGGCCTCCATTTTTCTAACCATAAATTAAACTATAAGTTAAAGATAGGGAAGTTAAATAGATTAGGTCTGATCAAAAACACTTGCACATCTTTAAAGATTGTCTTTCCATCAGTGTCAAAATTTTATAGTCAGCTTTTAACTGGTCATTAATTCATATTCATTTATTAACTAAAGTGATCATGTAAAAAGCACATCCACCTGAATTTAAATGAAAAGTACTGCTTGAATATTGGGAATGGATTTTAGACTTAGACAAAACAATGAATATCATGATATTATACTTCCTCCAAAGCTCTAGAATCCAAGATTATTAGAGTCATGTGCTGTGGCATACGTACTGCTCAAAGTCCTAAGTCTGGCATAGTGTGGTTGGGTTTCTACCATGAGACCCAGAAACACAACAAATCAAAGCAAGGTTGGACAAATGGGATTGCATAAAGCTGCAGAGCTTCTGCATGGCAAAGGACATAGCAAGCAAGATCAATAGAAAGCCAACAAATTGGGATAAGATCCTCACTAGCCATACAATGGACAAGAATCTCATAGCTAAAATATATGTAGAACTCAGAAATTAAATCCCCCAACAACAAATCCTCAAAGAAATAACAGCCCGATTAATAAGTGGGCTAAAGACTTAAAGAGAAACTTCTCTGAAGAGGAAATAAGAATAGCCAATAGACACACAAAGAAATGGTCAACCTCCCTAGCCATAAAAGAAATGCAAATCAAAACAACATTGAGATTCCACCTAACCCCATTAGAATGGCTATAATCAAGAACTCTAGGGGATGTGGACAGAAGGGAACCTTACTGCGTTGTTGGTGGGAGTGTAAACTTGTTCAACCACTTTGGAAAGCAGTATGGAGGTTCCTCAAAAGACTTCACAATCCAGATGCTCCTCATAGAGGAATGGATCAAGAAAAGAATGATACTGCCCCATTTGTTAGAAAATGGAAAGACTTGGAAAAACTTATACTAAGTGAAGTAAGCCATGTCCAAAGAAAAATAGGTCCCATGGTTTCCCTTATCTGCAATAACTAGTGCATATCTAGGACAAGCAGAAGTCAAAAGCTATGTATATATGACCGTATAAGCTGATGCTAAATGTAATGAATCCCATGAGAATTTCAGTGATCAGACCTAGTTTTCTTCCAATTTATACCATTCATATCTAGGCTCACACTGCTTTTTTTTTTTTTTACATCTTCTGCTATAGATAGTGATGAAAACCAAAAATTGCTGAAGACCAGCATAATGTGTTAAAATGTGTGCCATATGTTTCAGAGGCATGTGTGTGTGTGTGTGTGTGATTCTTATAAGAACTCCACTATCTGTAGACTGCCATATCCCAAGTCATATGGGAAGGGAAATTGTACTTGAAGTATATTTGACTTTATATAGTAGCAAAAGTGGAAGATCACAGAACTGGTGGGCTTTACATTTTAAGGGTGGACAGAAGACATTCCTTTATCAGCCCTTTTTTCTCTCCCTTCCCTTCCTTTCCCTTTCCTCTTCCTTCCTCCCTTGATTTCTTTCTTTCTTTCTTCCTTTCTTTCTTCCTCCTTTTTTGTTCTCTTCCTTCCTTCCATCTTTCCTTCCTTTCTTCCTCTTCCTTCTTTCTTTCTTCCTTTCATTTATTCTTTCTTTCTTTCCTTCCTTCCTTCCTCCCTTCCTTCCATTCTTTTATTCTTTCTTTCTGTTTCCTTCCTTCCTTCCTTTCTTTCAGCATGCATAGAATTCCCCACATAGACTAGGCTAGCCTTAATTTTGCAATCATCCTGTCTCCACCAAGTACTGGGATTATAGGGGTATTATCCTGCCTAGGTCCATCAAACGTTTATCACAGACACTTTATGTGAGGCATTGTGCTATGTATTTAGAGAAATAAGATGGATTTATGCTCACATTCTTGTAGATGGACATATACCCAGGGAATTAGAAGATGAAGAGATGAGGGTTGCTGGGGAAGGACTGGCTAACTCTCTGGGAAAAGTTGAGAATGGAGTCAAGACATTTGATGTTTCTGCAATAATTAACCAGATAAGTAGGAAACAACATTAAGGACCAGGCTAACACCATGATAGAGGCTAGAATGCTTTATGGATGAAATCCACAAGTATTTTTGTGTCTTATTCAGTGAAAACAGTGAATCCTATACTCCACCAATTTCATGAAAGGCCATGACATACTTAGCACATGGCTACTATTATATGCTTATAAAGTGAAAACCGGCATAGCTTCCATATTGCTTTCTATTTGAGCTGTACTTAGTTACCAGAGACCTAATACCTCTCAACAAAATTAAGTTACTACTTTATGTTTTGGAGGACAGAAGTCCAAAATGGGTTTTAAGTACTAAGATTAAGTTGTTGACATTTACTTCAAGCAGTTCTAGGAAAGAGCCTATTTCTTAATTATGTTTTTTTCAGTTTCTAAAAGACACTTAGATATTTTGGACCATGAGCCCTTCCACTGTCTTCAAAACCAGCAAAAAAACATCTTCAAGTATTTCCTGTCTTCCTTTTCTTTTTCTCTTTTTTTTAAAAAACTTTTATTTTCTTGTAAAGATGCTGGACAGAGGGGTTACACTTACATGAGTAAGGTAATGAGTACATTTCTTGTGGAGCACTGTTACCCCCTCCCTTGTTTTTTTCCTACTAACCCTTGCCCCCCTCCCCGCACTCCTCATCCCTCCAAAGTTGTAAAGTTTATTTTCAACATAGTGCCTTGTGAGTATCATTGTTGCAATGGGCCATCTTTGTCCTTGTTTCAGCATTTTGTTATTCCCCTTTCCTTTCCCAAATTAGATAAATGTATATACAAGATGCAAGGTGCCAAAATCAGAAGTACAGTGGCAACAAGGATATACAATAGGAGGAAGAACATACAAAAGAAACAAAAAAAATCCCATAGTACATTATAAACAACAACAACAACAAAGAAAAACGTCCCAATCCTGGGGTTCATTTCACTTATAGCATCATCTTATATGGTCATATGTACATAGCTATTGAGCTTTTCTGCTCATCTGATAGGATTATCCTAGATGTATACCAATTATTGCAAGTAAGGGAAACCATTGGACCTATATTTCTTTGGGTCTGGCTTACTTAGCTAGCAAGATCAATAGAAAGCCCACAGATTGGAAGATCTTCCCTAGCCATACAACGGACAAGGGTCTCATAGCTAAAATATATGTAGAACTCAGAAAATTAAATCCCCCAACAACAAATCCTCAAAGAAACAACAGCCCAATTAATAAATGGGCTAAAGACTTAAACTTCTCTGGCCATAAAAGAAATGCAAATCAAAACAACATTGAAATTCCACCTCACCCCAGTTAGAATGGCTATAATCAAGAAATCTAAGAACAACAGATGCTGGAGGGGATATGGCCAAAAGGGAGCCCTACTGCACTGATGGTGGGAGTGTAAACTTGTTCAACCACTCTGGAAATCAGTATGGAGTTTCCTCAAAAGACTACACATAGACCTCCCCTATGATCCAGCAATCCCACTTTTGGGCATTTACCAAAATGATCACAAACAAGGCCATACTAAAGCTACCAGCACAACTATGTTTATCACAACATTATTCACCATAGCTAAGATATAAAACCAACCCAGATGTCCCTCGGTAGATGAATGGATCAAGAAAATGTGATACACACACACACACACACACACACACACACACAATGAAATTCTATGCTTCCATCAGAAAGAATGACAACGTCCCATTTGTCAGGAAATGGAAAGACTTGGAAAAAATCATATTGTGTCTTCCTTTTCTAAAGAAGATCCTTGGAATTGTTCCTTTATTCACATTTAGAAAGTCCATTTTGCCATGGAAAGGAATACATATACCAGTTTCTAGGATTAAGAATGTGGGCATCTTCTGTCATTTTTCCTCCATGCAAGAAAAAGTGTACAGGCAAACTAGAAAGGGGTTCCATTGATCTGACTTTGTTTAATAGAATTGTGGAGCAAGAGCAAAAAGTAGATAGTAAAATAAACGAACATTTAGAGGCTTTTGCTATTGAGAGCTGCTGACATCTGCAAAAAGACATTGTTATGCCAGGCACCAATGTCTCACATCTACAATCCTTGCCACTCAGGAGGCTGAGATGTGAAGATGAAGGTCCAGAGCCAGCATTGCCAAGAAAGTCCATGAGACTCTTATATCCAATTAATCGCCAAAAATCTAGAAATGGAGCTGTGGCTCAAGTAGTAGAGCACTAGCCTTGAGCAAAAGAAGCTCAGGGACAGTGCCCAGGCCCTGTCAAGCGTCAGGACCAGCACACACACGCACACACAAAAGGACATTGTTTTGGGGAATAGAGACGTGCAAGACGTGGAGAAGTAGATGAGTTGAGAGAACTTTAGAACACTGAGAGCTTGGCAGCTAACTGGGTAAGTAGTTTAAGGAGAGAAAGAATTTAGGGATGACCCTAAAGTTCCTCACTCAATCAGCTGGCTAGCAGATGTTCTTAATTTCCAGTTTAAAAGGATATTTTCTGAAAATGTGTCAGCATAAATATTCCAGGCCAGTATAACATTAGCTGTATCGACTTCTAACAAATTTCTGTTTTAGGCCTTCCAGCTGGTTATTTATACTTTCTGCTTTAATATTTTTCTTTCCCTTGTTGCACATTATTGTATAATGCTGAGTATACACAGATGTTGTGTTAAGCTAGCTGGTGATTGAGATTTTGTGATATGATAGGCTTGAGATATATTGTGTCTGGCTTTTGATGCATTTAGGAAAATAATTTTTATAAATACTTATTTTAGGTAAATAAATCAATTTAAAAAATCTTTGTGCGGAATATTGGCTTTTGTATATGGTTTATGCATTATAATTTGAACATACTTGGTTCTGAAGCATTCCCCAGAAGTGTTTAATTCACAGTATGCTTCAAGTTTCTTTTATTTCCAACATTATGTTACTTGTTTTTGTAAGTTAAAGAAGAAGCATATTTTTCCTCTCAGATAATTTATGGATACCATGGGCCCACTGTAATAATACTTCTGAAATAGCTGCAGAGATTTACAAGAACCTTTAGTCATCTAGTCATCTATGAGTAGATGTTACAATGGCAGGAGATAGAATGAGCCAAGCTTTGTTCATGTCAATGAATCCTACACTACCAAATCAAGTAACTTAGATTCATTCCAGTGCAGCTTATGCTGCACTTATTAACTGCTTACTCGTTTTTGTGAGGGGTGTGTGTGTGTGTGTGTGTGTGTGTGTGTGTGTGTGTGCTGATACTGGGGCTTAAATTCAGAGCTTCAAGCTCTCACTTACCTTTCTTGTTCAAAGTTGGTGCTCTACCACTTGAACCACAACTCCATTTCCAGCTTTTTTGCTAATTAACTGGAGATAAGAATCTCACAGACTTTTTGGGTTGGCCTTAAACCTTGATCATCAGATCTTAGCATCCTGAGTAGCTAGGATTTTACAGGTGTAAGCCTGTGAGCCACCAACACATGGCTAAATGCTTAAGCTTGCAAACACTAAGAAAAATATGTTCAACGTATGTGACAAATGATTTGTATTCAGAATAAAGACATCATTAAAACTGTTCATCAAAAGATAAGTAACTCAATTTTTTAATTGACAAAGACATGAATGGACACTACAAAAGAACATATTGAAGATATAAAATGTTGGACACACTGAGTTTCATTTCCAGCAATGGAAAAATATGGAAATGGAAAAAATGGAAAAAATCAAAAGATAACAACAACAAAAAAGTAATTGCTCAGTAGGACCATAAAAATACATTTAGCAAGCTGGAGGCCGGTGCCCCATGCCTTTAATTCTAGCTACTCAGAAGGCTGAGATCTGAGAATCACAGTTCAAAGCAAGCCTGGGCAGGAAAGTCCATGAGACTCGTATCTCCAATAAACCACCAGAAAACTGGAAGTGACGCTGTGGCTCAAGTGGAAGAGCACTTGCCTGGAACTGAAGAGTTCAGGGACAGCACTCAAGCCCAGAGTTCAAGCCCCACGACCAACAACAACAAAAACAAATGTTTAGGAGTTGGAATAAAGAGATGCATATTGGATCCCCATAAAGTGTTACATAATATTCCAATGGCTAAAAACAAAAAAAATGATAACACTGAACTTCAGTGAGGACCAAGAGCAAACAGAATTCTCATGTATTGTGAGTAAAAATGTAAAATGGTAAGCCACGTTTGGAAAATTGTTAGCCATGCCTCTAACTAAAACATATGGCAAATACAAACTTAGCATGGGGACCTGGTTGGGAAAAGAAAAGAAAAGGAAAGAAAAGAAAAGAAAGAAAAGAAGAGGGAGAGGAGAGAAGAGGTGGAGAGAAGAGAGGAAAGGAGAGGAGAGAAAGAGAGGAAGGAAGGAAGGAAGGAAGGAAGGAAGGAAGGAAGGAAGGGAGGGAGGGATGAAGGAAGGAAGGAAGGAAGGAAGGAAGGAACAAGAGAGGGAGGAAAAGAAGGAATAAAGAAATAGAGATATAAAGAGAGGGAGAGGGAGGGAGGGAAGGAAGGAAAGGAAAGAGAGAAGGGAGGGACAAAAAATGATGTGGGAAAGGGAAGGTGAAAGAAAGGAAAGAAATGGAGTCAAAAGAGAGAAAGGAAAAAAAATAAAACAAAATATTAATTTTCTCAGTGACTCAGCAATTCTACCTGTGGGAGTTATCAAGTTATCTTCAATAGAAGATACACAGGGATCTGCATATGAATTCTCTCTGCAGCTTTCTTCCTAATACCCACAAAATGTAAACAACTCATATATCTATCAGCAAGAGAAGAGACCAACAAATAGTGATATATTTGCACAATGGAATTCTCCACAGCATTCATATAGGACAGATTACTTATATACACGGCAATGTGATTTAATATCATCAATACTGTACTTAGTGCACACCCTGGGCTGGGGAGGAAGCTCAGTTGTGGAATCATTTGCCTAGTACGTGTGAGGCCCAGGGTTCAATCTCTAACATTGCCAAACAAACAAAAGCACACACTCTATATCGTTCCATTTGTAGAAAGGATATAAAGACAAAACTAAGCTGATGATAAAAAATAGAAGAGAAAATTTACTATAAAAGGTAAAGTGAAAGGGAGCATAAAGGAACTTCTGGGAATAGTAAAAATGTTTTGTATTTTGTTGAGTTACTGGTTACATGTATAAGAACAGTTCTGGGAAATCCATTAAATTATATTAAAATAGATAACATTTTACTGTAAATAAATTTTACCTAAAAGAAAAATACTGAGGCTGGGAAGGTGGCTCAGTGGTAGAGTGCTTGCCTTGCATGCATGAGGCCCTGGGTTCTATTCCTCAGCACCACATAAGCAAAAAGAAAAAAACCGGAAGTGACGCTGTGGCTCAAGTGGTAGGTAGAGTGCTAGCCTTGAGCTGAAGAGCTGATGGACAGCGCCCAGGCACAGAGTTCAGGCCCCACAACCGGACCCCTCCCCCCGCAAAAAGAAAAATACTGAGCTAGATAACCAAGAATCTAATAACGGACCTTATCTTTGTGATCTGCACTTGATAAAGACATTGCAGAGAAAGACACTAGAGAAGAGATTAGTTGTGTGTGATCTTTCTGATACGTTGTCACAGG
The DNA here is from genome assembly GCF_000151885.1 of Dipodomys ordii. NCBI lineage: Eukaryota > Metazoa > Chordata > Mammalia > Rodentia > Heteromyidae > Dipodomys > Dipodomys ordii. The sequence continues at coordinate 4,105,704 of NW_012267367.1, forward strand.
AGCTTAAATCAGGTGGCAACACCTCAGAATGGTCTGGTCTTCTGAGAGAATGAGATTTAAGGTAGATTAATCAAAGGAAATGAAGAATGTTTCAGATAATTGAGGAAGCAAAAAAGGGCAAAGTTCCTTAAGAATCCTGAAAGTATATATATGATGCAGGGCACCGGAATCAAATACAGTGAAAACAGGGGTTATACCATGGGGGAAGAACATACAAAAGAAACCAAAAAAATCACACAGTACATTATGAGTACATTAAAAACAATAGCAACAAAGATAAAATCTCTTGTGTCCCTATCTTGAGATTCATTTTGCTTAGCATCATCTTATATGGCCATATGTACATACCTTTTGCTTTACTACTTGTCCTAGACATACACTAGTTATTGCAAATAAGGGAAACCATGGGATGTATGTTTCTTTGGGCCTGGCTTACTTCACTTAATATAATTTTTTCCAAGTCTTTCTATTTCCTAACAAATGTGGACATATCCTCCATCTTGTATGTACATTTTTGTAATTTGGGAAGGGGAAAGGAAATAACAAAATGCTAAAATAAGGAAACAGGTTGGCCCATTGTAACAATGAGATGTACAGGATACTATGTTGAAAAATGAACTTTACAGCTTCAGAGGTGAATGGGGGGGGAGGGAGGAGTTGGGGAGGTAGGGAGGGAAGGGATGGTAGGGGAAAAACAAAGGAGGGGATAACAATGCTCAATAGGAAATGTACTGATTACCTTACTCATGCAACTGTAACCCCTCTGCACAGTATCTGTACAGTATATATAATATATTATAATATATATATATATATAATATATAGATTAAAAAAAAGAATCCTGAAAGTCAGGAGGAATCAAAGACATCCAGAATGACAAGTTTATGCAAGACAGGGAGAGGATACTTGTTATTTTTGCATAATATCTGAGAGACAGCTATCTGGAAGAAGAACTTAGAGAAAAGGAATTACATTTTTTGTCTCCTGATTTCAGAGGTTTTCCATCATGGCTGGGAGGATGTCCTAGACCAGAGCAGCTGATACCCTGACCACCAGGAAGGAGGGAGCACCAGTGGGAGGAGCCTCTGCTGGAGCACTTCCTCCTTCTATCTGGGCCCATGGCACAGATTTATAGCTGCCACCCACATTCCAGTGATCTCCCTCCTTACTAAGTCTTCCTTGAAAATGCCCTCACGGAAAAACGAGACCATTCTTCCAAGAGCTTCTCAACCCCGTCAAGATTCATTACAGAAAAGGATAGCACATGGCGCTGGAAAGGTGGGCAGAAGCCAGCCTGTGAAAAGCCATGTGGGCCCAATTAAGCACTTTGATATTTATCCTGAGGCAACGGAAGGTCATGTTGGGTTTTACTTTGTAGAATAACATTAGTATAGCAGTGCCTAATAGGTTTCCACTACTGTTTGTTCTCTCATTCATTAAATCTTGACATTTTTAGTGGGGTGTAGCTGCCCCATGTAAAGACTTCATTTTCTAGGCTAACTAGCAGTTCTTTGTCGCAATGTGGCCCAATGCTGGATAAGAGGATAGAAAAGTGTATTGTCTTTGGAGGTTTTGGAGGGAGGGCCTTCTCAGAGAGGGAGTTGGGGTGCACCTACTTTCTTCTTTCTTCTTTGCTCTTCCTGGCCTCCAGAAACTTACATGTGGCCTTGAACCTTAAAGATACTGGTCACACAGTATGGTCAGATCCTGTGGGTGTCAGGGAGATTTCATACAGGTTTATGAATCCTGAATTTTGAGGAGAAAAGGAATAGAGAGACAAGACAGAAGAGAAAGGAATTTAGAGGGTTTTGTTGTTGTTGTTGTTGCTGTTGTTATTGCTAACTGAATGGTATCCTAACTAGCATAGTCAGAATTATATTTGAAGAAACCATCCTGTCTTCTTTCTGACCCTTAAATACAAATCATCATTTACTTTCTTATAGTCAGCTTTCTCTTTTGTTTCTTTTGTCTTTAGGAATGAAGATGATGAAAATGAAACAGTTCTTTATTAATAGAAATAGTGTTTTCATGGTTTTTTAACTTTCAATTTTTGCCAGTGGCTGTTTTAAGTTATAGGAAAATGATACACATCATCCACAATTATAAACTAATTGCCAAGAATATCAGAACTAAATCTCAATAAATTGGTTCCCATCCCTTCTAGTTTGTACTGAGCAAAGTTGATTAGCATCTGAAATAGGAAACTGACATGACTCCCATATCTGAGTAGCTGTAAAATGTTAACAGAGGATAATGTTTTGTTCCATCAACAGTAAGGATATAACCTATTGCACTTAATAAAAGTTTTCTCCATCTTCCAGGACAAAATAGAGACAAAGAATTTTCAGAGATACTGTGCAAAAGGACCATTTTTTCTCTTTATTAATCTGAATTTTCTAGGATGTTTCTGAAGCACAGAACTGCCTCCTTCCTCCTTCCTGCTCATTACTACTGTCAGTGTTTACCGGGTCCTGATGTCCTAATAATAACCAACAATTTGTGTCCTTGTTTTAAACAACCATATCATCATGTTGCTTCCTTTTCTTGTGTGAAAGAAAAGAAAAAAAATCCAGCATTTAAGAAATACAATAAAACAGCCATGACAACAATGGTGCTTAGAACAGAAGGATAGTATAAGCTAAAAATGCTTCAGATTCATTTGTAATGTGAAAATTAAGGGCATTATAAATCCATCATATGAACAGGATTATAACTTCCAGTCAATAGAAAGAAACAACATCCTGCTAAGAAGAGTTTTTAAGAACCGGAACAGATTAGTGAAGGAAATTTGTCAAGGTGGTTTCTCTAGAGATCTTTAAAAGGGAAAAAGCTCGTTTGTCTTAGTTGGTTCAGAGGAAACCTGGTAGGAAGTTAGAGGCTAAAATTGCTGACATCTGAAAAATGTCTTCTGCTAGAGTAAACCCATTTGATAGTCTTCTCGATTTTTATTTCTATGCTGACTGGATGCCTTTGATACCAGAGACTCATTTTGACCCCACTTAATTATGGAGGTAAGTAGACGTTCATAACTCACCAGCTGTTCTTGTCAAATAGCACAATGAATATCTTGGTGTTGCTGGGTAATAATGGGTTTTATTAAATACAGTCCCTTGGTTAAAAAAGTCATCAGAACACTGTTGTGCATTATTTGACATGAAATCTGTAACAGCCATCGGCAGGAAAGTGGAACTAGGTTAGAAGGTTGGGGTCAAATCGCTGTTCTATATCATGCACTAGCTCTGAGCAAGTGGCTTTTCATAACTAAAGTTCATTTTCTTTTTCTCAAAAGGTCATCTGGGAAACCAGAATGAAACAGTGCTTACAAGAATGCTTAGCACAACACGTAATCCTTACCAGGCTAAAAGCTTCATTAAAATGCAGTCATTTTCATCCTCCCAAAGTCACATGAGGCATCCAGATGTGGAATGTTTCCTTTTGCACTATCATGTTGGTTGGCCACTTTCAGTCTGCATAGCAGTGGCCCAGACTGCTTTAAGCTTTCTATGATCAGGGGAACTCTGAAGTAGGAGGAGCTATCCTTGACACACACTAGGCACAGCCAGGATTGTATTCCTGCCTTTCCTGATCTTTGTGCACTGTTTATTTGTTAATCAGAGCACACTGCACCTAACACCTTAACCTCACCAAACAGCTGGAAACAACTATAACAAAGACATAGACATAGAGCTACTGCTGCCAGACAAGTTTGGAATGAATTACCTGGGTGAGAAATCCCAGAGTGTTCTAGCTCTGTGGTTGGTCCTTTGTATACGCAAGTGCTGGACATTCTGTTTGCCCACATCGGTCCACTCTGTACCTATCTTTAAATGAGTCATATCCTGGCAGAACTGGATTGTACAGGCTTTCTTGCCCTCCATCTTGCAATTGGGAACACTAGCAGAAAGACAGAAGAGCAGGAGAAGAGTGGAAGTCGAATTCCTCCACTCTGCCTTTCTTGATCTCTGCTTTGTTTTTGTCTCAGTACCAAAGCTTGAACTCAGGACCTTATGCTCTCACCAGGCTTCCTTGCTGACCACTGATGCTCTACCACTTGAACCATGCCTCCAGTCCATGACTGTGCTTTAATAGTGACTGCATTCTGTTACCTAAGATAGTGGCTCCTGTTGAGGGTATCTCTGTCCTAACTGCATCCCTCTTCCTTTCTTTTGAGGCCAACCGCTGGTAACTGCTTCCCAGTATTGTAGGTACAGGGGTCCTTAATTTTTCCTTATTGGTTTTATTAGACATTCTGTCCTTTGCCATTCTTACATACTGTATCAGCTTTCTATTGTCATGATACCAAATTCTGTGGTTTAAAGCCATATACATTTTTTTCAGTGCTCATTAGCTTTTTTAAATTTAATTTTATTGTCAAGGTGATAAGGTAGTGAGTACATTTCTTATCGAACTTATTACCCTCCCACTCTTTCTCCCCTCCAACCCCTGCCCAGGTTGTACCGATCATTTCCAACATATGTTTTGCAAGTATTGCTGTTGTATTGGTCCTCTCCCCCCAACGCCCCTGCTCGTCCTTTGTCTCACCATTCCATTGTTCCCTTCCCCTTCCCTAATTCAGATAAGCATATATATAATACCAGGGTACCAAAAGCAAATACAGTGACAACAGGGGATAAATCATAGGGAAAAATCACAAAATAGTACATTGAAAACAACAACATGTTGTTTCCATGTCTTTGAGTTCATTTCACTTAGCATCATCTTATATAGATATAGCTATTGAGCTGTTCTGCTCATCTGCTAGGACTATCCTAGACAGATACTAATTCTTACAAATGTAGGAAACCGTATGGTTTTAGATGCCAAAGTTTGATATGAGCTAAAATGAAAGTGTTAGTAGGGCTGCATTCCCTTCTGGAGGGTGAAGAATCCATATCATTGTCTTTTCTAGCTTCTTGAGATAGTCCACATTGTTTGGCTCAGGGCACCTCATTATGTAAGTGTTCCTACTCTTGTGTGTGTGTGTGTGTGTGTGTGTGTGTGTGTGTGTGTGTGTGTTGTGTGGGCACCAATATTAGACTTGAACATAGAGCCCTGAACTTTTCCCTACATTTAAAATCAAAGCTGATGATCTATGATGATCTACCACTTAAGCACAACTTCTGCTTTTTTTTTTTTTTTTGCTGATAACTACAGAGAAGCACCTCTCAGATTTGTCTTTCCCAGCTGGCTTTGAACCCAGATCCTCAGGTCTCAGCCTCCTGAGTAGCTGGGATTACAGATGTGAGCCACTGGTGTCTGACAGTGTCATGATTCTTAATAACAGTACTTGGGGGCTGGGAAGGTGGCTCAGTGGTAGGGAGCTTGCCTTGCATGCCTGAGGCCCTGGGTTCGATTCTTCAGCACCACATAAGCAAAAAGAAAAAAGCTGGAAGTGGTGCTGTGGCTCAAGTGGTAGAGCGCTAGCCTTGAGCTGAAGAGCTGAGGGACAGTGCCCAGGCCCAGAGTTCAGGCCCCACGACCGGACCCCCCCAAAAAAAAATAACAGTACTTGGTATAGTTGGCACTCATTGTATCTGCTGATGGACTGAATCTGGCTTTAAATCTTCCTTGGTGTCTTTCTGAAGGCCCTCTCTCTCTCAGCCTCAGTATGTTTTATCTACGAAATGAAAAAGTTACATTGTAGAGTTATTTAAGATTATTAAACAAGAAATGGTAGAAGACAGCACCAAGCCACTAGGAAGTCATCAAACATATTTCTATAACACTATTTTAATTATCTGCATGCTTCAGGACCATAGTCATTGTATTATTTTTAAAAAGGTATTAGATATTTAGGAAACTTGATGATATAGCCGTGACTTGAAATAATTAAACTTCATCTTTAAGACTGAAAAACCAAAGTTGGCCATTGGCCAGTAAATATAATGTTATAATGAATTTCACTAGGTGGCAATCTCGATCTCACTATGGTGAGAGTTGAGTAATTGACAAAAGTTCTTATTTGTTAAAGCAAATTGTAAATGACCATATTTGATGACATACCAGGGCAATAAATGTAGAAAGTGATTGAAGACCAGGTTCTTATAACGTCAGTCTTTTTCAATTTACAAATCTAAGTGGTATGTTTCTCCATAAAAAGTACATGTTAATGCAAAACAGCATCTCCTTAAAATGTCAAGTGCAATGAATTACTAAGATGCTGCTGATAGTTTGTGCTTTCACCTCAAACACTCCCTGTTATTGTCTTGATTGTTACAAATAGCAGGTACGCTTTCTGACATGATTATTCGTTTATTAAATAATTTTGTTTAATGCCCTTATACCTCTTCCAGGTCTTCTTAATAATTTATTCATGAGGCTCATCGGATTCTGCAGTAAGCTTCCATGATTATATTTGCACCTGAAATTCCTTTAGATTGCGATGGATGGCAAAGATCAGATACTTTAAAAATACTTTGCTGTACTGCCCTCTAATTGCCAATTTTACTGAATGTAAAATGTATTTACTTTCTTCTCTTTGTGGCTTCCCTGGGAATAATACTCAAGTTACCAAATGAAAACCCTGCTCAATGCAGAGTAGGTAGCTCCTTCTTCTACCCCTTCCAAAGGAGTTTCATTGCACAAGTATCAAAATGTCCTCATTATGAGGTGACTTCTTTGGGTATCCTGAATTGCTGCTCCTTGGACAGCTTTTAAAGAAAGCAATAAAACATATTTATTGTATTTCCCTTACCTTTCTTTTATTCAGTAGGCATTCCACTAAAGCTAGAGTTGAGGTATGTGAAGTAAAGTGAGTTATGACAAGTTAAAATACCTGTTCCGCAAAAAGTCTCATTACAGTGGGGTTTAGATTGAAAATAAATGATGATGCTGGTTTTGGAATGGCAGGTGTCACCCTGTATCACAGGGATCTGACTTGCTACATTGTCTCATTTAATGACTTTAACTATGGCCACCTATATTGATTGAAATAAAATATACTCTCTCTCTATGATCATTCAAAAATATAATTGTGCATCTTTTTTGAGGAAAAATTACATGGACTTCCTCTTTCATAACTGGCCATGGGATATTTCCTAACTTGTAAAACAGTCATACTAATTGTCTCTCCACTTAGAAAGTTGTTAGAGGAAATACTTCAATTCACAAACATAAGATTTCTCTCAACATTGTTAAGACTCAGGCAGGTGCCTGTACAACAGTCATCCAGGGCACACTGCAGGTCCTCTCTTGCCTATGGTACCTTTCATCTCTCCTCTTTCTGGCTTTGTGATGTATTGTCTAGGCCCTGTATTGTAAAGCTTTACTATATTTAATGGAACTCTTTATTGTGACTCTGGTGTTACTCCTCCATTCATGTAAGTCAGTCTTGCCCACACATTTATTAAGATCAGGAATGGTAATCAACCATTTTTAAATCCCTCCAGAGCCTGATACTATGTAGTATAAGGCTATTTAAGGCTTTGACTTCAAATTGTGGGTGAAAAGACATCAAAATGACCTTCTCTTCAAAACCTGTTTAGGTCTCTATCTCTGTGGAACAGGATTAGTTGATTCTTTGAGTATTTCTGTATCCTTAAGCCCTCTGTCCTTTTCTACTTCCCTCCTTCCCTCCTTTCTTTACTTTCTTTTATTGGTTTATCAGCCAGGCACTTGTCCAACAATACAACAAGTATTTTTTGACCTCCCAATATGTGCTTAAATGGAATTAAGCATTACAATTCAGATCATCAATTGTGTTTTCATGGAACATAGCTTTCTCTGTAAATACAGGGTTTAATACTTTATTATAAATTGCTGTACAAGCTTTGATGGGAAAGGACAGCATGCGCTGAATGAAGAATGATGGGAACTTTCTTTGTAATTAAAAGAGACCTATCTGAGAGAGTGATATGTAAATGATGACTTAAAAGGCGAGAGGAAATCTCTGTGCCAGGATTGATGGGGAAGAAAGAAGGTGAGGAAGGCCAGAACAGGTGTATGGTTTCAGTTATGAAGGGGACCAGAAGAGGGACCTCACCACCACACCCAAGTCTGTTAAGAGACCACTAAGCAAGAAGCAGAGATGATGAGGCATAGCCCTTACCCATGGGTCAAAATCTAGACTGATGGCAGTTGGGGAAGTAGGGGTTTGGATGGGGAGGAGTGGTCTGTAAGGAAGGTGTGTACTCTCTCATGTACAACTCATTTTGGTCACATCTGTGGATAGTGCTTTGTAGTGTCTAGGTTAATGTATGAGGGGTCAGTTATGAGGAGGCTGCTGCAACTTCTATTACCGCGTTTAACACATTGCATTATCTGATCATTGGTGTCATTGACTCTGTTTGCATGAAGCAAACACAGAATCAATATATATGTGTGTGTATGTGTTCATATATATGTGGGTGTATCAACGATTAAGTGTTTGAATTAAAGGAAGCCTTTACTGTAGTCCAGAGATAACTGCTGTTCTTGCCTATTCTCCTGTTGTGCCATGGTTGCCCATTGCTCTTGCCCAGGGGTCATGCGTGGGCCTTGCTACTAACAGCAGTGATCAGGGACAAGATTCTCTTCTACTGAAACTGGTATGGAAGAAAGACAACTATTGAAGGGGACAATTATCTAATGGGAGAGTTTCACACATGCACACAAAAAGCCTGATTTTGTTTCATTTTTAAATATTGGTGGGTGTTATTCTACTTTTTGAAGTTCTACCCTTTGGAATCCAAATAGATCATAGTCTGTTTAGGGATATATTTATTTCTCTTACTTTACTCTCCTTCCTTTATTCTCTTTTCATGGGAGAATTTATACAACTCTGGAGAAAGAAGAATTTTGGTGATGTCTAGGGATGTAGCAGTGAACGTAAAGACATCTGGTCTTGAAAAGTTGGATTTCTAGGAATAATTACATAAGAAGATAGGGAACGAAAGGAATTATGCTTGGCACTAGTGACTCATGTCTATAATCCTAGCTATTCAAGAGGCTGAGAACAGAAGGAATATGGTTCAAGACCAACCTACGCAAAAAGGCTTGCAAGGCCGGGCACCGGTGGCTCACACCTGTAATCCTAGCTACTCAGCAGGCTGAGATATGAGGATTGCAGTTCAAAGCCAGCCCAGGCAGGAAAGACCATGAGACTCTTATCTCCAATACACCACTCAGAAAACCGGAAGTGATGCTGTGGCTCAAGTGGTAGAGCACTAACCTTGAGCTGAAGAGTTAAGGGACTGCGTCCAGTCGCAGAGTTCAAGTCCCACAACCGATTTTTAAAAAAAGGCTTACAAGACTCTATTTCAAAAATAACCAGCAAAACACAGGAATGATAGAGGGAATGGAGCAGCAGAGCACCAACCTAGCAAAGGTGAGGTCCTGAGTTAAAAACTGAATGCTAGGGCTGGGAACGTAGCGCAGTGGTATAGTGCTTGTCTCGCATGCTTGAGGCCCCAGGTTCAATTTCTCAGCACCACATAAACAGAAAAAGCCAGAAGTGGTGCTGTGGCTCAGGTGGTACAGTGCTAGCCTTGAGCTAAAGAGCTGAGGGACAGCGCCCAGGCCCAGAGTTCAAGCCCCACAACAGCCCTCCCCCAAAGAAAAAAACCACCTGAATGCCACTAAAAATGATTAAAAATAGAAGAGGACCTGCTGGTATATGGTAGAGTTACGACTAGAGAAGGCTTCATTGAAAAGGCAAAGCAGTATTTAAGAAAATAAATGAGAAAGAATGGGCTTTGAGAATATTGGAAAGAGTTGCCAGAGTGAAGGTTGTGAAACACAATGTACCTACCTAGCAGTTGGAGAGCCTGCAGGAAGCCGATGTACTCAGGAGTAAGCTAAGGGAGATCAGCAGGGCATGTGCTCAAAGAGATATTAGGAAGAAGGAAATTGGAAACGACCTTTTTGTCTTGTATAAGGACTTGACTTATGGGGGAACTGGGAAGTAGAGCAGGGTTTTAAGTGAATGAAATACACGCATAGTGACGGTTCCTTACTGACAAGGAAAATGGGCCACCAAACTCATTTATCTTAAAATCTTGTGTCCTGGGTGTGGGATAAGAATTTGCTAACACCATAATATATGTTCATTGCTCTAGCAGCATAATGTCAAATAATAAATTTTTCTCTAATGAGATCCTGGAGCTCCCACCCACTGCTGGAGAGCTGGTCAGGATCATGATCATGAAAAGTAGATCAGTGTCCTACAGATTGCAATGACAGAAACTGCCTGGTCATTAGGAAGAGACTCCGATGTAACTGAAGTAGATAAGGCTGCCCAGAATAGTGGGTTATAGCAGAGACTCTGGAACCAAATTGCTTGGTCAAGTGCTGCCATTTGCAAGCTGTGTGGAATTATGTAAGTTAACTTTTTATGCCTCAGTGGCTACAGCTATGAAATGGAAATAAATAGGGTACCATGTGGAGTTGTCATAAGAAGTGTTTTATAAATTTTTTAAATGCAATCTGCATCTACTCCTTTCTGTTGCTTGGGTTTCTGTACTAGGTTTATTACTTTGTGGCTTAAGCAAATGAGGCGGCTCTCCTGATAGCCCTGTTGGACTTTCCTTGCTTCCTATATTTTCTTCTCTGTCTTTAGGTGGTCTATGGCTAAGCAATTAAGCCTGACAGTTCAGCAGTGTCCTCCAGTCCTGATTGAAAAGGGAACAACAGCTTCCCATTAATGAGAACATTCTGTTGGAAGAAAATATTTTGGCCAAGTCATCATGCTAATTATCTAAGGCTCAAAGGAATTAATTTTCTGGAATTCAATGAGCTCACTGCCTTTTAAAAAATAGTTTATTAAATTAATGTGATATAAAGGGATTTATATTTAAGTGATTGGTGACTAGAATAAGAATGGAAGCATATTAAGAACTAGAGATACAGGGTCAGGCAGGCTATGTTATTGGACATATATTAATTCTTCGTAGGTTCTTTGATTTTTGAAGAATTGGCACCAATGTAAGAACATGCTTAGAATAATGAGATGGATTTTTTAACTCTAAAAGCATGTAATTAGAGAAAGATAGTACTGACAAAGAATGAGTACGCTTCAATTCTAGGGTCTTAAAATTATCTCAGTTAAGTCTCACTGGTATCACAATCATGTCTAACTTAGATTGAGGAAACAGGCTGCTCACAGAGGAACCAGTGTTCGTGACAGTTTGCATCTTCTTTGTAAGACTTAATCTTAACCACTGTTTGCTGTGTCTTATAGTGATTAGTGTTGGATGGTATAAATGCAAAACTTTGCTGTTTCAACCTGGTAGATAACGTTATAGCTCTTTTGTCATCATTCTAACCTTAGTGTCAGAAATTTAGGTTTTTCTTTCGCTTGGATGAGGGTCTTACAAAGGTCCATGTATTAAATGTTTGGATTTTTAGGGTGGTACCAATGGGAGATAGGTGGACTTTTCAGAAGTGGAGTCTAGTGGGAAGTCATTGGTGATTTAGGAGTGTACCCTTGAAGGATATTATGTTACCTGACCTTTCCTGTACCTCTGATATTTGGCTCATTGCCATTCCGTACCCTCCTCAAAGACTCAAAGCAGTGGTCTCCCCAGTCTTGGACTGGCACTTGTAGAACCATGAACTAAGTAAATCTTTTCTCTTTATAAAGTTGACTTCCTTGGATATTTCATCTTGCTGATGGAAAACTAACCAGTGCAGATTCCAATAGTCAACATGGTAGAATTGGGAATCATTTATATGTTTATACTATTCCCAATGTTCATTAGTTCTTAGGGGCTCATTTGAGCATAAAATCACTTGAGCGTTCATGTAAATACAAACAATTAGAAAAATAGGAGAAACACTAGCTCAAAATAGATAAACCAAAAGAAAGGCAACAATTTGAGTTCAAACTCTCTGTTTGGGTAACAGCGAGGAACGTCTTCCCAAAGTCTAACTGAGAAACTATCTCAGAGAACAATCAAGAGCTGCTGCTACATATGAAGCCATTATTTGGACATGAGCATCAAACAGACTACAGAACTGAACTGTTCTCTTCCTTGGTCCTGTAGCTCATCCAGGTGACCCGAGGTGCCTGCTGATGTGGGCAGGTTTAGGAAGAGATGTGCTCAGTTGGACCTGGTTGGTGACCGGCTCTCTAGAGAATGTGCATTTGCACCATGCCCAGCAGCTTGGAAGAGGCACTGAGTATTGCTCATGAACTGGCAGAAGGCCATCTCAGCCAGAAGAACAAATGCCAATTTCTGAGTCCTGAGATTACTTGGCCTTTGATATTTGGGACTGCCAGTATATGAATGAGGACATGAAATAATTTTAGCATGCATTATAAATACTTTTAAGGATATCCCTAGTATTATCTTAGTCCTGGAGCCACCTGTTCAGATTTGTTAAGTTGAGATGACAGGCAATCCAGGCATGTTGCCTGTATGCTACCCTGTGATTTCTATCTATTCATGCAGATTCTTTTTGATGGTATCAGCTATGTAATGTTTCTCACCAGGTATCTGGCAACTTTTGAACTATTGTGTGAGGAGGACATGATTACATATGTCTCACCTTTATGGGCTAGACTCTGCTAGGACTCACCACATGACAAACTTTTCAGATACTGTGAAATAGAAATCGTCCAAACAAGTCTACCTTTGTAACTTCAAAAAAATGGACTTCCCAGTAAAACATAGGAATTATTTACATTGTTCTTGTCCTCTGTCTCAAATGTGAGTCTTCCTTTATTGGCAAGGCAAGGATATGACAACTATCTCTGTTTTCCCAGGCTTTGGGGAAGCCTGGCTGAGAACCCACCTAACCTTGTCAGTCTGAGCCTCAAATTCACTTATGGTTTGGAGTGAACTATATACTATTCAGAATACCAAGTGTTTTATACATTTACTTAGAGGAATGATGTCTATGAAGAGGAAGGACATTTTAGGGAAGATTGGCCTCTGCCCACCATATTGCAGGTATAGTGAGTGAGTCTTCTGGGCAAAGACAATGTCTTTGAATAATTTGTTAATCCATTAATCCTATCTGCTTCTCTTAAAAAGAGAGAAAAGAGCTGCATGTGATGCTAATGGATCTCAAGGCCAAAAAAGAATTTTCTAAAAGGTTTTCTATGACCAGATTTCACTGTATCTTCCTGATTTTACTTTCCCTGTATCTAATTTCATGTGTCATAAGCCTCATTAGAATTTATTAAGTGATCTAGCAAGTGTTACTTAAGTGCCTCTGAGAGGTGGTCAAGCATGGAGTGCAGACTCTGGAGCTAAGACTGCCTGGATTTCAATCTTGGCTCTGTAACTTGCTGTCCTTATGATTCAGTCAATTTACTAAGCCATTCTATGCTTCAATTTCAGCATCTTTCAAATGGGAGTAACATTATGATCTATCTTATTGGGTTTAGGAAAATAGTAAAAGAATTAATACGTACAAGAGCACTTAAACAATCTTTGGCATGGTTAGCAGTGCTGAGATACATATTAGATGATGATGACAATGATGATGACAATCATAGTCATATTGATGGTGACAACGATCTTTATGTTGCTCTATTAGCAAGTGACTTGGATGGAAATGTAGCCAAGCCAGCCTGATATTTATTCACAGATTTGTGGTATGCTAGAAGAGATATGTGCAGCACTGTAAAAGTATACAGGATTGCTGGGGACCAGTGCTGGATGCCTTTCAGGAAGTTGAGATCTGAGGATCATGGTTCAAAGCCATGATCTGGGCAAAAAAGTCCCCATGAGACTCTTATCTCCAATTATCCACTCAAAACTGGAAATAGTGCTGTGGTTCAAAGCAGTAAAGTGCTAACCTTGAGCAAAAGAGCTCAGGGACGCCTAGATCCTAAGTTCAAGTCCCATGACCAAAAAAGAGAGTATGGAGGAGACTTGATGTTGGTGAGAGAAGGATCCAGGAGAACGTTCTATGCAACCGTGTCTGAGAGCCATGCTTTCTAAGCTGAAGCAATGGCACTTGAGTTTTATCTGGAAGTTCTAAAGCAGGGGAATAAGAGAGCAAGGGTGGCATCAAATCAAAGACATGAAGACTTAAGAAACAGCAGTGACCCTTGGAGTTTCCCCATCTCTAAAGATAGGGTTTGGGCCTGCAGGATGTCAGCATCCCCTACAGTGCTTTTTAAGCCCAGGGAGAATGATCCGAGCATTCTCTTGTTTGATTCTTTATCAATAAAGGAGGAAGCAGATGGCCTACAGGATTTTTTAAAATAAAAGTTCAAGAAGGGGATCTTGGAAGTATGAATGGGGCTTAGAATCAACAGGGCATGGTGACAGAAAAAGAGCTCATGGGGCGAAAGTAGTGTGACAGAGCAGGATTCAATCAGATGCCCTGAGGGAGCAGTACCTGAAGGAGGATAGAAGCTGGAGGCTAGAGCCTTGAAATAGACTGGGGCAAGATGCCCTGCCCTCACCTTCTCCCACCTCCTGCCCCTGCCTCCCAGGCTCCCAGTGATGAGGCCTCATTGAAAGCAGGGAAAATGGGAAGGTCCATCTTTCAGGCCCAAAGGATAAGCAAAGATAAATAACCAGCACGTCTCTTTCTTGCCTTTTCTCTTTTCTTTCTTCCCCTCTCTCTCCTTCCCTGCCCTCCTCTCCTTCCTTCTCCTTTCCCTCTCTCCCCTCCCTCCCTTCCCTCTCTCCTTCCCTCCCTCTCTCTCTTCCTTCCTCCCTTCCTCCCTCCCTTTCTTCCTTCCTTCCCTTCCTTCCTTCCTTCCTTTCCTTCCTTCCTTCCCCCTTCCCTCCTTCTCTCTCCTCTCTCTCCTTCCTTCCTTCCTTCCTTTCTTCCTTTCTTTCTTCCTTTCTTTTTTCTCTCTCCTAAAGTTGACCAAAAATATGATAGCTGTGAGTAAGATAGAAATCTATGGAATTTTTACAAACCATCTTTCTACTATTAGTCAGAGACATACCAGGTCTCTTTTGTTTCTTGTTTTTATTTTTTCTTATAACCAGCTACTTGTTTCTGTTAAGGCATGTTAATAAATGCCAGAATAAATGCAATAATTCTTCTTCTTCTTCTTCGCATTTATTGAAACTCAACTGTGTGACAGGCTGTTGACATTGATCACCAATCCTTTTTTTGTTTTAGTCCATTGTAGGGCTTGAACTTTGAACCTGGGCACTGTCCCTCAGTTCTTCAGCTCAGGTGAGCACTCTACCCTTTGAGCTTGAGCCATAGGGCCACTTCTGGTTTTCTGGTGGTTTGTTGGAGATAAGAATCTCACAGACTTTCCTGCCCAGGCTGGCTTTGAACTTTGATCTTCAGATCTCAGCCTCTTGAGTAGCTAGGATTACACTGGCACCCGGCCAATGATCACCAATCTTTAAAACAATCTGGAAGATGTTTGGTATTATTCATGTTTTATAGTTGAGGAAGTTGAAGAAGTGATTTTTCCAATGACACTAGGGAATAAGAGAACCAGGAATTAAATTCATTTCAGTGTCTATTTTCACCCCATTGCCTTGATACAATAGAAGTCTTTTGCCTAGGGCTACTTCTCTGCTTTGTGGAATTGTGGAAGACACTGGACACCTAGATCTCCATTTCTCACCGTCACCACAGTCAGCACCATACAGACCATTATCTATTCCACCATCTACGTTACCGCTACAAGCACCACCATCATTTCCTTCATACTATCACTGCTGCCTTTACCATCATCAATACCACCACCTAAACCTCACTGCCAGCACTGCTACCATCACCACCACCATCACTGCCCTGACCATCACTACTGCCATTGCCACCAGCACACTACCACTTTTAACACCAACACCAGCGCCACTGTCAACATAGCCAGCGCCCCACCACTATCTTTAACATCACTAGCACTAGCACTACTACCAATGCTGCAACTACCCAAACAGGGACAATAAATAGATAGGAGGACCAGAACCAAGTGTTCTGGACACTAACTCCAAGTATCTTACAAAAAAACAAAGAATCATTTTTGCTCAACTCTAGATTTGGGGGGTTAGTGGTATACTTTAATTCTGCCTTTGCAAAGAGGCTTTGTGAGGTTTCTTTGACGCTTTTGAAATATGTTGTCATTGGTGACATTGGTTGTAACTTGGTGTTATGAACGCTTTAATGGAAGTATTGGTTTAGCCTCTACTTGTTATATTTTGACATAACTACGATTTCTCCAGCAGAGTGAAAGATGAAATTGTTCCATACCTAGGATTACCTTTCCCCTGTCACAAAAACTGTGGTTGCTAAAAGTCCTTATAACTGCAGACTGTGTTATTGAATAATTTTATATCAAATTAGGGCCCAGATGATGCTTTTAATAGCATAATTATTCATAATAAGGAAAAGGTCAGCATTCACTAGTAATTACCTATTCTCTACAATTTTTTAAAACATGAAAAAATGCTGTGGCCAGCACATGCAAAGGGGAAAGTCAGTGTAGAACATCACTGGGATGAGAAAACCATGCTTTATTATTAAATTACTAATTGCATGCAAGAGACATAATATATAATTGATCAGCTAATTTGCCTGGGGCCTTTCATTTAGATGCTATATTTTATAACTTTTTGAATGCACACTTTGTATTGTCAAAGTCAAGTATCATTGTGTGACATTGTTTATTTAGCATCTTTCTTTTTATGTCTTTAATGGTACATAAATTATTACATATCTTAAAATCAGTGACATCTTATATCAGATGAAATGGGGATTCAGATAATTTTAACTTTTATTTTTTTCCTAATGTGTTGCCTCCCAAAAAATGTGCCCTGTTATGTAATGCTGGATGGATGCAGAAGAGTAAGTCTACATATCATAATGCACACATTCATTTCACTAATTTATCTTTCATGCCTTATATATGAGAGACACTGTGTGACTACTTCATGGGTGTAATAATATTATAAAAATATTATTAATATTATAATATTATATACTATATAATTATAATTATATAATAATATTGTATAATTATATATTATATGTAATTATATATGTAATTATAATATATAGTAACAATATTAATATAAAATATATCTGCTTGCATTGAGATAGTGCTTTATAATTTATCAGGGCCTGCTATGTATATCATCTTATTTGCTATCAGAGTTGCCTTGAATACTAGACATTATTTCTGTGCTTAGGCTAAAGAATTAGCAACAAACTTGAAGGTCCAGTGATTTAACTAAAGTTAACCAGATCAGTGCTCACTAAGCATGAACCAGATCTTGGGTCTTTGATCTCCTAGTCTACTACATTTATTTTAAAAAAGAAAAAGAAAACTCTGAGCAAGAAAGCAAGGGACTTCCAAAGCTGCCAGGTCTCCTCTGATGCCCACTTTGCAACCTAATGCCAAGGGTACTCAGGCAGATTATTTCTTTAACTTTGCTTTTGATTGTTTTGGGGTTGAACTTAGAACCTGAGCTCTGTCCTTGAACTATTGTGCTCAAGGATACCACTTTCAGCCATGGCTCAACTTACAGTTTTCTGGTGGTTAATTTAGGTAATTCTGCCAAGGTTGGCTTTGAACCACAATCCTCAGATCTCAGCCTTCTGAGTAGCTAGGATACAGGCATGAGCCACAAGTGCCCAAATAACTTTGCTATTTTAATTATATAAATAATACATGAATGTAAACCTCCTGTCAAAAAATAAAATAATAAAAACATGAGATTTTTTAAAGTGTATTTAGATTACTATCCTTTTTCTAGTAATTAAGGTCTGTGTGTGTGTGTGTCTAAATAGCTCTTTAGCATAAGCAGATCCATAGTATATTCCATATTTTGTGATTTTTCTGAGACTCCATCTTGATGATTTAGTCATCCATTCAACAAATATTTGCTATTCTCAGCCCTGGGAAATCCTGATATATAGTTTCAGCACACAAACTCTCTGACAGATGCAGAATATTCTATCATATGTACACATGCACCATAACTTATTAAAACATCTTCCCATCACTGTACACATTTGGCTTATTTCCCAGTATAATTTTTATTATAATTAATGCTACAATAATATAAAAATGTAGTACCTCCTGTCTCTGCAATGTGTATAATTGTGGACTTGTTCCCTAGATGGAGGGAGGTTAAAAATAAGTATATGTAAATCTAGTTGCTTTTGCCTTACTGTCCACAAAGAAACTGAACGAGTGATGGGTCATAGTAAGCAAACTAACTCTTTGTAAACTCGATTTATAAAATGCAGGAAGCAATACTTACTTCATGAAATTCTACAGAAAAACCCTGCAGAGTAAACCAATGACAGCCATCCAGTTGGATTTCATTGTTTTCCATGAACACAGCCGATGCTCAGAAAAGTATCCAACAAATAATCAATGCTACGGGACAATGGCATGAGTAGTATTTATTTTTCATGTTTTTCATTTTCTTTTATTGTAACAATGCTGCCCAGAGGGGTTACAGTCACATGAGTAAGACAATGAGTGCACTACTAGGCCATCATTGTTACCCTTCCTTGTTATTTATCCTTTCCCTCCCCTGCCTCCCACATTCCTCCCTCCCCTATTCCTTCCCCTCCCCCCACTCCCCCCCAAGTTGTAAAGTTCATTTCCAATATACTGTCCTGTGGGTATCCTTGTTGCAATGGGTCATCCTGTGGGCATGAGTAGTTTTAAGAGACCAGAGGAAGAAAAGAAAGTTCTGGCAAATGATAGAAGGACAGAAGAGAGTAGCTGGGATGAATGGGTTTGGATTTCAACATTTTAGGAAGAATAAGCAGTGTGGACCAAGGTGGATAGAAGAGCCAAGTACAGTGGAAAAAACTATATATGAACATGAAGCACAGTCTTATATGACATGATGACATTGTAACCTCTCACTACAAATTAAAACTTTCGGGGGCGGGGGCTGGGAAGTTAGCTCAGTGGTAGAACGCTTGCCTCGCATGTTTGAGGCTCTGGGTTTGATTCCTCAGCACCACATAAGCAGAAAAAAAAAAGCCAGAAGTGGTGCTGTGGCTCAAGTGGTAGGGCACTAGCCTTGAGCTGAAGAGCTGAGGGACAGCTCCCAGGCCCAGAGTTCACGCCCCATGACCATAAAAACAAACAACAACAACAAAAAAAAAAACAACACTTTTTTTTCCAGTGGTGGGGCTTGAACTCTGGGCCTGGCTGCTGTCCTTGTGCTCTTCAGCTCAAGGTGAGTGTTCTGCCACTTGAGTCACAGCACCACTTCTGGTTTTCCGGTGGTTAATTGGAGATAAGAATCTCATAGAGTTTTCTGCCCAGGCTGGCTTTGAACTGTGATCCTCAGATCTCAGGCTCCTGAGTAGCTAGGATTACAGGCGTGAGCCACCGGCGCCTGGCAAATTAACTTTTACGTTAAGACTTTGCATCCCAATCATGTAGCAAAGTAAGCCCCATCTCCTTTGCTTGGCCATTGCTTTGTTTACTTCACTTCTCTGCACAGTGATGGAATAATACACCCATAGATAAACTACCAGTTCCTGCATATTTTCCTAACAATGCATGTGTTCATAAAAAGGTCAGTAAGAGAGTTGAAACTAAAGTAAGAAATTTAGTCTGTTTCCACAGCGTAGCTACATTTCAGTTCACGTTGCTTGATGGACGCTTGGGCCAGTATCCTGCCAAGCACTTCTGAGTCAGGGAGGGAAGACTAAAGAGGCAGGGAACAAATAGTTTATAAGACCAAGTCCCAATCTTTTAAACGCTTTCATGTAAGAAATAGAATATTGTTTCATACCAGCAGAGCCAAGTGAAAGACCCTGTTACTTCTCAAATCTCCCTTTGCAGAGTTATTTTCTGATGGCATTTCTGAGCAGTAGAAAGAGTAGCTGTGTCCATGAAAGACATTTTAGCCTTTTTTAGAGAACGCTGCTGCCAAGAAAGGTATTTTGTTTTGCTTTGTTTCTGAACCCACAAGGATGGACTGATTCACAGAGAGAGTTAGTGAAAAACCCATTCTTCTTTCCTAGTTCATCTTACCTCCTGGTGATTCTGCCAAAGATCATGCTGATAAACTGTTGGTGTTCTTGCTGCTCTTACCCACTGTCCACAATCATTTCATAGTGTTATGAGCAAGTCCTGGGTGTATGAGTGTGTATATACACTGACACATATATTCCTTGGCTCTAGGGTATTATGTTATCTGTTATTCTCCACTGATAGCCTCATTTACATTTTGTGCTTAAGCTTTACAGGAATTGGGTTACTGAAGGAGCTGGAGGTGTTGACTTTAGCAGATCTTGATCTTTCCATGGGATGGATAATGTGATCTACAGTATGTGCCACTTTGGTTTCCATCCTTCTGCTTCAAGAGGACTCAGAAACCACAGGCTCATGATCCCAACAGGGCCTTTGGGCTCTTAAATTGGAAAAGTGTCTGAGTGATTGGAACATGTTGTCTAAGTAGTGACCCTGAGTCATAAATAGATTGACCCTGTCATAAATAGATTGAGGACCCATTTTTGCTTCAGACTGAATCCATGGAGTGGTATTTGAACAAATCTGTACAAACTAGCATGTTTGGCTTAAGCCAGGCTCCAAACTACTTATGAACTTCTGCGCTCAAGGCTGTCCAGTGCTGGATGTCCTTCAAGTCTGTAAGTGGTTTCAGTCTAGAAATTGTGATAGGGCCTCTTTTATACGGAGACTCACTGCGGCAAAGGTCATGACCCCAGGCTCCTTTGTAGGGTCTATCACTGCTCTGATTCAACCTGAGTCAAAGACCTTAACTTGTAAAGTAATAAATAGCTTTTGAAATGTAAAACAATAAAACCAACAATCAGAGTAATAAGCATTCCTTCCAACCTTTCTGATGTGTAATCATTATTCTAAACACTGCATATACCACTTAAATCTTCAAAAACAAATCTGTAAGTACCATTATTTCCATTTCACATAAGGGACACAGACATTCTAAGATTCTTTTCTGACTATTATATAGCTACTAAGTGGAGATATCAACCCACAAATTCAAACTCTAGGATCTGGAATCCTGGAGGAAGTCATGTGGACAGGGAGCTACATAGGCAAGAGTCAAAAGCATTTGATGCTTTGGCCACAGCTTCTGAGTAGACAACTCAAGTACATTCCTGTCATTTTCTGTTCTCCACAGCCTAGTATCCTTTTTTATGATTCCTACTAGGAATCATTGATTACTGAAAATGGTTTGTGAAGCAATCCAATTAAGTGAACCAAGAATTACATGTCAAGTGTTACCATCTTTATTTGCTTATGTCAAGTGGAGTCAGAGGCTTTCTGTGATCAGCAAAGCAAGTGTAAAGTGGTTGATTAATTTCCTTTAAGTTTTGTCAAAATGTGTGGGCAGGGAATCTAATTTTCAGTCTAATTTTCTTCCTTCACACATACCCTGTTTGGTGTCTGCATCTCTTTCTCTCTCAAACACATTATTGGTAATTTTTCTTTTCTTGAGGCTGGGTTAATAACATTACTCTGAATCCTTCTCTTATATTATCTAAGTACTTTGTAAAGAATGATCAGTTACAGATCTGCTTAAAATAGATATCCATTTTTAGAATACTTATGGAAGAAAATTATTTTCATTAAGTTTTCCTTTGAAATGCATATACTTCCCATACTAGATTTTTTTGTAGTAAATATTTTTACGTGATTTATTGTAGGCTGGATATGGATAGACTACGAGAGTGGATAAAGATATAGCTACAACTTTATGTTTTGTTGCATGGACAAAATTTTCTTAATAGAGACCCAGAAACACAACAAATCAAAGAAAGGTGGGACAAACGGGATTGCATGAAGCTGCAGAGCTTCTGCATGGCAAACGACATAGCTAGCAAGATCAATAGAAAGGCCACATACTGGGAGAAGATCTTCACTAGCCATACAATGGACAAGGGTCTCATATCTAAAATATACTTGGAACTCAAAAATTAAATCCCCCAACAACAAATCTTCAAAGAAGCAATTGCCCGATAAATAAGTGAGCTAAAGACTTAAAGAGAATATATATCTTAAGGTTCATTTCCCTAACATTACCTTATCTGACCTTTTCTGCTTGACTCAGACATAAACTAGATATTGCAAATAAGGGAAACCATGGGACCAATGTTTCTTTAGGCTTGGCTTATTTCACTTAATATAATTTTTTCTAAGTCTTTCCATTTC
>NW_012267367.1:4128354-4185816 GCF_000151885.1 Dipodomys ordii
ACTAAGGCTACCAGCACAACTATGTTTATCACAGCATTATTTACCATAGCTAAGATATGGAACCAACCCAGATGCCCCTCAGTATAAATGAATGGATCAAGAAAATGTGGTATATATGTACAATGGAATTCTATGCTCCATTAGAAAGAATGACATTGCCCCATTTGTTAGGAAATGGAAAAACTTGGAAAAAATTATATTAAGTGAAGTAAGCCAGGCCCAAAAAACCATAGGTCCCATGGTTTCCCTCATTTGCAATAACTAGTACATGTATAGGACAAGCAGAAAAGGCCAAAAGCTATCTACATATGACCAGATAAGATGATGATGTTAAGTAAAATAAATTCCAAGGTAGGGACACAAATATCTTTTTTCTTTCTTGCTATTGTTGCTAAGTATTTATAATGTATCATGTGATTTTTTTTTGTTTTGTGTGTTCCTCCCCCATGATATAACCCCTGTTTTCACTGTATTTAATATCAGTGCCCTGCAACTTGTATATACATTTCTCTAATTTGGGGAGGGGAAGGGAAAAAACAAAATGCTTAAATAAGGATACAGGTTGGCCCATTGTAACAATGAGATGTACAAAACACTATGTTGAAAACAAACTTTTTAACTTCGTTGGGGGGGAGGGAGGGAAGGGAGAGAATGGTAGGAGGAAACCAAAGGAGGAGGCAACAATGTTCAATAGGAAATGTCCTCATTACTTTGCTCATGTAACTGTTACCCCTCTGTACAGCATTTTTAAAATAAAAAAACATACAAAAAAGAAAGTTACTTTAGAAATTTGGCTTATTTTATGGATTTATGATTATGTTATCTGACTTTCATAAATGTATTAGTCTGATGTATATGTAAGTAGTCAGTAAGCATTAGCTGTGGCCACGTAGCTTCAGGATTGTCCTGACTTCTAATCCCATGATGTAGTACCAGCTCTCAGCCCTGGTCCATGGTCTTTCCTTATAAATTCTTGAACTTATCTTGGGAATCCTGTCTATTCCTTCATATTACTTATTCTTTTTACTATGACTGTTAATCTATTCAGATTGCATCTGTAAAATCATCGTGCAAGGTGTTCATTACAAGTGCAATAGAATTTTGCAGACTTCTCATTGTTTATGTTAAGGAACTGAGATGTATGAAGGAGAACAACTTTCATTCCTATTGTGATCTTGTTTTCTTTTTTTTATTGTGAAAATATTGTACAGAGGGGTTACAATTACATGGGCAAAATAATGAGTACATTTCTTATCAAGCATTATAGTCTCCTTTTTTTAAATAAGTTTTTTATTATGAAAATACTGTACAGAAGAGTTACAGTTACATGAGCAAGGTAATGAGTGCATTTCTTATCCAGCATTGTTGCCTCCTCCTTTGCTTTTCCCCTACCATCCCATCCCTCCCCACTTCCCCACCTCCCTCTCCCCTCTCCTGCAAGTTGTAAAGTTTGTTTTCTACATAGTATTTTGTACATCTCATTGTTACAATGTGTTAACCTGTATCCTTGTTTCAGCATTATGTTATTTCCCTTCCCCTCCGCGAATTAGAAAAATGTATATACAAGATGCAGGCCACTGGAATCAAATACAGTGAAAACAGGAGTTATACCATGGGGGAAGAACATACAAGAGAAACAAACAAATCACATACTACATTTTAGACACATTAGAAAACAATAGTAAGAAAGAAAAAAACAAGTTGTATCCCTATCTTGGGGCTCATTTCACTTAACATCATCTTATCTGGTCATATGTATATAGCTTTTCTGTTTGTCCTACACATGTGCTAGTTATTGCAAATAAGAGAACCCATGGGACCTGTGTTTCTTTGGACCTGGCTTACTTCACTTAATATAATTTTTTCCAAGTCTTTCCATTTCCTAACAAATGGGACAATGTCATTCTTTCTGCTGGAGGCATAGAATTCTGAGATATATATAATGTTTTCTTGATCCATTCATCTACTGAGGGGCATCTGGGTTGGTTCCATATCTTAGCTATGGTAAATAATGCTGTGATAAACATAGTTGTGCTGGTAGCCTTAGTATGGTCTTGTTTGTGATCGTTTGGTAAATGCCCAAAAGTGGGATTGCTGGGTCATAGCGGAGCTCTATGTGGAGTCTTTTGAGGAACCTCCATACTGCTTTCCAAAGTGGTTGAACAAGTTTACATTCCCACTAACAATGCAATAGGGTCCCCTTTTGGCCATATCCCCTCTAACATCTGTTGTTATTAGATTCCTTGATTATAGCCATTCTAACTGTGGTGAGATGGAATCTCAATCTTGTTTTGATTTGAACAATCCTTAGCAGAAAGAACAGTGCTGGAGGAATATCAATACCAAATTTCAAACTCTACTACAAAGCTACAGTAAATAAAACAGCTTGGTACTGGCACAAGTACAGACCTGAAGACCAGTGGAATAGACCTAAACACCCAGAAATGAACCCAAAGACCTATAGGCACCTAAACTTTAATAATGGAGCTAAAAGAAAAATAGAATGGAAGAAATACAGCCTCTTCAGTAAATGATGCTGGCAAAATTGGCTAAACACCTGTAGAAAACTAAAGCTAGTTTCCCATGTGTCACCCTGCACCAGAATCAATTCCAAATGGATCTAAGTCCTCAAAGTCAAAGCAGACACCCTGAAAATATTACAGTAAGGAATAGGGCTCCTTGGCACAGGCCAAAATTTTCTTAATAAAGACTCAGAAACACACAAATCAAAGAAAGGTTGGACAAGTGGGGTTGCATCAAACCGCAGAGTTTCTGCATGGCAAAGGACATAGCTAGCAAGATCAAAAGAAAGCCAACAAATTGGGAGAAGATCTTCACTAGTTATACATCAGACAAGGGTCTCATATCTAAAATATACTTAGAACTCAAAAACTAAATCCCCCAACAACAAATCCTCAAAAAAACAACTGCCTGATTAATAAAGACTTAAAGAGAAACTTCTCTGAAGAGTAAATAAGAATGATCAATAGACTCATGAAGAAATGCTCAACTTCTCTAGCAATAAAAGAAATGCAAATCTTTTTGTTGTTGTTGTTGTTGTTGGTTATGGGGCTTGAGCTCTGGGCCTGAGGGCTGTCCCTCAGCTCTTCAGCTCAAGGCTAGTGCTCTACCACTTGAGCCACAGCACCACTTCCAGTTTTCTGGTGTTTTATTGGAAATAAGAGTTTCATGGCCTTTCCTGTCCAGGCTGGCTTTGAACTGCAATCTCAGATCTCAGCCGCCTGAGTAGCTAGGATTACAGGAGTGAGCTACCTGCGTCCAGCCACTCTATGTATTTATGAAATCTCCACATGGAGATAAACAGACCGGGTGAGGACAGTTCTGTAGGATTAGAGACCACCATTTCTCAGACCATTGAGAAAATGAGATGTCCTTTTCGTTGTGAAGTGAGAACTGTAACTGGCAAGCAGATAGATTTGGGTTACAGGATCACTTTCTTTTAACCCCTGTAAGAAGGGTCAGCCTGGAAAAAGTCACATAATTAGAGAATGGTTGCTTGGTAATCATGGTCAATGGATATGAGAAAGCCATTTTATGAGTTTAACTCATTCATTTGAAGGAATGTACAGGAAAAGGAGTCTTAAACCTTACCAGTGAAATATAACTGCATTTGGATCTGCACAACAGAGGTTTTTGAGAGAGACTTCCGGCTTTGCTCTTTAAAAATGCTTTTCAAGCTATCCTAATTTCTAGCCAGGGGTGCTGCCCAGGATGTAGAGATCACTTGTCCTTGATGCTTGGAGAACTCTGTCCACTGGATAGTATCAGACTCTCTGACAACCCAGCATTTTGCCTCTGCTTTAACTCCACGGAGCTCAGACTATTAAAGCATTTAGAAAAATATAAAGCCTATTGTTTCCTGTTTGTGATTTCCTGGGAAGACCTGAGGTCATTTCAACAGGACTTGAGGGCTGGTTGTTTCTAATCCCATGATCTAGTACTGCAAGTCTGCTGTTTCTTATGGTAAGATAAATGTGTAAGTGACTAATATCCTCTACTTATGATTGATTTTTATTAATGTCAGTTTTAAACAATGACATTTGCAAATCTTGCTCCTAAAGCTTCAAGGAGAGATCCACTGTCAGTCTTTAATGAGAATTGCATTCTCTAAAAAATAAACCCAATAATACCATAGAGAATTGTCCTGTGTATCTTTCACTCCACTTTGGACTTTCTCTATATCCTCTTGTCTTTGCAAACAATTTAGAAGCTTTTATTGTTAGCCAATTGTTAAATTGTTAAATTCCCAAAAATAAAGAGCCCACTACCTAGTCTGATTCGTTTAAATGTTCTAATTATGTTCAGCCTGTAGTACCTTCCTTCTGACTGCTTTTCTCTGAGGTATTCTCTTTTGTGGTTCTGGTCCCAACTTTCACGGACCAGTGGAAATACAAAGTCACTCCGTCCATACTGTTTCTCATTTACAGATATTTTTGAAGGTGAATGACTCAGTCCTATTACACTATTTTATAACACAACCAATTTCAGTTCAGCAAAGTTAGTTCCATCACCTATCATAAATATAAAGCTAGTGCATTTCTTTGCAGTGGTTATTTGGGGGAACTTTTCCCAGCTACCCTTTGTTTATTTGCAAGGCCAGAGGGTGAAGGACTGTGTATAATTGAAGGAAGAGTTGAAATCCTAATCCTTTTAGCAACACTATTACTCTTTTGGGCTTCTCCTGTTAGCAGCCTTTGAAATATTATTTTCATTTTTTTGGTTGTGAAAACTCAGGCATAGTCTCACAGAGAGATTAAACGACCTCTCCAAGGACATTCATTGCTAGTCAGAGGTTGATCCAGTAATCTAATTAAAGCCTTATAATTCCAGCAGTGTTGCCAAAACCACACTTTTCCTCCACCTGCTGCCAAACCCAGTAATTGAGTATGATGACCTGCCTGGACCTCTGCCCTCATAGCCCTCTAGTCTGCACATCTGCAGCCATTGGATCACATTTAAAAGTTTTGCTCCAAGCCAAGGGTACAGGAAGATGGTTGTTCATCAGAGGGAATTTTAGGGACCCTCACAGGGTTTGGGGATTGCCAGTCAAGCTGGGCCTTGGTAGGAATGGCTCCACACCTATGATATAACCTGGTGCTTTCAATGAACAGGGTCACTTTCTATTCCACTTCATTGGATTCTGCCTTTGGTCTTCCAGTTCCTGCAAGATGGAGAGGCTCTGTCTTGGGATCTGGCCCACCTCCCCCGAGTCCTTGTTCTTTCTCTGTACCTTTGGCAAGCAGTGGGAGTCCTGCTCTCTCCTGCCCACTCACCACCTGCTCACCTTCCCACATGATGCTGGCTTTCACATGCACCATTGCTGTGATCCCCAGTTAATTCCCTGCTCCTGATCCAGACCTCCTGATTCACTAATACCCACCTTAGTCACTCTGTCTCACCATAGGCTTAGCACCTGTCTTGTCTCTGCCTGCCACGACTTCTCTCCATAGCTTAGCTCTTGGTCATTTCATTCCTCTGAGTCTGTCTAGGCTCACGGTTCTACCTCATCCTGAAGCTCTTGTATCTTGGTCTTGTAAAGAGAAACTCATTTACTGTGCTATTGCAGACTTTGTTTGGACTCAGTACATTGTCTCACTTTTCTTTTGGGAGTTAGCCTTGTGTTCTGGCATCTTGACATAACAATTCTTTAAAAATCACTTTTCATCCTTCCAAGTGATGTTTGTTCTGTCTGCTTTTGATTTTGTGAATGTTTTTCACTTCTCACCATCTTTATTTTTAAGCCAGGGGTGTCAGATTTGTACGTGTGTGTTCATTAGTTTGGTTTTGTGGAGGATCTATCTCACTGTATCAGTCTACCCTAATGGTAGACAGTGTGATAGTATGGACAGACGGATGGACAAAGAAACAAGAAAATAGTCATTCTGCTCATTTATTTTGTAATGATGCATGTTTCCCAAAGGTAAGGATATCTAGTACCAGTGAAACTGAGTGGAGTTGGCTTTTATCACTGTATGTATACTCCATAATACCTTAAACATAGATGATATTCAAGATATGCCTATTATTAATAAGAAAGTAGAATGATTGTTGTGTTGCTCTATTGAGATTTGATGTCAAAATGACAAATAGATCCATACACAGGAGCCAGAAGAACCAGTTCCTTCACTTTATGTAGGAAGAGAAGTGAGACAAGCCTATTAACAACCTTTGGAAATAAGCAATATCTCTGAAGAAGTCACAAGTGTGCATAATTCTGAATTGCAGTATTTGAAAATATTGGAAAGGAAAGATTTTAAATCAAGCAGCTTTAGAAAGGGACAGGCATGGGATTGGAACAAATTAGTTTAATTTCATATCTTGTACCTTGACTGACAGAATCATTGTAGGTATTCTATAATTTATTTAACCCTAGAGACATTTAGGATGTTTCTGAGTTCTCACGATTGCAAAAACCACAGCAGTCCACTCCTGTCTGTGTGCTTTGCAACATCTGTGTCTATGTTTCTAAGAGATAAGGGTGGCATAGTGGAATCTCACATCATAGACTGTTAGAAAAGCACTTGGTGTTTTGTTTTGTTTTGTTTTACTTCAGAAAAACAAAGCTAGTCTAAAAGAGGGAACATTTCCCACTGGACATTATCAGTCTTCTAGATAATTGCATCGTTTTTGGTTGAAACTTGATTTCTCTTTTCCTTTGCACATTGCTGGGGAATGCTATGCTACAATTGAAAATAATGAGGTTAGGCCAGATTCAGAGAAAGTTATGAATTAGTTGCAACCAGTGTGGCAATTTGTGCCTATACTCTAGTACTTGTGAAGCAGAGGCAGGAGGATCATGAGTTCCAGGCCAGCCTGGACTATGTAGCAAAACTCTGTGAAAGAAAGAAAGAAAGAAAGAAAGAAAAGAAAGAAAGAAAGAAAGAAAGAAAGAAAGAAAGAAAGAAAGAAAGCAGGCAGGCAGGCAGGCAGGCAGGCAGGAAGGAAGGAAGGAAGGAAGGAAGGAAGGAAGGAAGGAAGGAAGGAGGAAGAGAGAGAAAGAGAGAGAAAGAAGAAAAAGGAAGGAAGGAAGGAAGGAAGGAAGGAAGGAAATGCTCAACCTCTCTAGCCATAAAAGAAATGCAAATAAAATAACATTGAGATTCCACCTCACCCCAGTTAGAATGGCTGTAATCAAGAACTCTAATAACAACAGATGCTGGAAGGGATGTGGACAGAAGGGAACCCTATTGCATTATTGATGGAAGTGTAAATTTGTTCAACCACTTTGGAAAGTAGTATGGAGGTTCCTCAAAAGACTCCACATAGAGCTCCCCTATGACCCAGCAATCCCACTTTTAGGCATTTACCCAAATGATTACAAACAAGGCCATACTAAAACTACCAGCACAACTATGTTTATTGCAGCATTAACCAACCCAGCTTGATTTATATATATATATATATATATGTATATATGTATGTATGTATGTATATATGTATGTATGTATATATGTGTATGTATATATGTACAATGGAATTCTATGCCTCCATCAGAAAGAATGACATTGCCCCATTTGCTAGGAAATGGAAAGACTTGGAAAAAATTATACTAAGTGAAGTAAGCCAGGCCCAAAGAAACATAGGTCCCATGGTTTCCCTTATTTGCAAAAACTAGTATATGCCTGGGACAAGCAGAAAAGGCCAAAAGCTGTGTACATATGACCAGATAAGATGATGTTAAGTGAAATGAACCCTGAGATAGGGACACAAGTAGTTTTTTGTTTCTTGATATTGTTTCTAAACGTATTTATAATGTACCATGTGATTTTTTTTGTTGCTTTGTATGTTCCTCCCCCATGGTATAACCCCTGTTGTCCCTGTATTTGGTGTCGGTATAATTTGGGGAGGGAAGGGGAAAAAACAAAATGTTTAAATAGGGATACAGGTTCACCCATTGTAACAATGAGATGTACGCTATCTTGAAAAGACAACTTTACAATTTAGGAGGGGGGGAAGTGCGGAGTGGGGGGAGTGGAGTTGTGGAGGTGGGAAGGAAGGGATGGTAGGGGAAAAACAAAGGAGGAGGCGACAAAGCTTGATAGGAAATGTACTCACATACCTTACTCATGTAAGGTAACCCCTCTGTACAGTATTTTTATGATAATTTTTTTAAAAAACGAAAGATAGAAAACAAGCTAATAACAGAAGTTTTAAAGCACTGTGTGTTAGTATTTTATCTATGTAAATGTGTTAAATATGTAAGAAAGAAAACAAGCATAAAGATGTATCTCATAATGATAGCAGCTATCTCTGTCAAGAAAAATGGAATGGAGATAATGATATTAATAGAGTGTCCCTGTTCTTCATATGTCTATTATTTGAATTGTTTTCGTGAGCAGATATTCCAGACCTATCATGTGATTTATATTTTTTAATTAATTTTTTAAAACTCTAGTATAATGCCTTTTGTCACAGGTATATGAATCTTTGTTAAATGACTGCTGAAATAGCAAATTTTACACCAGCAGACATTTATGTAATCAGCAAGTACTAGGGAGCAGACCATGTGTTGCTGGTCTGAATGATAGGAATGATGGGTAGAACTTTCAGTACCCTTGAAATGTTCATGGTTCTGTGTGGGAGCAGACATTTAGGCAGATAATTAAGCCTTACTGAGAAACGGACTCTCATGGCAGATTATTGCCAAGAACCGTGGTAAGTAGCTTCAGTGGGAATCCCTTCAATAGAGGTTATGTGTGATTTGGAGCTCAAAAGGTGTGCAAGAATACTCTTTCCAGGTTTAAAAAAAAGGTGGACATGACATCAGTTATGTGCAGGAATGCAGAAGCTAAAGAGAGGCAGACATTCAGTTGTCCACAGAAGTATTCCTGGGGAAAATGGTGGGTGGTGAAGCTGAAACTATGTTGGGTCCCAGTCATATTAACATGAGTGATGGGGTTGTAGAAATACATTTCTTTCAAGCTCATTTCACCAGTACCCAGCCTAGAACAGTTTGAGAGGATGTGTGACCATGTGCAAGCTCACATCCCTAGTGTAGGTAGGAACCAACTCTGTCCCTGTGGGTGGCTCCATCATGCCAGACATCTCCTCAGCTCCCGTCCCATCCTCTCGTAGACTTCTCCAGCCAACAGTCTTCCCATCAGAATGCTCCCATGTTCTCAATTATCCAGTTTATTATTTTTCCATTACATTGGTACTTTCAAAAATACCCTCCATTTGCTCTACCTCCTCATCCTAAAGTGAACTTTTCCTTCATATTAAATAGACTTCTCCTCAATCTAAAGTACACTTCTCTGTTTAATGTACACTTCTGTATCCAAAGTAGACTTTACCTCACAGTGTTCACTCCACCTTTGTCCTAAACTTCTCTCTCTCCCTTCCCTCCCCCTCTCTCTCCCCCTCTCCCTCCCTCCATCTTCCTCCCTCTCTCTCAGCTCAGCTTTATCATTTTCATGGCACTTGTCACTGCTGGGCGGTTGACCTTAGGGTCTTGTGTTAGGACAGAAGTCATATGTGAGAGGGTTCCTTGTCAGTCTTCCCCATAGAGTACATTTCAAAATGACTATTGTGTAATAGACACTTAAATATTTCATGAGTAAATGAACCTTGTGGTTATTCTATAGAAAAAAAACTAACCATTGCCTTCTGCTGGATAGTAAATTTTCTGCATATTTAAGGTTTTTTTTCCTTTAAGCTTCCAGGAGTTCCTAGAAGTTACTTATTTGACAGATGTGAAAATCTTTGCATGTACCTGATGAGAAAAATCCCCATGCACAGTTATTAGTAATACTTTGCTTGTTTTAAGTAGCTTTTAAATTATTTGAGTTACAATATGCAGGGGCACTTTCTCTGCTTTCCCTGTTGATCTTCTGTCCAACCCTTTGGCATTTTGGAAGTAGTCTTGTTTAAAGTAGAAAATGAAGAAAAATGGAGAAGTGTTGCTGAATGTGTTAACACTGGAAATCAGAATACTTTCCAAATAGTAACTATAAAATTAATGTGATAGATTGCAAGTTACTCTTGGACACTTTTCCCATGTTGCAGACTTTTTAAAAGCAATATATCAATATGGTAAAAGCTGAAGTCATGAGCTAAATGCAAGCACATACATACACACTTGTGCACACACACTCATAGCTAGAAACGAAAAGACTATTTGAACAATGGGGTAAACAGAGCATGAAATTAAGTGTTGGCCACATTAAATCTACAGATTTTAAACTTTTTATATGGTCACTTTTCAATGAGTAACAAACTTGAAAACTAGATTGGGCTTTAAAAAGAATTATGGAATAAAATACACTTGATGAGGTGAAATACGGTGAATGAAAAGCTAAGAGAGATGCTGGCAGTGTGAAAGATTTTTGCTGCTTCATAATCAATAATCCCCAAATGACTCTGAAGGGCTCTGCTGATGTATGAAAGGTACAGAAAAATAATGTAATGGAGGAACAGAGAATCAGTGGAAAATCAGTTTGGAATCCTTTTCAGGCTCTTTCTTTTAAGGATCAGAAAAATACCCTACACTTGATTCTCTCTGGTCTTTATATCAAATGTATAACCCAGATATTTTTATTATTAAGATAATGCACTTTCAAATCAAAGAGGTCAAGAAATCAGGAGATACCTTTGAGCCTCCAGGCTCCTCTTGTACCTGCTCAGAATGCCAATATGGCTAACGGATCCGACTAGAAATAGAAAAATAATGTGCATGCAAAGACAGAGGGTGATGATTTTTAATTTAGCAGCCAGCCTGCATTGGAGGGGGAAATGGACATGAAATAAGGAACAGAAAGAGAAGCTTATTAAAAGGGAAGAAACAGGAGGTAGAAAGGATGAAAACATGAAGAAGATTTTAGCTGTTGTGGGAAAATCTGATTTATGTAAGTAGGGAAACTGCATTTATATTGTGTCATTGATTGTCATTGTTAATTGGCATGGACATTGGATGATGCTTTTCAGGTGGGAGCTTGGGACTTTAAAGCACTTCCATAGGAGCCCAGATTTCCATGCCACAAATAGCACTCGTGGGCTGAGTGAGCATTGCTCTGTGAGATTCCAGATTTCTATTTAAGGCCCTAAATCATTTTCCCTAGAGGTCAGTCAGCCATGACAACTCAAAGGACTAATCTTATTGGAAGAAAGGTCCAAGCAATTGAAATTTTCTCTCCTTGGCCAAGGTGTATGTGTTGATTGAAAGCAAGGGTTTGTGGGTACTTAGATCTTCGTGACTCATCAAGGAGCATGGTAAAATTTCTCTTTCCAAGAAGATCAGCTTCATGCCTAGGTCTAAGAAATAACTAGGAAGTGTTAAAGTATTTACTGTCTTTTTCAGGCTGACTTTTGAAACAGGGTGAAAATTGATCATCAGTCCTTCTCATTTTTTGGCCTTCTTCTCAAGTCTAGGTAAATTATATTCATGGTAACTAACTGATAAAGCTGGTTATATATTTAACAGGTATTTCTAAGAACATACTTTAACTGTGATTTCTTTTTAGCCCATACGACTTTGGTAACAATAACAAAAATGGCAGTAGCAGTTGTGCAGGAGTGGCTGTAATACAGAGGATCATAAATTAACAAAAATAGTAGAAACTACCATTTATTAATGATCATTCATACCTAATGGCTAAATAGTATGCTTGATGTTTACATTCTAATAAAATCCTTCTAGCAAACCTAGGAGAGACATATTTCTCTTATCATTGCAGTAAGTTAATTTTCATAAAAGATGTAGAGTATACTCATTATTTAATTTACATGATATCATTTCTGTAGTTATTATTTTTGATAAGATAATTATGCGCCTTTCAGCTTTCCTTTAAATACTGCCATCTATTTTCACTCTATAGTACAAATACTTAGTATATAAAAATATAAGAAATTAGTGCTCATATCCTGGAATTAATCTATTTCAAAATACAGTTCATTGTGTCATACAGAATAAAGCAATAGCATTATGAGACTTCATCTATGCTGGTGCTCCATAAGAATGGTCTGTGGGACCACAGGCCTGTGAATTTTCATTTGAACAGATTAGAATGAGTACTTCTCTCAATGTCATGCAGTCTCCTTTACTTGGGAGTCTTAATTTGTTTGGGTCTGACGTACTCATGTACAAAAATCCAAAACTGAGTGAAGATCTATTGAATACCATTAGAAAGGAACATTAAAATTATAAACACAATACGGTAGCAATAATAGGATGGAGAAGAGGAGAGATATCGTAGAGAGGAATTAGGGAAGCCAAGTAGTAAAAGCCATCAACAATATAGACCAATAGATACAGAGAAAGTATTGGTTAGTCAGGATGGAGGTGGTGTGACCATAAAATCTGAGAGTTCTAAGCTTAGGAATAGATGTGAGAAATAGGGCAAAAATGTCTTGTTATGAAGTGTTAATCCAAGTCTTTTTTTTTTTTTTTTGTCAGTCGTGGGGCCTGAACTTTGGGCCTGTCCCTCAGCTCTTCAGCTCAAGGCTAGCACTCTACCACTTGAGCCACAGCGCTACTTCTGGCTTTTTTTTTTCTGCTTATGTGGTTCTGAGGAATTGAACCCAGGGCCTCATGCATACAAGGCAAGCACTCTACCACTGAGCCATCTTTCCAGCCCTAATCCAAGTCTTTTTTTTATTATTGTGAAAATACTGTACAGAGGGGTTATAATTACATGGGCAAGGTAATGAGTGCATATCTTATCAAGCATTGTTGCCTCCTCTGCTAGTAGAAGAGAGCCCCACAACCAGATTGTATATCAAGCATGGAAAGTTTATTTTTTAAAAAATCTGTATCTCTTACACATATATGTGAGTCTGTTTGTTATAAGGCACATGGGGTAAATTTGGGGTGCATTCCATAGATACTACCATATAGTAATGACTTCTTATTTGTGGCATTTGGGGGACACATTATGTAAGACAAAGTGTCTTCATTAGTTTTCAAACTAAATAAAAATGTATAAACCAGTTATTTGCAGATAATGTACAGATCAGATTGAATATGTTTAATGAGAACTTCTAAAGAAGATCAGTGTTCCCTTAAATACCTTTCAGTAACCTTGTAACATTTAAAAATGTTATTTCTTCTATTTTTTATTTTATTGTCAAGGTGATGTACAGAGGGGTTACAGTTGCATAAGGTAGTGACTACATTTCTTGTCTAACTTGTGACACCTTCCCTCATTTTCCTTCCACTTTCCCTACCCTCCCAACCCCCACCCTCAAGTTGTATGGATCATTTCCAATATATTCTTTTGTGAGTATCACAGTTGCATAGGTTCCCCTTTATCCTTTTGTCCTTTGTCTCACTATTTTGTTGTTCCCCTTCCCTAGTTCAGATAAACATATATACAATACACAGGGTACCAAAATCAAATGCAGTGACAAGAGGGAATAAACCATAGTGGGGGGCGGTGAGGCGAGGAATGCAGGGGAATACAAAAGAATAAATATGCTTTGAAAGGGAACAAATCAATAAAAATGACACCTGTTGGGAAGTGAAGTATCATAATGAATTGAATGAAATGAAATGAATTTAAAATATAATAGATAGTTGGCCAAATGGAACAGAACAAAAATGTTCATCATGTAGAGCAGGGTCAGAAAATCTTTTCCATAAAGGGCCATATAGTAAATATTTTTAACTTCTCTAGCCATATGGCCTCTGCCACTGTTGTTCATGTCTAACTCTGTCACATGGAAGCAAATGAGTATGATCATATTTCAATGAAACAGTATTTATAAACTCAGAAATTTGAATTTCACATGATATTTATGTGCCATTTCATGCTTTCCTTCTTAAAAAAACAATAAATACTTAGCTCGGTGCCAGTGGCTTATGCCTGTAATCCTAGCTACTTTGGAGGCGGAGATCTGAGGATTGCAGTTTGAAGCCAGCCCAGGCAGAGAAATCTGTGAGACTCTTTATCTCCAATAAACTATTTGGGGGTGAGGGGAGCAGAAAGTACAAAGAGGCTCATGGACAGCACCAAGGCCCTGATTTCAAGCCCCAGGAATGGCTATATATATATATATATATATATATATATATATATATATGTAAAACATATATATATATATATATATTACATATGTGTCTATATATCTTTGGGGCTGGCACTATAAAATAGGAAAGTATATTTTATATCATGTCACTTATAATAATCAAAAATATATTTTAAAACATTATATAAAATTTTATACTTAATAGGATTTCTAGATAATAGAATAAACAGAGTATTTTAAAATGATAGCATTTGGAAAGTATTTTAAAAGAAATGTTTCTATTTTAAAAATACATGCAATCAAATGATAATGCAAAGGTCATCATAGTGAACCTTCACATTGAAATAGCCTACTGAATTCCTGTCAAAAAAAAAAAAAGAGGCAAGTGTGGAGGTATCACTGGAAAGCAGTATTTGTCTAGTTTGAACAAGGACCTAGGTTTGATGGCCAGAATACCTCTCCCCACCCCAGTCGCTCATACATATAATCCAAGCTCTTAGCTACTCAAGATGCCCAGACCTGAGGATCAGGAATTCAGAGCCAGCCTAGAGAGAAAAATTCCTGAGAGTCTTATCTGTAATTAACCAGGAATAAAAAGGAAAATCCAATCCATAGAAAGCATAACATGAGACCAAGTTCAAGCCCTACTACCATTACAGGGAGGAAGAGACAGACAGACAGACAGATACAAAGAGAAGTGAAAACACCTATATCTGAGTACATTCTTAGGAAATCTCAAAATATCAAGAACACCACCAACAAAAAAAAATCCTAAACCTGAATGAAAACTAACCAAGAAAAACAAAAAGGAATGAGGATCAAACCACCTGAGTCTTCTCACAGTACTAACTGAAGATAGAACTCTATGCTATCAATTAAAAGGTAAAAGTAGAAGATGGTTTTGTTGTTGTGTTTATTTTTTCTGACACACAAGGACTGAAAATGTTTATTTCCCACAAGCCCAAGTACTTATGAATGTGTTCCAGCAAAAAGAGCATATAAGCTAAGAAAGGGGAAGTGAGACATCCAGGAAGCAGTTCATTTGCCCACCCACCCATCCACCTATCTGCCCACTAATCCAGGAGAGCAATGGAGGGAAATCCCAAGAAGCCCCTAAATAGCAAATCTGGGGAGAAGCCAGTCTAATCTGGATTTTAGATGTAGTTCTTTAGCAGAAAGGGGATTTGAGAACAAAGACTCTAATTAAATTGTTTTTGTAAATGTTGAGGCTTAATGAAGAGGAGAAGAAAGGAAACTAGATACGACAAACACCACAAAACTTAGTAAGAATTTTTGCTTCAAATATGAAATAAGGTGTAGGATGATTTTAAGCAACTGCTGGTAGATAAGAAAATAAAATTCTGTTTTGTGTGTTGGGAAACTTCTTAGAGATTTTCTGTGGAAATGACATTGACTGCTGAGAATGTGACAGAAGAAAAAATAATCCAAACCAGACTAATTGCTGCAGCATTTGAGCTGTGTTTACACAGTCATAATATGGTAAATGCCGCTTATTGATTTTTAACTTAAAATCAATCTACAATCATAACATAGCAGACAAAATCGAGGTTATGGGACTGAATAAATATGCATTAACCTTGGCAATATAAAAGTAATACTGTAGATGACAGAAGGCAGGACTTTGAAGGAAAGAAAGGAAAAATTAAAAGCAGTACTGTGATTTGGAAAATCATTTAAATTTAAATATATTAAGGTTACAAAAATGAATAAAGTTAATAATATCATCTAAAGTTAATATCAAGAATAAAGTTAATAATATCAAGTGTAAACATTTGGGAGAATAAAAGCTAAGAGAAAGCCAGTGGCTCACACCTGTAATCCTAGCTACTCAGGAGGCTGAAATCTGAGGATTGCGGTTCAAAGCCAGCCCAGGCAGGAAAATCCATGAGACTCTTTAATTAACCCCCAGAAAACCAGAAGTGGCGCTGTGGCTCAAGTGGTAGAGCTCTAGCCTTGAGCTGAAGAGCAGAGGGACAGTGCCCAGACCCAGAGTTCAAGCTCCAAGACCGACAAAAAAAAAAAAAAAGGCAAGAGAGACTTAGCATTTATGCCCTAATTTTCAATTATTAGTGTATCAATAGGTCATTCTCTAAGTCTTATAAATTAATAGTGCCCATAAAGGAATAACCATGAAGAGTTTGGCCCTTGTGTTACTCAGCTTTCAGTTGCAGTGGCCCATACCCGAGAGACATAATTTTAAAAGAGCAAAGATGTGTGTTGTCTTGGTACTTCAGATGTTTCTCTCCAGCTGCTACATTTCTTGTCAGTCTTTACCAATAGAAGCATCGTGAATGCTATAGCAGAGGAAGTCTGCCCCTTTCATGGAGACCAGGAAACAGAGAGCAAGAGCATCAGAGGACCAGGGTAAGATACACCTTTCATACAGGCATGTCCCAATGACCTTCCCCCAACCTAGCCTTAACATCCACAGTCTACCACTCCCACTCATCTCTTCACCACTGGAATTCATCAATGGATCCATCCATTGATGAAATTAGAGGTTTTATCTAATAACATCTATCCTGGAGGGCTTAACTTCCCCAGGCCACATTCCCAAACAAGCCTACCTTCCAATATTGCTTGTACTGGGGTGAGAGACTTTGATCAATGAACCTTTTTGGTAGATACTTCATATCCAAACCATAACAGCAATTGAAAAATGTATCTGAAGTTGCAAAGTGGAGGTAGTGGAGTTAAGAATACATATGGCTTCTAAATTGAAGAAAAGACAGCTGCCAGTGAAATGGAACAAGAGCCATGATTTTTCACTACAGGAACTTTTATATAACTTACTATTTTAAAAGAC
Source organism: Dipodomys ordii (assembly GCF_000151885.1). NCBI lineage: Eukaryota > Metazoa > Chordata > Mammalia > Rodentia > Heteromyidae > Dipodomys > Dipodomys ordii. The sequence goes on from NW_012267367.1 coordinate 4,145,165, forward strand.
CTCCCTATGCTTTCTTGGATAGCAATAAGAATAGAAAATAAACAGGATGATATAGAAGCAAAAAAATACTTAAATTATTCCTACATAATTATTTGCTTAGAAGAGTGTGGTTGTAGAGATGTGAATATAGATATGGACAGTTTTTAAAAATAAACATAATTATAGTGATGAAGTAAATCCTCAGTAAAAACTTTAATTGTATCAAAGCCTGTATTTAGAAAGCAAACGTGAATATGTAAGAAAAATATGATACCGACATCAAATACAGTGAAAACAGGGATGGAAGAGCGTACAAGAGAAACAAAAAAAAAATCACATAGTGAATTTTAGATGCATTAAAAACAATATATACATTTTTCTAATTTGGGGAGGGGAAGGGAAACAAGAAAACGCTGAAACAAGGATACAGGATGACCTGTTGCAACAATGAGGTGTACAAGACACTATGTAGAAAACGAACTTTACATCTTGGGGATGGGGGGAGTCTGGGAGATGGGGAAGGAAGGGATGGTAGGGGAAAAGCAAGGGAGGATGTAACAATGCTGGATAGGAAATATACTCATTACCTTACTCATGTAACTGTGACCCCTCTTATACTATTTTTACAATTAAAAAAATTTTAAAGAAAAATATGGTATCTTGTTATTCACCTCACTTCTAGTTTATCTTCCTCCTGATTATATGTTGGTATGAGATTTTTAAAGCTCTATTGATCTTAGATCTTCAGACTACTTGTCTGAATAGACTGGTCTCTGAACTAGTTTTCCCTTGTGTTAGTTAGATTGAGCTCCCATAACAGAATTCCACCAACTGGGTGCTGACCAACAGAAATGAATTAGATCACAATTCTAACGGATGATATCGGAGTGACAGTATGGTCGGGTTCTGATAAATGGACTGTTCTTAATTTTTGGATGGCTACTCTGTCACTATGGTATGAGAAGGGAGACAAAGAAAAGGAGAAGCAAGAAGAGGAGAAAGAGGAAGGGGAGGAAGAGGAAGGGGACAGAGGGAGATGGAGAGAGCCTGAGCAAGCAAGCTCTGGTGTCTCATAAGGACACTCTACCGGTGGAGGCCTATACTTATGACCTCATTTAACTTTAATTACTTCCCTAAAGGCCCCTGTTGTTAAATACAAGCTGAGGCCTATGGGTTCAACATTACTCATTTTGAGGAAACACAGACATTCAGTCCATAACAGCCCCCATTGAATTAATGCATTATTGGACTAAATTGAATAGGAGACAAACTATTTTAACATTGAGAAGGCGCGGGGTTAATGTTGAGCTACAGTTCACTATTAAAGCCTATGACCAAAAAAATGGAAACCTCGCTCTGATCAACCCCATATTTTTAGGCTCTTCAAATTCCAGAGTCTGTGTTTGATAACACCATCCTTAACAACATTTTTTTGTGGCTTCTTCTTTGTCTGGAGGGTTAATAAGGATGTTGAAGTCATCCAGCTAAAGTCAACCAGCCTTCTGTTTTCTATAAATTCTCCAAATTAAACACTCAGATGTCTTTTATTAGTATTTCGTTTGACCATCACATCTTTGTTACATGGGAAGAGTAGACAGGGAGAGAGGGAAGGAGATCAGCACAGCCCTATTATGAGTGTTGCTGTGACTTCCTCTCTAAGCAGAGTGGGAAGGACCTGCAGTAGAGGCTGCATGTTGGATGTGAGCCCAGCTCTGCTTCTGGCATACCCAGATTAGGACACAGGCAGGCCTGTCTTTGATCAGATTCATCTTAATGGAGTAATTAAAGAAGCATTCTACCACTGAGAACCTCTGCGAGATTAGTTCGCATTTGTGAGCCTCATTTCAGCACCATGTCCATCACACTAGAATGACAGGAGGAAGTAGTCAACAACTGTGGCTTTACCGCAGACCTGGATTGAATGTAGCTCGCAATTCACCAGTACTATGACCTTGAACGAGCTGTTTTGCATCTCTGAGCCTGCTCCTCTATAAACTAGATGTAGCAAGCGCGTTATAGGTTGTTGTAAAGATTAAAGTAGTTGGAACAATTCGTCCTGAATCCTATGTTGCGGCAGTGTATCTGAGGGTGTATTTTGAATGGACTCAGAATGGCCTTCCTTCATGTTCCCAAGCCTGATCTGGTCAGGCTTGGCCACCCATATCCTCACAAGGATTTTAGACCAGCAAGGACATGAGAAGCACACGCATTCTCTTGGGAATTCAGCTCAAACCTGACCCAGCATCACTGCAGTCTTGTTCTTTTGGCAAAGCAAACCTCTTGCCTCCTCCTTATGCCTCCCATTCAGGAGGTGGAGAAATAGGTGCCAATGTATGAGTCAGGACCTATAGTCATACTGCACCAAGACCTTTGAGCACTAAGGGTGTTTTTGTTTGCTTTGATCTTCTGTGATTATCCCAGAGGAATTTGTTCTAGAGGTATGAGATGATGATGATGATGATGATGATGATGATGATGATGATGGTGGTGATGATGATGATGATGATGATGGAGATGATGGAGAAGATTAACCATTCTTATGGTCTATGTTTGTTTTCATTTTTACTTTCATTATGCTTTTATTCATTCAACATTCACACAGGGGTTTGTTTATATGGCACATGCTTAGTACATTTGTGCCTTTGTGTCTTACATGCACTTCATTCCTGAAAGGTATGGATGAGTGATAGATTTTTTTCCCTGCATTTAAGACAGAGCAGACACAAAGTACATTGTGATCCTCTCCCTCCATATTTCTCTTGACAGGCTAAAAAATCTAAGCTGATAGAAAGAGCAGGCCTTGATAACCAGAATGATCCAGAATGCCAGAGACATCTTGTTTCTTGTTGACGGCCTGTACACATACATCTGTTTATTCCCTCTGTGAGGTTTTGTTGTCAGAAACCCTGATACCCAGCAGCATTCATTCGGGCAGATCTTACTAAGAATGCCTGCAAGCCTCCCCTTCCTAGCTTTTAAGCAAGAGCATCTACACATCTGGAGAGTGTGCCATTATGAATAGCTTGATGAGATGCCCAGGAAATGAAACTGTATTTTTGGCATGGGATTAGGACACTTTGTCATGACCCATCCCTGGAAATAGAAATGGGCTGACTGAGTCTCAGGGAGCATTGGATAGATGACATCTCATGGTGGTTTTTATGTAGTCCCCGTAATAGAAGTTGCTTGAATAAAAGGCATTGTTCAAACAGAAGTGTACTCTTTATCTGACTTATATAACCATAATCCCTCTGTACATCACCTTTACAATTAACAATAAATAAATCTTTTTAAAAAGAAGAAATATCCCTTTGTTTCTATCAGGTGGTATCTTTGGCTATCTTTTTTTTTCTTTACTGTATATTCTCATTCTCTTGTTGCTATTTAGCCTAGTGCTGAGTTTTTACTTTCTTCCTCTGATATTAGCTATATTTATTTAATACTGAGCTGAGTATACCTCACCATATATAAAATTCAAGTCCCTTGGACTCCAAAGACTACCTGCATCCTCTACACCACTGTGCTGTTTCCGCCAATCAGGGGCACGTTAATACCATACAATAAACCTCAATATACTTTCTGTATACCTAGTATGTGGCAGGCACTATTTAAGTGCTTCAGAGAAACCATTTCTGATCCTTCCACAAAACATAAATTCAGAATTATCTTCAGGATATGAGAAGCATGTTTAGAAAGACTCAGTGATAAGCCTAAGGCCCACTATGTTGTGAATGCCAGAGCTGGCCTTCATTCCCGATCTGCTTGAGTCCAAATGCCAAGCTTGTTTTATCCTATCACTTGGTGTCAGTTGAAAAGGAAAAAGAAAAAAAAAAAGATTGAGGCTTCGAGATGTGAGCTATCCTGCTAAGAATTATAGTGTGCTAGACTGCTTCGGCATTTCTGGCTCCATATAAAGGAAATCTAATTGGAGGAAAGACTGTTTTAGTCCCAACTTGAGAATGTCAGGAGTGAAGCTGGGACTTGAACCAGTTTTCTGACACTCAAAGGACATAGGAGCTTTGATACACAATGACAGACAAGACAGCTCTCCCATTCATTCAACAGATAATTACTGAGTGCCTGCCTTGTGCCAGAAACTATTCCAAAGTTTAGGTTTCTTTTTGAAATAAGAAAGACTTCAACCCTGCGTGGGGTGCAGGTAAGTGAGAAGAAATAGAAAATAAATGGTAGACAAAATAGGTGACTTACATAGTATGCTGGGTGACACTGTGAAGGAAGAAACAGTACACTGAGGCATGCGTCTTGGAAGCACTTGGGGGTGGATCACTGCATTTTGAAATAGAAAGTCAAAATAGGCACTCATGAGCAAGGGCAAGGGAAGTAAGGGATTAGCTATGTCAGCAGAAGAGCAATCTAGACAAAATAAGAAGTGCACATAGTTGGATATTTTACCAACAACAAGGAGACAGTTGTGATGACGCAGGATGTAGTAGAGAAAGCATAAGAAAAATGCCATCTAAGACACTGGGTAGCCAGTATCTTTAATTATACCAATTTAAAGATTTTAAATGAAAATAAGGGAAGGAAGAAATGCCCCGTTAGGTGTGTGGTGTGGGCAATTGCAAAGAATCTAGGTGTGTCATAACAGCATTTCCAATCAGGATTGTGTAGTGCTGGCGGTAATAGAATTGAAGTTTGATATGTCAGAAAGTAGATCCTTGAGTTTTCTCCAATAGATTGCATGTGGAACATAAAAGAAAGAGTGAATTCTATAGAGAATTCAAGTTGTTTCTGTCAAAGGAGAGTTTTTGTCAGATGAGATGCTGAATATAACAGATGGAACACTGTTGGCGGGAAAAACAGGAAGACTGTCTTGGACATGTTGAGTATAAGGTGTTATTTTCTGGATATGTAAATGGAACTGTGAAGTTGTTAGTGTATATAGGATTCTATAATTTGGGGAGAAGACTGTGGTAGAGGTATAATTTGGCATTCATCAGCCTATATCATGGTAAGAAAAATAAGCCATGAGACATGGTGGAGAGCACTGATGTGTGTGTGAGATGGAAATAAAGTAATAGGTGGTAAAGACATTTATTTTGGATTTTTTTAAGATAATGGAAATCTGACTTTAATTTCAGTACGAAAGAACGTTTTAAGCCATTAGTGTTTATTAGCAATGAGTGGCCTGTTTGGAAGGACTTGATTGCTAAGAGCTGTATATTTTCAAAGGAAACTCTCAAAGCTAGATTATTGTTTTCCTAATTTGGTATAAAGAAAAAGAGACAGGAAGGAAAAGAGAGAACTAGTCATTTTCAAATAGGGGACTGATATTTAGTCTTTATCCAAGTGAAGTCAATTACACACACACACACACACACACACTTACTTTTATATGTGTGTGTGTGTTCAACATAGTTCAGATCTATCCACTATCCACTATTTTAGATATATTAAAGTAGATTGTATTATTGGATTAGATATTAACTGGAGCCAATTCATTACTCAAATTTTGTAGTTCTCAGACTATAGGAATGATCAAGATTATCGCTAAAATCTCATATGAGCAAATTAAAGGAAAACTTTATCTCAGACCAAATTTCTCTTTTTTTCTATAATGATACTATCATGGTGATAGCTTTGAACAGTGCACCTCAAACTTACAGTCTGAGGATACTGTTAGGTTCTTCAAAGTTACTGAGAACCTCAACAAGCTTTTTTTTGTTTCATATGGATCATGCCATGTAAATAAATGCCTAATAAGGGTTTCAAATGGTGAACTGAAGTCTGAAAAATAAAATACGGAAGTCCAAGCTTACTGGGAAAAAAAATCTCAAGAGCCAGTGGTGTGACTTGGTAAAAGCAGCTTTAGGTTTTTTCATTTCACTTCAGATTTCCATTTTTGTAATAAACACATTTAGGACACTGTCTTTTGGAGGAAATATGAAATATCAGGCCAATGCAGAAGAATGGAAAGTAAATGGTATATAGCAGAGACCTTGTATAGAATGGTTGGAATAAACTCATGATGCTTAGTTGAAGAAGTCATCAAGGGACTTTCTTCCTATTGCTGCCACCTAGAAACTGTGAGCACTGCAAGGCGAGAGAGGAGAATCACAGTTCTGGAAACACGAAATGATTCAGGTGATACTACACAGCTGTTAGAGATGAAAGATGTGAATCACACATTTGTTTATCTTGTATTTCCCTTAGAGGGAGCACATTGGTTTTTTAACTTTAAAACTTTCAGTGACATGCCTTCTCTTGGAGAGGCAATCAGATATTTTGGTTCAAATCCAAGGATGAATATTTAAAGTGAATCTGGACCTAGGGGCCATTGGCTCATATCTGTAATCCTAGCTACTCAGGAAGCTGAGATCTATGCATCACAGTTCATCACCACAGCCTGGGCAAGAAAGTCTATAAGACTTATATCTCCAATTTTCCACCCAAAAACTAGAAGTAGACTTTTGGCTCAAAGTGGTAGAACACTACCCAGAGCAAAAAGCTTGAGGACACTGCCCAAGCCCCATGACCAGCACCAAACAAAGAAACAAACTTAAAAAAAAAAAAGTGATCCTGGAAATAAAATACAACAGGCTGTGAGATGCCTTTTCATAATTTTCTATTCACCCTTTCCAAGAAGCAGTTAAGTTTCAGAATAAACGTTATTAGTGTTTAAATCATAATTGTGTCAAGTATTTCGTGGACTAACCCATTTCTTTCTGATACTGAGACCCTTTTGCCAATGAATGAACGTTCAAAGCGGCTGCTAAAGTCGACACTGGTAGTTTGTTGTAAGTGAATGTGTGGTTTTTCCTCTTCCTTTTCCCCTCATCTTTGTCTTTCTGCAATCTTGAGTAAGATAACACAGTGGTACTAAGAAAGGTGATAGGGAACTTCTTAATGATAATAAAAATGTAAAATAAAAACTAAAAATGAAGGAAAGGATGCACTGTAATAGTCAAGGAGAGCAGTTCTCACAGCTTGCACTGATTGGCTTATAATGAGATACTGAAAATTTGCATGCCACTTTCTGACATTTGACCATAAAACTCACTGTTCTGTCAATGGATATAAACAATCTAAGCATTCGCTACTTTTTCAAAATCAACCAACTAGGCCTACCTAAAGTCATCTAGTTCACAGATGGTGCAGCAGTAAGGACCTTAAAATTGCCATTTTCTCTTACAAATCAAGGCCCAGCAAATTAAAAGGCAAAAAGGCAAGTTAATTGGTAAATTAAAAAATAAAAATTAGCTTTAAAAAAATAAATAAAACTTAACTTTAAAAGCATTGTATGATATGTTTATTTAATGCCAGACTTCTTGAAACCATTTAATTATTTCATTACTTAGCATGAAAGCTTCAAGTTTACCTTCAAGAACTTAAAGTATAATGCTTTAGAATTATTTTTTTGGTTAGACACAAATTTGAAATGACTATAAAACAAGTTGAAATTATCATATGTGGGTATATTAAGAATCACTGGCAAAGAAAAAAATTTACCATTTCCTGTTTTGCATAATATCTCTCTGAAAAATAGAAAATAAAGGCATCTAAAATGCAATTTCATTTTTCTCTACAAGAAAGCCCAGGCCTGATTCAGCTAGGAAATGTCTGGAATTTGCTTGGTGTCACAAAACGTAGGGGTTAAGATAATAAACTGCCTCCGGCCTCTTTGAGAGCAGCAAAACAAACCAAAATTGTCTCCAGGGTTGTAAACTCAGGAATGATGTGGTAGGCGTGAACAGGGGGAAAGAAAACTGGGTAAATGTTTTTTTAATGTTTGCCTTTGGGCAAGATGGGTTTTTTTCTTATTAGTTTACTGTTCCTAGGAAATGTGAAATACTTTCTCTTTGCTGTGTGAGCTATTATTATTTTGTTTTAGACCCCTACTATGGAGTGGGTACAGGGAAAATTTTTTTAAAAAAGATCTGAAATATATTAAAAAAGAAAAAAAATATCACCTAGTGTAAAGTATGAATTGAAAGGTCCAGGAAAAGTGACCAGTAGAAGGATGAGACACCTCCACACCTCTAGTTCCTACCTTCAACCCACTGATGTGCTTCAAATACACTTCTCTTTATTGTTCTAAGTTGGACATGGAAGGGAAGGTTAGCTCTTGAAGCTATCATGATATGGTATTCAGTTCCAAACTTTGGGAAATGATGATGGGAAGGAGGAGGGAAAGGATGACGAAGGTTTATTTAGGTACTACAAGAAAAGAGGGGCAGATAGGATAAATGAAGATTGGCTCTAGGAAACTAGAAAGTAGAACAGATAGGAGTCAGTCATTATGGCTCTTCACAAGTAACTGTGCAACAAACAAATGGCAATTTCATAATATAACCAAGGCCAAGAATCAACTAATCCATAAGATCAAGACTTGTGTGGCATCTTGCTTAAGAAGCCATTAAGTATCTTGGCTCCAATGGCTTACCTTGTAAACCTACCTACTCAGGAGCCTGAGATCTACGCATCATGTTTTAAAGCCAGCTCTTATCTCCAAGTAACTACCAAAAAAGCTGGAAGTGGAACTGTGGCTCGAGTGGTAGAACACTAACTCTGAGTAAAAATAAAAGCTCAGGGACAGTGGTCAGGCCCTGAGTTCAAGCCCCAGGACTGGCACAAAAAGAGAGGCCGACAAGACAGACAGAAAGTGAGAGACCGAGAGATGAAACAGTGATTGTTAATGGTGCAAATTCTTATCCTCCATTTCATTTATTCCAGTTTATGTATATGCCTATTTCTCTAAGTGCATACAGGCCTGAGCTTTTGAGTTTATCACTGTCCAAGCAAGTAATCCAAAATTACTACTTGTTTAGTACATGCTCTGAAGGGAAAGTAAGGCAGCTCCAGATTCACTAAGTTTATAGCAAAAGGAAAATGTATCGCAGAAGCATACATGGTCTGGTATGGAGATTTGGCACATGTAGATAAGTTACCACCCGAAGCCCAGTTGAATGTGCTAGTCTTGGTGCAGAGTCCTCTGTCCCTGAGGAAATTAGCAAGGTAAAGAATGACCTTTCAGGAGGAAGGAAGTTTAATATATTGATGTATAAGCAACTTCATCCTCCTGCCTTTGCCTTCATAATTTACAACTTTCCGTGACTGGTTTATAGGAGTCTTCAAAAAATGTGATTAGCTTTACTTGCAAGAAACTTGCAGGAGTTTCAGGGCAATGATGTGTCAGCTCAAAACTCATTCAACTAATCTGAAGGCAAGTTTTCAGAGCAGCAAAGAACCTAGTTCATTCATGCTGACTTGTAAAACATGGAGGTAAATGCATTTCTACCTAAAAGATTTTTAAATTCTACCTTCCTAATTATGCAAAGGAACAGAAGGGATGGTGACATAAAGAACAACAATACTAAACATCAGCCACGAAAATGCACGCGTTTCCACCCTCTGTGTCCAAGATTTTCCTCTCCTCAAAACTAGGAAAGCAATCAGTATGTTTTCTTAACTTCATAAAGAAGTTAGAAGGAAAATCGCTGGCAGCACCAAAGACCAAGGTGCAATTGGAGGCAGCCACATTTTGTTAGGAGCCATTGTTCAGGTTTGGAGGAAGGAGACCTCCATGCAGTCCAGCCAGAAGAGAGTTTATCAGCAGAACCAAACCCCAACCCACACGAGATACAGGCAAGCGGAGGGGGGAATTTAGGGGAGGGAGAACAGTTACATAGGGAGAGGGCAGGGAGGAGGAGTGGTTGTGGCAGATGTGGAAGTGACCTCAGAGCCTGAGAACCTCTCCCACCCAAAGGAGGCATGACCTGGGCAGATGGGGATGTGACATCAGAGGAAGAGGAAGTGACCTCAGAGTTTAGGGGACCTCCCACTGGCCCCAGGTGTGCCAGTTACTTGGGTGACAGATGTTCAACGGGGACTTAGACAGGGCCTCAGAGAGAGAGTAAAGGGCAAAGGGGACATTTTCCCCAGGATCACCTAACAGCTACAAAGCACATATTTGATTGGTTCAGAACCACGTGGGCACTACCTACTGTAGAGAACTTTAGCCAGAAGGTGACCTGAAGTTCACTGATGCTGCAGTGAGGCAGATCTGTAAACACTGATGCAATAAAAATTGTGCTGTTTCGACTCATTCCTGTATTCTTTGACATGCACCCAGTATCTACTGAGTACAAGGCACTCTGAGATCATAGAGTGACAATTGCTACTCCTCACCCAGCATATACCATAGTTACTAGAGCTGTATAACAAATTACAAGAAGTCCTTGTGGAGTAAAACAGTTATAATGTTTACTAACGTGGGTCAGGAATTAGTGAGCACATACAAACAGCCATGTCTCTGCTTCATGGCATCTGAGACCTTAGATAAAATCTGAAGGTAGAATTATTAGGTAGAATTTACCTGATGACTGGAATTATCTGAAACTCTGTCCTCCTTTATCTAATGGTTGCTAGTGCTTTTCATAAGACCTTAGCTGGTAGCTGGGCCAGAATCCCTCCATATGGTCTCCTCATGTGGCCTGGGCTTCCTCACAGTATGGCAATTGAGTTTAAGAATAAATGGAGCCAAGCAAAAGTTGTGATATTTTTGTAAACTTGCCTGAGAAGTCACATAGCTTCAATTTCACCATGCTCCATTGGTCAGGATGGTCACATTCCCTGCCAAAATTCAAGGAATACATCAGCTCCAAATATTAGTGGAAGTAATACCAATCACATTGAATGAAAAGTATATGAGTGTGGGAGTGTGGGGGTGAATAAGTAATGTACACAGTATGTTCGCATACTTACATATATATATATATATACATACATATATACAGGAATCTTTGGAAAAGACAGTCTGTCATACTTGATAAGAATGAAAAAAAGTATTAAGGCAAACTAAAAATTGATGATTATTGTTTGTAATTATTTTGTGAATGAAATTAATTGAATTAAAAATAATTAATTGAAAATATTTAAGCAATAATAGCTGAGCACTCTGCTTTGAAACTTTGATTCACTGTATATTCTTTCCCCCCCACTGGTTTTCTATTATTTTCTCACCATCTGTATCACTGTTATCTTATTTTTTCTTAAAATTGGACCCTTTTTATTAAAATTTGTTTTAAAAACAAACTATATCCTACTATAGAAAAATACATTTTATTCCACTATTTATTTTCTATAAATGAAGATAATCTTAAATATAATGAACAAAACAGTAATTGGTGCCAATTATATTTCTTCCTACTGAATTGTATGAACCTAAAACAAGCTTTATTTTGCCAAAAAAAAAAAAGACAAATCTTAGCATTTGGAAGACACTAAATCATAATTCATCAAGTTCTGGCTTTCACTTTGCCTCAATAAAAAAAAAAAAATGATGCCTCGAGCCTGGAATGATGGCTTCTGCCTGTAATACTGGGACTTGGGAGATTGAGACAGGAGTATCGTGTGTTCAGGGCCAGCCTGGGCCACATAGTTGTGTTCTGGGTCATCTTATACTACGTAATAAGGACCTGTCTCCAAAAAAAGGGGTCAGGGAGAGAAGGGAAAGGAAAGGAACAGAAGGGAACACAAGGGAAGAAGGGAGGAATCTGATGGCTGGTAGAGGACTTTGATATTTAAGGCCCAATCTTTGTATTACTCAAGATCCTTTAAAGAACTACGAACATTTTGGCTCCACTTTTTGCCGACACTAACCCAGAATGATAAAACTTACTGACATTGAAGCTTTCATCTCTCTGGAATCCAGTTCCTGAGATCTTGAGGGAGACCAACATCTGGCACAGGCCTATGCTTAATGAATAAATGTATCTACCATCTACTATTTCTCAAAAGAGGAGCTTTTTATTTCGCTTGGGGGTCCCCCACTTTTGAACACTCCTGTAAGAGATCCAGTGAGTGGTAAAAGTCCTTACCACTTGCATGATCTTATTACCATTCCTCACAGGTACGTGGAATTGACTTCTTACCTTCCGTTGTGGCATAACTAATGTTCCTGAGCTTTGCAGGGCCATCTTACCTCCAGGGCGCCCTGGGAGACTTGACTTCTTAGTATGCTGGTAACTACATCTTATAACATTCAGTTCTGAAATAATTATTTGCACCTGCTGGGACAAATGGTGTTCTAGGTCCTAGGGGTGTCGAAGACAAGAGATGGGCACCTTCTTGGAATACAAAAATAGGCTCATGGGGACTGCTATTTTACCCTTAAAACCTAATAACTCACTTTGTAATTCCTTAATCTTGTTGTTTTGCTCTTTAGTAGAAAACAGTGCTTCCTAAGAATTTTTTCCCAGTAGTGATAACTCAAAAATTGATCTAATTTCTATGGCTTTCCCTTCCTGCACCCTTTCTTTGTGTTTTTAGCAACACTGAAGAGCTTTGCAGAGGTGAGGAGGAAGAGGACAAGAGCCAGAGATTTATCTTCAAGGAATCCACACTATAGCCTTTCTACACTCTAGGACATTAGGTGGTACTGCTTCTCCAGGCCCAAGGCTGGCATTAACAGACCTTCTTTTTTCTTTATTTATAGTCAGCTACGGTGAAGCTGTCAAAGCCAGTGGCTCTGTGGACCCAGCAGGATGTCTGCAAATGGTTGAAGAAACATTGTCCAAATCAGTATCAGATCTACAGCGAGTCATTCAAACAACATGACATAACGGGTAAAGTATGCAGTATCTAAGATACTGTCCCCTACTCCCTCCCCAGCATAGTGACCTTTCCCACACCCTCACAGTAAAATAGCATCTTCCTGCTGTAATTTTCTGGCATGGGTTTACTTGAAGGGCGATGATACTCTCCAGATCCACACAAACTGTGATACTTAACAACCATTAAATGGTTCTTAGAGGAAACTGGATTTTGAGTATGCAACATTAACTGATATCTGGGGGCTGGGGGGAGTGGAGGAGTCCTAGAGGAAACAAGAGCAGGCAAATACTAGGCCAAAATAATTAAAATCTTAAAAACCAACTTGGTAACAGGATTTATATAGGAAGATATTCTACATAGGAAAATCTTTTTTTTTTCTTATTGAGCTAAAGCATAATGACTTTTTAATTGGTAAGTGATACAGGTGTATCCAGTGATGTTGAAAACTGTAGTAGATAATTTCTCTGCCATTCCTATCCTTCCATCTACTTCCCTGAAGAAAACCCTCTTACGTCCATACTCAGAGATGGTTCAAGGTTTTGAAGTGAAACATAATAGCTCATGGTTCCAGGATGAATACCTTGAAGGCACAAATTAAGATTCCATTTAGAAGCTGGGCACTGGTGGAACGCATCTGTATTCCTAGATACTCAGGAAGTTAAAATCTGAGGATCACAATTCAAAGCCTACACAGAGCTGAAAAGTCTGTGAGATTCTTGTCTCCATTTAACTTAGCAAAAAGCCAGAAGTAGAGGTGTGGTTCAAGTGGTAGAGTGCCAGCTCTGAACAGAAAAAGCCAAAGGAGAGCATGAGGCCCTGACTTCAAGCCTCAGGATGGGCACAAGGAAATAGAAGATTCCATTTAGATCAAGGATATTTGTATAGGGGATAGGATGGGTGGTAAAGCAAATGTGCCCACACCTCATGCATTAAGAGTGCTTAGTAAGTATATGTCTGAGAGCCTTCCTGTGTGAGCCCCTCTCACCTGCTTGGCAAAGGCCGCAATGGAAGATAGGACTGAGAAGGAGTACTTTCTGGACTCTAAAGAGGAAGCAATGTTGAGAGTCCTGAATCCCTTCCAGATCTTTTCTTTGGGCTGAGAAAAAAACTGTTGTTTGGGAAAGTGAGTAAGTCACTCCTCTTACTTTGAAAGGAATGCATTAAGCATAAACGTGTCTGTTTGGCAGTTCCTCTGCAGCTTGCAGTCAGGGCTTGATCCTTCACCTCTCTAGAGCAGGACTTAGTTGCAGATTTTCAGAGTATGTTCATTGGAGCCCATGGCCACCAAAGGGACCAGGATGTATTTTCGGTTGAGGTGGGCGTGCCACACAAACTAGTTCAATTTAAGTCTGTTTTACATACCCCATATACAAAAAAACTGTACTTGGAAAGTGGGTTTTAGCACTAGATGTTTAAAAAAGAAGTTCTGAACTAGATTATTTTAGGTTCTGCTGTCCACGTTGATGTAAAAATAGGCAAAGAACACACCCAGGTGTAGCTCCAGCTGAGTTAACAAGACAGTGAAATTCTCTCAACTCAAGGTAAAAATCATCCTTTATTGTATTTCTACTCTCTACTACAGTTAATGGTCCTTCGGATGAAATTCCTCGAGTCCTGCAGGCATTGAGGGTGTTTAACCTAGACTACAAGGGTCAAGATTTTATGTTTTACACCCCCCCCCCCGCCTCCAGTATGTGAGATAAGCCCTTGCTCCACCAAAAGAGAGCAGTGAGTCAGTAACCGTCCACCTGAAGACAGCTGTCCTCATCAGATCAAACTGGCTGCTTATGTCCCCTGAGGCCTGAGTGGTAGTAATGATAGAGAATTCTCACCAGCCTCTCTGAAAGAAGCAGTTTCCTTTATGAGGAGTGAGAACAATGCCATGCCCACTGAGGGAAAGGCAAGTTTTACAAGGGCTGGGGCAGGATAAGCAGTACACCCCTGAGAACTTCAAGATCTTCAGTGCTGCTGAAGGGCACCATTTCCCGGGTCCTCTAACTAAGAAAACGAGTGTAAGAATGAGGTATGTCACAAGCTGTTATCATACTGGTTTGGGTGGCACTATTGATCTCCACAAAACAGCTCTAGTGTTGGTTAATCAGAACCATCTTTGGATCTTGGACAAACTGACTGACCTAGACAAGTTATTTTACCTTACTTTCTCACATCCCAAATGAAGATAATAGTCACACTCTCAGAGTTGCATGAAGATTAAATATTATAGCCCAGCTATTAAAGCAACAAAATTATAGACATTTTTTTTGTCGGTCGTGGGGCCTGAACTCTGGGCCTGGGAAAGTCCCTCAGTTCTTCAGCTCAAAGCTAGCGCTCTACCACTTGAGCCACAGCGCCACTTCCGGCTTTTTTCTTTTTGCTTATGTGGTGCTGAGGAATCGAACCCAGGGCCTCAGGCATGCAAGGCAAGCACTCTACCACTGAACCACCTTCCCAGCCCCTAAAGTTCGTTTTTCGACATAGCGTCTTGTACATCTCATTGTTGCAATGGGTCAGCCTGTATCCCTATTTAAACAATCTGTTTGTTCCACATTTTTTGACATTAAAAACCTGAGAAAACCTCTATTTTTGTTCACTGATCTCTCTGCCTTTTTCAGGGTAGGTATTAATTAATCAAATGATACCCCCAACTCCAAAATGGCCAGAAAACAGCTTCATAGATTTGAACCAGTGTATCGCTACTAGCCCTATGATGTGGGAAGCTATGGGAATTCCCAAATCTTTAGAGGCTATCATAGAAGCAGAGTTAAGATACTTGTAAAAACTTAACATGTAATGACAAAACCAACCTCAACAGACTTAGGGAGATGCCAGAAGAGGAGGATACGAGGGGCAAGTCTAGAGCTGCAGAATTGATCCACAATCCTGCCCAAGCTGTTTAGTTCACTTCAGCTTGCTGTACTGTGTAAAGCAAATGATTATAGTACCCCCCCCCCCGCCCCGGGTATCTGTGAAAGGAGCCCAAGTCACTGGAAGCATAGCATGATTGGGAATTGCTGCTGTTATCCTAAGTCCTGTCCTGGGTTTTGTGTAAACAAAATCACTGGCATCCACGTTGTTGAATTCATCTAGCTCTATCATCCTGCAAAATTGGGAAAGGAGTGCCTCAAGGCAGAAACAAAACAAGCTAGGCTGGTGACACCCTGTCCCATCTGCAAGGCTGCAAACAAGCGTTTTCTCTGGTCTCTTATTTCTACCTAGATTCTCCTGAGAGCTGTTTATTTATTCAACTTATTTACTTATTTAATTTTCCTAAAACATAGCTTCAATAGTGTGCTCATTGAGGAAGCATGGAATGCCAGTGTAACCTATTTTTAAAAATCCTGTGATTTAGAAGTACTCGGTGCAGTGGTGGTAAATAAAAACAATGTATCTTAAATGGAGAGGAAAACAACAAAAAAAATTAAAAGGATGGGGTGCTTTCTGATTATAGGTCTGAGTCAAGTCTCTCCAGCTGTTCTTTACCCCGACCTTTAAGACATCCTAACTGCATGTCACAAGTTGGTTATTCGAAGAGGAATGGGACTGTTTATTTTAAAGTTGTTGGTAAGATTAAATGTGATGATATATGTGAAGAGCCTAGTTTAATACTGACACATAGTAGACATTCATCCATTTAGCAAGTATTTATGGAGCAATCTACCAAGTACCAGACTAAGAGAATAAGCGAATACAATAGTGATCCATGTCTGGAACAAAAGTATGTTTTCATGGGGAACTGTGCACCGCCATCTATTTCATGCCATTTTCTATTGGCTAATCCTTATTGTAGAGAGCTACTTTCTAGTTCTGTACGTTGTAAATAACAGTGCTTAGTCTCCCTTATTTATGGATTGCTTTCTGTAGATTTAGTTGCTCCTGATCAAATATAGTCCGAAAATATGCCATGGAAAATTTCATAGCTTGAGAAAGACCACAGTCACATAATTTTTGTGAAGATTATAAATGTTCTCTTAGTTATCATTGCTCACCTCTTGTTTCTAATTATCAACTCTATCATAAGATATGTATGGATGTTAAAAAAAAACATAGTGTTTCTAGAGTTCTTTACTACCCCCTGGTTTTAGGTGATTTGCAATATCCCCTAAAGGGAGTTATCAAAGAAATAGTTCTTGTCTATAAAAGTATAAGTCATGGAGCACTGACTGAAAAAAGCTGAGCTGCACCTTGCATTTGCTTATTCATTTCAACCTTCCCAACTTTTAATGTGTCTGTTATTTGGATTTTCTTTTAGCCAGTTGTAGCATCTAACCAGATCACTCATTAGTAAGCTTGAAGAAAATTGAAAACGTGTATTTATTTTTGTATTTGCATAAAGTCATGATTTTAACCTTTTATGAAAAAATGCTCTTAAGCCTTGGTAGTTTTAAAACATTTTTTTCTATTTATGTTTTCTCAAATAATTCTACTATACTAACATTTTTCTTATGCCTTTCTTTTGCTTAAAGGACACTATATTCTAACAGATTTTCTCCCCAGTTATTTCAACAGCTAAGAACACATATACTTTCGGTTTGCGGGGAGTTTTGTCTGTTGTTTTGGGAGCAATATTAAGGATTGAAATCAAGGCCTTGCTCTCTACACACTACCACTTGAGCCATGCCTCTGGCTCTAAAACATGTTTTAGCCCACCAGTGTTCCAGATCTTTTTGTAAATTTCCTATTAGAATTTTTGATAATTGAATTATGTCCAGAAGGCCCTTGCTATTTTTTTTGTGGCAGATAACTTTTATCAAAGATTGCTTGTATTAATTCTCTTCAGAAGCATTCTTAAAAGGAAGTAAGATAGTCAGAACACTGGAGAGGCATATTAAGATACATAGATTAAAATAATCAGATTAGGCTTGGAGAAGACATAGAAATGCATCTATTCTTCTGTGCTTGCAAGATTCTTTCCCTAGCTTTCTGAGACTAGGCTGGGAATGCTGATGAGGAGGCTCTACTGGGACCAGGTGTAAGCTCACAGGCAGCCTTCGGATTCCCTTTTATGCACAGTTATAAATCTTTTCAGGTTGGCGGCGATTGCAGCCCCTGGCTGTGTCTCGTTCTCTTCCTATGGTGGTGCCAAGTTGCCTCAACTCCTTTGGCTTCAAATCCTCCATCTGATAAGGGCTCTTTCTCCTGCCAACTTTAAAGACTTATTTCATGGATGAAGTGCTCAGAACTTCCCAGAATATAAAATATTTTTAAAAGTTCTCTTGAATGAATGTTATAAAGAGGTTTTTCTTGTTGTTGTTAAGTCTACTTCATGGAACAACAATGGATATCTTTTAGATGTCTGCAGGAGCAGTTATCTTTTGAGGATCCTTGCAAATGGTCTGTATTGATGTGTCACATTGCCAAATGCTCTTACACAAAATAGTTAAGCACCCCCTAGTCTTTTTGTGTGCTTCAATTGTTGCCCAGTTGTACCTCTTTCCCCCTTTTAGCAGTATTCCACTGAGAGGTAGAACCCTAAAATTTGTCAGCTTTGTTTCTGCTATTGAATAAAGGGAAATCATTTTGTGGCTTTCATTTCTTTGGAATGTAACTGAATGCATTTGCTAGCATTGCTTGGTTCAGTGCTGATTTTTCTTGAGCTTTTGGTTTTAGCCCTTTATCTTTCCCAGTTGTCTTCTTTTATTATGGTTAGAGCTCCCCACAGAGACAGTGGGGTGTGTAGTTAACAAATGTCAAAAAAGTAGAATAATTACTTTATGTGATGTACCTAGGAGGATACTTAGTGTAATCCTTTATAGCCAAATAAAATGTAGATATATTTAACTGCCACAGTGCTTTACCTGTACATATTCTTGCCTTCATTGTTCATCCCTGTGGATATTGTGTTCTATTTTCCTCTATCTTTATATTTTGTGTCACTTCATTTCTATGTGAACTGCATACTTTATATATTATGTATAGTATATCTATATAGTAATGTTCCTGGCATCAATAGGGCAAGAGTTACTTTGCCTGAGTCTATAATAGCATTTATTCACCATTGTTAACCCTTTTTGGTAGAAAGCTTACTAACTTCCTACTTACTACCCTAAAGAATATTCCTCAGCATTCTTATACTGATAGTACTGAACTTGTTTTACTTGATGATTTTGGGATGATAATAGGCTTCTTAGTGTGAGAAATGGTTTTAAGGGTCAATTTTAAAATTAGAAATAAACAGGATTTAGGGGCAATTAGACATCAATAATCAGCTTCATTTTCCTTCTGGCTTGAGTATAGATACTAATTTCTATACAAAACTTTTCTTAGCTTTAATTTAAAGCACAAGTCCTATCTGTGTAGCTCTCAGGATAGGAGTTAAGGGCTACATTATCATGTTAGATTGTTAGTTAAGAAATTTATTGCTCTTCATGCTGAGAGTTAACTGAAACACATACTTAGGCCCTGTTTAGATTCCCAGGTTTAAGATCCTTACTGAAGAAAGCCATAGTGACTTCCTCCATTACAGATTCTTTCTTCCAGGCTATAATGGAGCCATGGTGCTATCTCCAAATACTCTCTTCATCCATGTAGACTGTTGATTGGCAATCACAAAATGCTTCTACCCAAAGTCCTTCTTGATAGATGTTATTCCCTCTGGTATAACAGCATAGTACAGACTGTGAAGCATTTTATCCTCACCTCATCCATCCACTGCTTCTTCCTCTACCTTTGGGAGATGTTACCTTCTACTCTTCTGTAAGCAACGTCTTCTAAATCTGCTTTAGCCAGACAACTCTTACAGTCAATGGATATTTAGTTCATCATTTTCCTACATTCTCTGATCTTCAGTCTGGCTACACTGGCTTTATTGTGTGTACCAAAACAGTTCCATTTTGGCTCTTGGAGCAACTTATTTCTATTCATTTCATTTATTCATTAAACTATAGTTTATTCATTACTTTTCCCAGGCAGAACACTATACCAAAAAATTTACTCTACACACTCTTCTACTTTTTGAGAATGAATCACCCTGATATACATTATAGCAGGCCATAGATAAATGAATTTCAAAAACTGAAATCTTACAGGGTTCATGTTGTCTGACTACAACAAAATTAAATTAGATATCATTAGGAAGACACTGAGAAATGCCCATATAAAGTAACTACTTGGTAAAGAAAAAAATCACACAAGAAGCCAGAACGTATTTTGAACATTGTATGATACAACTACAGCAGAAGAAATATTCCATGAAATACCCATATTGGAAAAATAGAGAGAGAGATCAATGAATTAAATTTCCATCAGAATAAGGAGATGGAAAGAAATAACAAGTTTAACAGCTTAAACCAACGAAACAAAACATCACAAGAAGTTTATAAAGATCGTAGGAAAATGAATAGAACTGATGACAATCATGTTAAACAAAATAAGCCAAACTCATGTTTTCTCTTATATTCAAAATCTAAATTAAAATAAGAAAGAAATAATCATAGAAGGGAGACTATTTGAAAAGAAGAAGGGGACCTGGGGGGAGGAAGGACAGGATAAGATAATGGGAGAATATGAAAATGATCAAAGTATATCATATACATGTATGAAAATTTCACAATGAAACCCACTATTTTGTACAATTAATATGTGCTAATAAAAGAATAGGTAAGGGCTGGGAAGGTGGCTCAGTGGTAGAGCGCTTGCCTTGCATGCCTGAGGCCCTGGGTTCGATTCCTCAGCACCACATAAGCAAAAAGATAAAAGCCAGAAGTGGCACTGTGGCTCAAGTGGTAGAGCGCTAGCCTTGAGCTGAAGAGCTGAGGGACAGAGTTCCTAGACCCAGAGTTCAGGCCCCACAACCAGACCCCACCCAAAAAAAAGAAATGGTAAATTTTTTTTTTTTTTTGGTCCGGTCGTGGGGCCTGAACTCTGGGCCTGGGCACTGTCCCTCAGCTCTTCAGCTCAAGGCTAGCACTCTACCACTTGAGCCACAGCGCCACTTCCGGCTTTTCTCTTTTTGCTTATGTGGTGCTGAAGAATGGAACCCAGGGCCTCTGGCATGCAAGGCAAGCGCTTTACCACTAAGCCACCTTCCCAGCCCTGAAATGGTAAATTTTTAAAGCAACCCACCTTAGGTATTTTTTTTCTCTACAATAATAACCTGAAAATGCCAAAGAGGTCCTATAAAGAAAGACATCATATGGAGTATCACTACCAACAATTAGTATGGATTTCAAAGATGAGTTTAACTGCAGAAATTATTTTTCAAGTGACATATGGTTGCCAGCTTTGTACTTTATCCATTAATATCTTTAAATTAAGACTTATTCTCATCCACATTTTAGAAAGCAATAGAATTTTAACAATACCTCCTTCCCCCAAATAAATCCTCAAGATTTAAGAAAAAGTGTACATTTCAGGGTGCTGGTATCTCATGCCTCTAATCCTAGCTACTCAGGAGGATCTGAGGATCACAGTTCAAAGCCAGCCCAGGCAGGAAAGTCTGTGAGATTCTTATCTCCAATTAACCACTAAAAAACTGAAAGTAGAGCTGTGGCTCAAAATGGTAGAACTCTAGCATTGAGCAGAAAAGCTCAGGGACAGTGCCCATGACCTGGGTTCAAGCCCCACAACCAACAAATTTTTCTTTCTCACACTTTCATCACAGAAATGACCACTTTGTAGATTAGCATAAAGAAACCACTGTTCCAAGGGAAGATTCATTGATATTCTAAATGCAGGATTTATTTAATACCAGTAATAATATTTGACAGAGTAAAAGTGGAAGTCATCACCAGTTAAACTATTTGTTTCATGAACTACAGTATTAGAATCAAAAGAATCATTGCACTGTGGAGGAGTCCTGTTTTAGACAACCTCTGTCATCTTTAATAATGCCTGTTGTTTCTTGGAGGCTATCTCTGTGTGGCATCTCTACTGAGAACCCAGTGTACCTTACAAGCAGATGCCTGCCAAGTACCTAGAATGGCACCTGGAACTGTTCAACATTAAAGAATAGGAAGCTCTCCTCAGCATGTAACATCGGCAAGATCTCTGTCAGCTTTTTGGAAAGATTAGGCAGTTACACATGGAAAATATTTAGAATAATGCCTGACACATTATGGGAGGTCGATAAAAATTTTCTGGCACCGTCATTACTAGTCTATATTTAGTTAACTGATAAGTATTTGATAAGCAAGGCCATGTGCCAAATACTGTGCTTGATGGAAATAGATGATATCTGTCCAAATACAAGTGAGATAGACACAGAGGAAATCACTGAAGCTTCAGTGTCAGACTACAAGGAGCCTCTTCCCGCTCCCATTTGTTTTCACAAGAATAGACAGAGTCCCAGTGCAAATGTGATTCATATGGGAGCACACGGCTTTTGAATTACTAGAAAATATTCAAAGGTAAGTCACATTGCTAAGGAAGAAGACCCATTTGTGTGACAAGTCAAGTAGGTGGCCATGCAAATTGAGGGACTAGAATGAAGGTCATATAGTGAGGGACTCAATCTACTTACCCACTTTCAACCAGCTTCAGTTTGTCCTCCATTATTCTACCTCTGTCATCTTGTCTGAGGTTGTCACGTGATATTAAATCAGATATGACCAACGGCCTCTATCCTTTGGTCAGTTTCTGAATGCTAGGCTTTCTATTCTGCTCTGTCAGAGAAATTAAGTCACTTGTGTATAATGTGCTTTGAGAAATCACTATTTGCTTTTTGGCTCTTATTTCCATTTGATACCATTTTTGTTGATGATGACTGTGTTAATTTCTTTGTCAGTGGGTTTTGTTTGGATTTTGTCTAAGAAAGTGCTAGAGTCAGTTTATGTTATTGGATACCCTCTACCTTTGTTTCTCCCCCGTCTTTTTCCTGTTTGGAATTTAAGATGCCATGCTCCCTTCCTGGTAAGTCAGAGTTCCCATCCTTGCTGAGTCCTAGACTGCATGTGTAAGAATCTCTGTAACTGCATTTTATTGGTGGAAGCAGAGATTAGTTTCTTAGAGGCAGTCAGCTAAGTGGACCATTGACTCTCTTCCTTTAGTTGGCCTGATGCAATATCTTACTGATGGAGGATACTGACGCCTGCACGTGGAGAGCTGAATATGTGTGTGTGTGTGAAAATATACATACATATGATCATCTGGCCTGTTTTGATGAAATGGCATTGCCTTCAAGAGGTCTTGGACATGAGTTGCACAAGTAGAAAACATCTGTAATCCCAAAAGCCTGGGGAATGCTGAGGCAGAGGATTATAAGTTTGAGACCAGCCTAGGCACGTAGTGCGATCCTGTCTGTGGGAGGAAGATCTTGGCCAGCATGGTAGGGTATTTTGTTCAAATTTCCATATTCCCTGTTAAGATTTTCGTTGGAGATATTTCCACTTCCCATGTTAAAATGCTCCTGCCAGGTTTTCCATCTATGATAGTTACAAAAGACTAGAGAAAAATAATGGACTCTGGAAGCTTGTGGCAGAAACATTTCTACTGATGGGTCATTATATGTGGCCTATGCCAAGTCCAGGTTCCATTTTCTTTAAATATGATTATGATTATGTTAACTTACACACCTGGTAATAGTTGTTCTTACTATTTATCTGTAGCTGTATGAACGCAATACAAAATTGTGTGAAGGAAAACACTTTCAAATAGTAAAGAATGATAGAAACATGTACTTTTCTGTGCGTACATATGCATATATGTGTGTGTAATTTTTGTTTCCATTATATAAAGAGAGGATCTCAGCTATCTAATTAGCATTCTAATACCTGACCACTTCAATTTTTCCATACCACCAAAAGTTACATGCCAAAATTGCATTTCTGAGTAATATATGTTATTAAGATATAATATGTAATAAGGTAAAATAAACATCCTCCCATCTCTATATCATATATTTAATATCACTTGTTCTCAAGATATTTCCCTTGTAACCCAAAGTATAAATGATTCAGATAATGTGGCTATTTCCCTTCCTTAAAGTATTATCACGTTGAGGAACACCTGATCCTTTCAAAAATACTTATGGAAGGAAACTATGTCACCTTTGTTTCTCTGGGTCTGGCTTATTTCACATCATATAATTTTTTCCAAGACTTTCCATTTCCTTACAAACGGTACAATATCATTCTTTCTAATAGATGAATAACATTTCATTGTACCTATACCACATTTTCTTGATCCATCTTCTTGATCATTGAAGGCATCTGAGCTGATTCTATATCTTGGCTGTGGTGAATAGTGCTATGGTTGTGCTGATGGCTTTACTGTAACAAAGCTTACAGGCTTTCTTCCATTTGTGGTAGATAAAATGTACCGATAAATCTATAAGCTCTTTATGGAGAACTCACATAGTATCATCTTTTAAAAGACTGTGTCAAAACCCAATAAAATCATACAAGAAAATGAGTACATCTGAGAAGGCTAAAGTGGTAAGCAAGGGGAGAATGGTAGATGAATGTGGGGGAGAAGAATGTAGTAAATAATTTATTTATATACCACAAAATTAAGAAAAGGAAGGGAAGTTATGAGTTGAAGGGGGTTAAGAATGTTGAAGAAGTGACACTGATTACGATGTATTCATAAACTGCTTTGTTACATGGCACCTCCTTTGTACAATTACTTAAAGATAATAAAACTTTTTAAAAATATATTGATCAAGTGTTTGTATAGTAGTCACCACAGTCAGTATTTCTCCTATATTGTTGAATTGATTCTTTACAATAGCAGGAAGATGAAATGAGAACTCAGTTTTTCTTCTATCATACAAACCGAGTTAGTAGAGTCTGGGCTGTTTGAATCCTCTACAAGGTGAATGATGGCATCCTAGAAGCTCAATGTGAGCCCAGTGGAGAAAAAAGGCAGAAGTACATACTAAAAAAGAAACCAAAAGAGAGCCCCGTTGATGAGGAAATCTCCTTAGAAGTGGCCAAATTTAGCCTGTGTAAAATTTTAGAAGATAAAGCCCTCCAAGTGTTATGCAATGAAGTTTGGCTCCAGAAACGTAAGAGCCTTTGAAACCTGATTTGACCACTTCCTATCAGCTTCAGACTCTGCCTCTTCATATACTTGTGTAACCTGAAGGCACTGGATATTCTGAGCCTAGAGGAGGGAGCAGCGAAGGTGAGCCTAAGTCAGAAAGGGAGAGTGAGGCCCGCACTACAGGAGAGTTTGATGTTCTTTCACATGCCAGTAAAAAGATGCTCTCCTCCCCTTCCTCCTCTCATACCAGAATTGTATTTTCCCCCTCTCTTCTGGGTGTTCCAACTTCCTGTGTCCACTTTTGCATTTCCGTTTGAAAACATAACTGCCTTCTGTCCATGTCCCCCCTCCACACCCCCGTTTGTACTACAATCCTTCGGGCCTGTGTTTTCATTCTGCTGGTCAGCACAAGCCCTCCCTCCTAGGCTCCTGGCTCATAACTTGAAGCAAGTATCTATCTTTTGTCTTTTAAACACCAGCTTAATCAGATCTACATCCCGTATACCAAGACTTAATTCTTGAAGATTTAATTCTTGAGCTTGGTACATGAGGTCCTTTCTCAACTCTGTTTTCAACCATTCCCCTTATATATAGTTCTCTTATTCTTGACCCAGCGGCTCCAAGAAAACTGATTCCACTTATCACTCTTCCTTTCTCTTCTTGACTTCTCCTAAGGGAACTTGCTTTTTCAGGCTCTTTTCTTTACACTTTTGCTATCATACTCATCGTGTGATCTGAAAGTTACATGGTTGTGTTTATCTCCCTCCCACTAGTCCAGAAAATACTGGAGAGCAGAAATAGGGTCTGCTTTGTCTTACTCTCTTTAGCTCTGTTAGCCCAGGGCTTGGCATAAAATAGGCATTTAATAAGTGTTGATTGGATTAAACTGAGTTTGTTCTTCCTTTGATCGTCTTAGCACTGAACTTAAAGTCTTTTGCTTCATTTCTGTTGATAAGGACACTTTGATTAGTCCTTCACTGTCCTGATTTGCCTCACTTTCATAAGGCTCATCTGATACTTCCTATCTGCAGCTTCTTATAATTACATTCTATTGATGTTCAAGTCTGTCTCCCTGTCTCATTCTTGAACAAGTCCCATTTTGCTTTTTTAAAGAACTCTTATTTGGGATCCAAAATGCCATCCTTCAGTGTGCTTGACAGACTCCAATTTTTGTGATTTTCTAAATCTCAAATTCCTTCAGGCAGCTCTTCACATCCTATTCTGGTAGACTGTGTCTAGTACCCTGCGCAGTTCAAGAGTTATTGTCACAGTACTATGATAACATTCACTTTGCTGAAATTTAAGTCAGGTGCTGTTTTGTTGGGTAGAAAGAACTTTCCTTTATTTGAAAAGCTTCTATTTGGGATAGTAGGGAAGAAGCATGAAACTGTCAAACCATAATAGGGATAATAAAGTGCTGATTTGAATGCTGCACAAATTAATGCAATGCAAATATAGCTTATCATTTCAGCTACCCAAATGTCCAAATTTTGATGCTATCGCGGTACATTTTGGTTGTGTAAGCCTATAAAGTTGCCAATGTTGACCAACAAAATGTCAGTTTCAGGAGGTTTTAATATACTATGGAATATACTAATGGAATAATTCATCCTGTTTAAGTGAAGTACATAACAATAGTAAATAGAAGCTTAATATTTATTAGACATTTTCTTTGTGCTACACACAATTTAGCATTTTCCATTACCTTCATAAGACTCCACGACTTCTTATCCTTTCTCTTCACCTATAGAGAGAGATGAGATGTGGAAGTCTTAACTTCCCCAAGCTTACATACATAGTAAGTGGTTGGAAACTTTATGTAAAGGGTCAGGTAGGGCATTGACTATAAGACCAGTTGGGTTCTGTCATAGTGATTGAACTCTACCTCTGTGGTATGTGAATGAATAGGGTAACTGTGTTCTAGTAAAACTTTATTTGCAAACAAGTGGCATGTATGCTATAGTTTGACAAATCCTGTGCTAATCTCTTCTCTCTGCCCAAATCTGTTTTGTCAGATTTTATGAAATACAAAGTTCATAAATTGTAAAAACCTGTGCTATATTATTTTCCTTTCTTATATAATCAGAGTAGGAAAATCATAAGCTACACACACACACACACGTAAACTTCCCTTCATTAATTTTAACTCCCAGAAATGATCACTGATATGAACACTTTCTGTTGACTTTTTAAAAATATTTATTGCTGTGTAAACATTTATTGTACATATACTTATTGCTAAAAAATGATGCTATCCTAAGATAATGTGGCCTATTTACTACTTAAAAATATGTCAGTACATTTCTATATCACTTGCTCAAAGTACTTTTTTTTTTTTTTTACTATTTTAGTTATTCTCTGGGTGTTATACATATGTCTACTTTCCATATAAGTTGTATGTCTAGTGTCTTTTGCTTCTCTACCCCACCTACCCTTCCCAGGATTCTTAAATTATATTCTGTCCTGGATTCTTAGATTATATTCTGAATTTACCCCCCCTGATTCTTAACCACACACAAAGGGGCATGTGCAATCTCAGCACCCTAAGACCCTTAATCTTTATGTCAGTAGTTCTCAGTGATATGACCAACATTTTCTTTTTCTAGTGTTTTTCCCTCTTCTGTCAATGAGATTTCTTCTCCTTTACCACAGTTGTGACCAGCCACAGTAGTAAAACCAGCTTGTAGGTAAATGAGCCTCAGAATAAATCATACTTCTCTTGAGTTCTTTCCACTGTCGTCTTTGTACATGCCACTCTGGGGGATGGTGTAATTTCCTTGAATATTTTCTGTATGTCTACCTCCTTCCCCAAGGCTCCTCCAAAAGAGGAGCTTTGCACAGCTTTTCTTAAATTCATTAAATTTTCAGCATCTTTCCCCAGTGGTTGGTCCGCAGCAGGTAACCTAAGCCATGAGGACATTAGAATTCCTTCCAGGGGAGGACGTGCTGTGAGTGGTTTCTAAAGGTCGCATGTTGCACAGTGTCCTTCTTTATAAATCTTTCAGTGGATGGTGAAGCAGATTTCTTGGAGGTGGTTTTGGAAGGGGGGCTGCTGTTGTTATCCAGGATGATCTTATTCCCAGTTCTTCCATTTTGTAATAAATTCAGTGATGATCACTTGAGCACATATTAAAAGGAGAGCAAGGATATACTTTCCTCTGTAAAATGGGTTCCCACTAAGTCCAACTCATCAACTTGCCTGTGTCCCAACAAACGCAGGCAGCTACAAAGTACATAAAGGGTGACGTGACAGCTGGGTGCAGACACACAACAAACGCTGCTATGGGATATACAACTGAAGCTGGTTCCTTTCTCCAAACAATTTCCTGACTGTGTTTGGTTAACTATTCGGAGGATGTCCTCAGGATCTCATAAGTTTTGTTATTCATAAGAAATTTCCCACAGAGATTTGTATCACACTTGAAATTTATAAAGTGATATTTCACACATATTATCTAATCTCAGAAGCCCTGTGGATAGAATGGTAATGTGAATCTCTTTTTAGATGAAGAACCTAAAACTCAGATATGTTAAGTAGAAAGGGAAGAAAGGGACAGAAGAAAAGAAGGAAGGAAAATAAGGAAATAAGGGAAGAAGGAAGGAAAGAAAAAAAGGAGGGAGGGAAAAAGGGAGGGAGGGTGGGAGAGAGGGAAGGACAAAGGAAGGAAGGGAGGAAGGAAGGAAGGAAGGAAGGAAGGAAGAAGGAAGGGAGGGAGGTAGGGAGGGAGGAAAATTCCCAGATTAATGGCCAGGAGATGGCAGTACTGAGCTCTTCTGACACTTAAAGCTAATTTTTTTTTTTCTCAAATACAAGGAAAATCTTGACTTCTCTACTCTGAGCCTTTTGCCTTCATTAAATAATCAGCATAGTAATATTTACCTAGCACAAAATTAACATATACTCTTAGTTTGCAAATGATTAGCGAATATTTTTTATACCAAGGAGGTTCAACACTGTGGGATGATATATTGATATAGATATGTATATGTATATATATATATATATATATATATATATTATACACACACAGGTAATAGCATTCAAATTGTTTTTAAAAATAGTGAATACTAATCCATCCCCGCCTTTGTGTGTGTGTGTGTGTATGTGTGTGTGTGTGCCAGTCTTGGGGCTTGAATTCAGGGACTGGATACTGTCCCTAAGCTTTTGTCCTCAAGGCTACAGTGCTCTGTCACATCACCACTTCCAGTTTTTTGGTAGTTAATTGGAAATAAGAATCTCGAACTTTTCTGCTCAGGCTGGCTTTGAATCATGATTCTCAGATCTCAGTTTCCCAAGTAGCTAGGATTACAAGTGTGAGCTACCAACTCTCAGCTTCAACTGTATTTTTTTAACATAATTGCAAAATATCACAGACAGACGGGCTAAAAACAACAGAAAAACATGCATTTTAGTGATACGTCTCCTTGATTTGTTTTGGATGTTATACTGGCAAAAGTGTTTCATAGTTAAATAACTGTCCTTGTCATTTTTTTCTGCTTTAACTGGTTGGTTTCCTTTCTGGGTGTTTTGGTAAACTGTATTCCTTCCTGTCATTGTTAGCTTACATATTTGAATTGGTGTTTCTTTGAAATATATTTATAAGCAAAGAGAAGGGCTGGAAATGTGGCTTAGTGGTCGAGTACTTGCCCAGCATGCATGAAGCCCAGTACCACATAAACAGAAAATGCCAGAAGTGGTACTGTGGCTCAAGTCGTAGAGTGCTATTTGCTCAGGGACAGGCCGGGTGCTGGTGGCTCATGCCTGGAATCCTAGCTATTCTGGAGGCTGAGATCAGAGGATTGAGATTCAAAGCCAGCCTGGGCAGAAAAGTCCATGAGATGCTTATCTCTAATTAACCACCAGAAAACCAGAAGTGGCGATGTGGCTCAAGTGGTAGAGTGCTCACCTTGAGCTGAAGAACTGAGGGACAGCACCCCAGGCCCAGAGTTCAAGCCCATGAATGATAATAAAAAAGAAGAAGTTCAGGGACAGTGCCAAGGCCCTGAGTTTAAGCCCCAGAACTGGCAAGAGAGAGAGAGACAGAGACAGAGAGACCGAGAGAGACAGAGAGAAAGACCCAGAGAGAGACAGAGAGAGAGACACAGAGAGAGACAGAGAGGGAGGAAGAGAGAAGCCCAGCACCAGTGGCTCACACCTGTAATCTTAGCTATTCAGGAAGCTGGGATCTGAGGATCAGGATTCTAAGCCAGCCCAGGCAGAAAAGTCCATGAGACTCTAATCTCCAATGAACCAATCAAAAACCCAAAGTAGAGGTTTGGCTCAAAGTGCTAGAGAGCTGTCTCGAGCAAAAGAGCTCAGGAATAGTACCCAGGCCTTAGTTCAAGCCCCACAACAGAGAGAGAGAGAGAGAAGGGGGGAGAGAGGGAGAGAGGGAGAAAGAAAGGAAGGAAAAACAATAAAATGAACCTACAAGTAGATCTCCTTCATGTAAGAGGTATCAATATAAATAAATGTTGTACAAAGCCATACCCAGTTCAGAAGTTGATAGATGTATGGTGCTCAATTTGAAACGTAATTTTTTTTAAGTGTTACAAATAATCAGAGTATAGGAGTTGGCTCCTGCATGGAAATATAATTGGTAGTGAAAACATCAGGATTGAGTTAGTGGTAGGAGAAAAGATAGAGATGAAGAAACAAGCCAGCTGGAAATGTCCATCGGCTCTGTGCTTGCCAAGAAGATCGGGGCAGCTTGTACAATTGACACAGGACTCAGATTCCTTATCGGCAACCTCAAGGAATCTGAACAAAAAAATACTTTTCAAGGATGCTTTAACAGCATCATTCTAAATTGCCCTTTCAGCAATTGAATTTATTAAATAAACTGTTGTTAATAATAGGTTATTGTGCAATGGCACCGTGAATTGCACGACTCACTAATTTAACTAATTCTGTTTCCGTACCCTTTTATATGGTTACAGTGTGGGGAAATAATAACATTTCTCTTCATTGCAAATATTCTGTGGTTTGGACCTTTCATTTTTTAAGGGATTTTCTTTTCTCTATCTTGCCATTTGTCTACTTACTGAATTTCTTATAGTTATCTCTATTGAAGTTTAATTATTTACTGATTAACTAAATAATTTGTAATTTATTATAAATTGCTAATTTACAAATCATTCATTACCTACTAATTGCTCAATTATCTTTAAATTAGTGTTCCTTAATTTACTCAATAAACATTTGCTGAGCTATTACTAGGGGGCAGGCTCCAGTAAAATCGAGAAACAAAGAAGTCTGAGTAGGAAATGAGGCTGTAGTTGAAGGAAGGAACTCTGTTCTGATAGGCTGGATATTCTTGAGTCCAAATCCATATATTCAAAGCATGTTTTTACTAACCAAATGCCACTTAGTTATACTTTTTTTAAACATTTAAAAAGATATACTTTTTCTCCCCACAATCAATCTAAAGAAAATTCCCCTTGCAAACCTGGATGCATTTTGGAAAATGGAAGAGCAATGAATTAACTGATTCATCAAATCAGATTTTTAATTTATATAATCAATCACGAATAGCATACCTACATGTCTACAGATACACATCTATGTTACATGTCTGAGGGAGTGAATGAATACAGATGGATGGAGATGATAGGAAAAAAATAAAACTGAGGGAGGCTAGGCGGGGGCTCCTGGCTTGTCTGGCAACCTTGTGTACAAGTTATCATGAGTGGTACTGGTTAGGCTTATCAAACTCAAGTGAATAAAACTGTCTATCACCAGATGGTTTGACTTTCATTTAGAACAATCCCTTCAATCTGGAATGTGAGCAGCTATAACACACAGTTCAAGGAGCTAAATGTTATTTTAGATGAAACCAAGCCTTTGTTATTTGATTCTGCCCAAGTTGAAAGGTTTCCTAGGTTCTAGCTGACTCCCAAGGGCATGTTACAGATACACTGAGTAAAACAGCGGTGCCATGGGCTGACCTTTCCCAGCACTTGTGTCACCTGACCTAATGTTAATGCTGTCTGCCTGAAATTCTTATTCTGGTCTTACTAACTTAGAATTATGGTTCATAATAATTAGTATGTAAAATAAAGCTCATAGTTTCATAGAGCATTTCCCACTACATTCCCTCACATTGATTGTGTGTGCATGTATATGTATGTAAAAATCAAATTTTCTGCTTTATTCCATTTCAGGGGACTTATTGAAACACTAGTTCAATAGTATTGAAACCAAGCTTTCCTAATCTGACAGAGAGAAAAACCTATTCTCCTCTAAACCTGACCCTTGGTATCTTTTCTTCCTTGTGCTATGAGAAACATCTACAGACATTTTAAAGGGAAAAAGGAGGAAGCCACACTAGATCAATGATAACAATGAGACAATGATCATGGCAGGTCCATTTGAGTCATCCGAGGCCTCGGGCTTTCTGTGGGATAAAGCTCTCTCTTCAGGCCAGCACATAACAGGCAGATCCCAACGTGTGAGCTCTACGTGTGTGTGTGTGGGGTGTGTGTGTGTGTGTGTGTGTGTGTGTGTGTGTGTGTGTGTGTGCGTGTATGTGTGGAATGTGCCCTGGAGTTGCTCTTTTGATGTAAGTGGGCAGATTGGACAGCTCATCCTGACAACAGGCTTAGAAATGGAGCGTGTTTATCCTAGAGGAAAATGGGTTCCTGAAGGCTATAGGCAAGAAGGAAGTCTAATTCTTTCAAAACCTCATTAAGACTCAGCTCATCTTTAACGAAGAGCAAAGTCTCCAAATTCTCATTTAGTCTCAAATTATTTTTTTCCAATTAACTACAACCTTTTGTCAAGAAGTATGTTTTTCCTCCCCCAGTGTCATTTTCAGTGTGCGCGCACACACACACACACACACACATACACACACACACACACACACACACAATACCTTACAGCAGAGTATCTTGAATTTTTTTATAATAATTTTCTTTGACTAGGATTGAAGGAGACGAGTCATGTCAGAAAAGGGGACAGTCATACAGAATGGCTCATTATGTGTGTCTTAGTTCATGTTAAGAGGCCAGTGAAATAATTAAGGACTTTGGATTCAAACAAAAAGAAATCCTTATGTGGAATAATAATGGTAGAAATGTTTGTCAAGCCTCTCTTCCGCCTTTGTCCTAAACCAATGTTCAGCCTCCTTGTAGAGAACAGGACCTGGGATGGAACTTTGCAGCTGGCTTGAGCGCCTCAAGGTGGAGCTTTCACACAGTTCAGGGTAGCAGCTAGAGGCTGAGGAGGAGACTTCACTTGGAAATTGGTCAGCTTTTCATCACCTTAATGAAATGCCTCAGTTAATTAATGTATAGAGAGGCAATGTTTATTTTAGCTAACTATTTAGGAGGCTCTGCTCCAATATCAGCCCAACACTGCTTTGGCCCTCTGGAGAATGTACAGGATGACAAGACCACATACTCAATGGCCTAAGGTCCTCCCACTAGAACCCCCCCCCCCTTAAAGGTCCCACTACCTCCTAAAAGTATCACTGTGGAAACCATGTCTTCAATACATGGATCTTTGGGGGAAATTCAACATCCTAAGTATATCAGGGCACTAACTGAGCTCTCTGTGAGTACCTTATTATCTGTTTAGCTGTGAGGAGGCTCCATTTGATAAGCTTATTTTACTGTCTAATACGGTGAAATGAGATAGCCAATCAGTCTTTATAAACACTGTCAATTCAGACTGGGTACCTGTGGCTCTCACCTATAATGCTAGTTACTCCGGAGGCTGAGATCTGAGGCTAATGACAACTCAGGCAGACAAATCTATTGACATGAGTATCAACAGATAATCAGAAAAAAAAGCCGTAAGTAGAGGCATGGCTCAAGTAGTAGAATGCCAGCCTTGAGTGAAAAAGCTAAAAGAGAGTTCAAGGCTTTGAGTTCATGCCCTGACACACACACACACACACACACACACACACACACACACACACACACACACAATTTATTAATTCAGACTTGGATATAAATTAATCAGCTTCGGTGTTGGGTGACCCACTATAAGTATCCCGAGTAATTCCAGAAAGCTGTGGAAGCTGAACTTTAGACATGTACCATTTGATTATGGTTTATGTTTGAGATGGTATGTTGTAATATAGCCCAAGAGAGATGGTGTGTTGCAATGTAGCCCAAGATGGCCTGGGCTCTACTTCGTAGCCCAGGGTGGCTTCCAACTTGCTATCTTCCTGCCTCTGTCTCCCAAGTATTATGATTACAGGCATATACCACCATCACAGCTAGACATCTACTAGTAATTAGTACATTTTTTGTGGATGGAAGTATTCAAACTATCATCTCTGCTGCCACATAAGTAGTGACAGGATTGTGGCTACTATGGTGGGAATATCCTCATCCTTTAATAGAGCCTACCCCACAGGTATTCTCCTACCCACCACCCTGTCCTTTAACCCAAATCTGTTTCAGAGATTGTGTCCAGAGTTAGTCTCCTGAGGGCTGGTGAAGTCCTACTTAAAGACCCCTTTCTCCAAAATAAGAGAAAAAATGAATTAAAAGTGTACCTATAAGGTAAAACTGAACTTTATTGACCAGAAGCCTCTCTGGTTCCCAACAGATACTGAAAGGCAATTTTCTAG
The DNA here is from genome assembly GCF_000151885.1 of Dipodomys ordii. NCBI lineage: Eukaryota > Metazoa > Chordata > Mammalia > Rodentia > Heteromyidae > Dipodomys > Dipodomys ordii. The sequence goes on from NW_012267367.1 coordinate 4,179,226, forward strand.
TTCTTTTAAAAGACAGATATGGCAGTCTGCCATTAAAATATAATTTTTGGCAGGTGACTATTTGCTGTAACTCGACCTCTCCATTATCTTCAGATGTTATATCCTTAGGGGAAAAGTTGAGACAAAAAATATTTATAGTAACGTTTCTGTTTATGCTTCTTGGAAATCTAGTGCCCTTTCCTGAGAAATACAATCTTTTAAAGTAAAAATGATTCCTCTATTTCATCTCTGTAAACACAATGGAAGCACTTCTGTGGAATATAAATATTTGCAAACTCTTTGGGTAAACACACTTAACCAAACACCTGGTAAGTGTAAAGCAGTTTATTAATGACTCACAAAACCTTCAAGTTGGGAAATACCATTATGCCATTATGATCAGTCATTTGGCAGATAGTCAAGCCTGGCAGCAATTGTTTAATACCTTTTAACCTCTAAAGATTCTGATTTGCTGCAAGTCTGTAAGATTTCAACAGAGTTCCGCCCCCTGACCATGCACCAAATTGCTCAATTGCCTTCCATAAAGATGTTTAGTATTCTGGCAAATTTGAAGTAATAGAAAAATGCTGGTAAGCAGCATTTTAGAATGTATATTCTAGCTGGGCACCAGTGGCTTATGCCTAATCCTAGCTATTCAGGAGGCTGAGATCTGAGGATCAAGGTTCAAAGCTAGCCTGGGTAGCAAAGTCTGTGAGACTCTTATTGAACCACTAAAAAACCAGAAGTGGCACTGTGGCTCAAGTGGTAGAGAGATCACCTTGAGCTAAAGAGCTGAGGGACAGCGCCCAGGCTCAGAGTTCAAGCCCCACAACCATAAAATAAAAAAATATATAAAAATGTGTATTTTGTCTAAGACTTTTTTCATCATCTATGGCTCATTCTTTGTTTTGTTTTGTTTTCTTTTCTTTTTTGTCAGTCATGGGGCTTGAACTCTGGGCCTAGGCGCTGTCCCTGGGCTCTTCAGCTCAAGGCAAGCGCTGTACCACTTGAGCTACAGCGCCACTTCCTCTGTTTTCTTTGTTTATTAGTTGAACACTTACTATGTGCATGATATTGTGCTAAATCCTGTCAGGCTGGGGATGAGAAGTAAGCAGTAGTAGACATGAGAGCTGCTTTTATATATTATAGATGTAGGGAGATATGAAGTACAAATATAAGTTAATAGCATCTAAAAGCAGTCTAGAAGCTAATGGTAAAGACAATCAAACAAGAAAAAATTCTACAGAAATCTACACATAAGGACATTATAATAGAAGTGACAGAGTTTGAGTCTAGGATTATAGAGTTTATCTAAGTTACTATTAAGAGTAGTAGACCAGTCATGGTGGTGGTACACATCCTATAGTCCCAGTTGCTCAGGAAGTGAAGTGGAGGTAGAAGAAAAAACATGAGACTATACTTGAAAGATTAAAAAAAATTATAAACCTAAATTAGGCCAGAGAATTGAAGGATAGCTTAAGTGGTAGTGTGCTTGGTTGGCAGCCCCAAGTTCAATTCCCAATACCACCACAAGGAAGGAAGAGAGGAAGGCAGGAAGGAAGGAAGGAAGGCAGGAAGGAAGGAAGGAAGGAAGGAAGGAAGGAAGAAAGAAAGAAAGAAAGGAAGAAAGGAAGGGAGGTAAGAAAGAATGGCATGTAGGATTGAAAGGAAAGGACACCAAAAGACAACATAGTATTAAATAGTCCCTTGTTCCCAGCCCCATGACCAGGTACCATTACTACTTCCTGGGAATGATTCTCTTGTGTTTCTTGGCTTTATCCTAGGTGAAGGTAAATACATTTCTCTCTACAAAGTTACCATCTAATATTTTGACTTTTGTTTGCATATGTAGACTTTGTTGAATTATATTCTTTTTTTTAAATAATCCTAAACTCTAAAAATCTTCCTATCTCACTGGACATGTAGAAGCAGCCCACTGCCTAAATTTGACCCACAGGTTGTAGTTTACCAATTCCTACTGTAGATTTGTGATTTCTACCATTCTAGTCATTATTTCCTTTGTCCACAGCTTGTTTACAGTCGAGCAGTAGTCTTGGAATGATTCTAACTCACTGAATTTTTTTAGTGTAAGGCCTTCTTTTATACTATGTCTGTTTCTTTTAGTCTAAACAGCCAATATGTTCTGTCAAAATTCTCTTTAAAGTGTTGTGAGTTTCCAAGAAATTGCACTGGAATTTAGTCTGCAGAGTCACGTGCATAAAATCTTCGAAATATTCCTTTTGGGAGGAGGGTGATGGGTACCAGTGTTTGGATTCCTGGCTTTGTGCTTGTTTGGCTTGCGCAACATCCTACCATTTGAGTCATGCTGCTAGCCTGGCAATAGCTGGTTATTTTGGAGAGGGAGTCTCTCAGACTTTTCTGCCCAGGCTGACTTCAAACCTCAGTCCTCTCAGCCTCCTGAATAGCTAGGATTACATGTGTGAGCACCACCCAGTTGTAGATGCCTTTCATGATTACTATGGAATATCTCCCAAACCCCTATTTAAAAAGAAACAAAAACTGTAGGGTACAGTCTAAGATTCCTGTGTTGTGGTGTTTTATTTATTTGTATAAAACAATGACTTATGAGATTCCATCTCAAATCCTTTGAGGTATAATTTAATGTGAGAGCACATCTTCTTTATAATATTCTAGATTTGCTATGTGTGCCATGATGCCTTTCCTACTTTGATAACATTCTACTGGGTGACACTGGAGTTGAGAAATAATTCTGTTTCTGAACTAGGCAAATAGTGACTCTTATTTTACATAAATTCTTCTTGAAAACTGAAAGTTTTCTAACTCACCTATCTCATTCTTCTGGAAAACTTCTTAACCATATTCTCCAATTCATAAGTACATCTTAAGTACATCCACAATTTCACACATAACTTTTTTAAACATTTCCATACTAAACGATCAGGTCTCCTTTCCCCCCAGCTTCTGATCATCTTTTCTTCACTTTCTAATAACATTTTGTTGTTGTTACTAAAAACCATTTGGACATCCTTCCTTCCTTTGTCCATACCCAGTCTTAAAGTCAATGCTGTTTATTTTGTTGTTGTAATTATGTTAGTTCTTTCCTTCTTGTGACAAATTCTGTTTAAGGTTTCAATATAACAAACAAACTCACAATGAAGTGAAATATCTTAAGACATTTTATAGATAAGGAATTTTTCTTCCAGATGATTGTTCTATACCTGATAATATTATTTGAGGTCATTTCCTGGTATTCACCTCGCAAATAGTCTGTACAGAGATCCAACATGGCTTCATTTATATGTATGCCTTAAAAAAGCTGGCCCAGTAGAATCTTCCATATAGTTGTGTCCTCTCCTACATGACTGTTTTAAAGTAACTGAACTTTCTTAAATAGCAGCTAGCTTCTTCCATTGCACAGAAAGCACCCCAAAAGTACCAGGAACATAGTGAATGGCTTTTAATGGACAGCAACATTTTAGTTAGTTGAAAGAGACACAGACCCACCCAGATTCCAGTGGAGCGACATAATCCACTACCTCTCAGTAAAAAGAATGTCAGAATCATCATGCCCATGTTTGAAAGCCACCGACAACTTCATAAATACGCATGATATTCTATAGGAGAAATTTCTCATTCATAGCCCTGGTAGAAATATTTCAGCTGGAGCTTACACTGTCCTTTATATTCAGTCAGATATAGCACAACTTTTCTAACCTTCATTTCCCAAAGTGTCTTTCATGCATTTCCAATTTATTTTCTATTACACACCCCAATGAATAAACACTTTCAAACATGTATCCCCAATATGTGTAAATACACTACGATATAGACTCAAACAACCTCATGATTATGCTCATTATAAGACATACTTCCAAACAGAAAATAAAAAATGCATCGAATAGAGACAACTATAAAAAGTGCTTAAATGTGCGAATTGTAATGTATTCAGAATATATTATCATTATCTAGTATTTCAAGGGAAAAGATATACTTTAAGATAACATGCAGATTTAACAGCAGTGAATGTAAATGCATATTTAAATTTGCCTTCCTTGATAATTTTGAATTCAGAGACCATCTTCTTGCCAAAATGGCACATTATTGATGCTTTGCCTCATAATACAGCTAATTAAATGTTTTTCTTTAGAATGAAAAGTGCCAGCATAACCATTTTATTGGCTTTCAAGAATCATTTTAACTTTCTGTTCCACTCTGTGGTGAGCCAGTTTCGTTAATATTAAAGATAAGAATTTATAAAAACTACTTAACAGGTCTGGGAAAGTTGCTCAGTGGTAGAGTGCTTGCCTTGCATGCATGAGGCCCTGGGTTTGATTCCTCAGCACCCCATAAGCCGAAAAAGCCAGAAGTGGCACTGTGGCTCAAGTGGTAGTATTAGCCTTGAGCTGAAGAGCTGAGGGACAGCGCCCAGGCCCAGAGTTCAGGCCCCACGACCAAAAAAACCTATTTAATAGTCACAATGCGAACAACCTTTTCCCATGTGGCTGCCAGGAGCTAGGGAGTATGGCAACACTACCATCTCCTAAAGCCTGGCCATCCCTACCTTTCTCTTTCTCTCTTGGGGATGTTTCTATTTTAATTGTGTGTATGTGTGTGTGTGCGTGTGTGTGTGTGCGCGCACGTGCGCACACACATGCGTGCATGTGTGTACGCTGCTTCTGTGGCTTGAACACATGGCCCCTACTCCAATCTAGGTTTTTGCTGGTTAATTGGAAATGGAGTCTGACAGACTTTTCTACCAAAGACTGGCTTCTAACTGTGATCCTCAGGTCTCAGCCTCCTAAGTTGCTAGAATTACATACAAAAGCCACTAGTATTGGAATATTTAAGATTCACCAACCTTCCAACCAGTAGATGCCTTTGTTTTAAATGAAAAATATAAACACAGTTTCCTTGAAATTTCTAGTGAGTCATCTAACAACTCCCCCAACAGTACAAATATGCATATAGTGAAGGCAACTGACAGAGAAGCCGCACAACACATTCTATTGACTTTTTAAAATAACACACAAAGTAGGCAGTCTGTATTGAATGAACAATTAAATGATCTGCAGCAACAAAAATCTTAGTCTTAACGGCTCATCTCAGTGATCTACTCAAAACATTATGGAAGGTGAAGATGGAGCCCACCGGTTTGAAAACTTGACTTTCTGCATTAGTGATGATGAACAATTCTTTTCTCCCCTTTGTGATTCCATCTTCATATCTTGGGCTTTATATTTCATAACAGCCTCATAAGTAATTTAATTTTCTTCAACAGTTAGTTAAGTTGAGTTAGCAATATTAATATATTTTTTGTTCTTTTTAATGGGAGACCTAAGGCAAAATGAGCTAGAACGTCTTGCTTAAAATCACACAGAGACTCAGTAACTGTTCTGGGATCAAATTTTAAAAGTTCTAATACTGAGGCTTACTTATGTTTTTTGAGCTGCTATGGCTTTTGATCTTTGCTTTAAAATAAGAGAATTCTTGGTGATTGAATAAGTAGACTTTCTTTTAAACTAGCAAATAATGGGCTTTTGGGCTTTTAACACTGAACACAATTAGCACAGCATATTTAGTACAAATGCTACTATATCATGGAAGAAGTTACTAGAAAAGAGCTTACTAAGTTGGAAGAACTAAGATGACAAACTACTTTAGAGCTTCAGAAATTAAGTTTAAGAAAATGAAAACATGATTTCTTGGTCTTCCTCTGTCCCAAAGCAGAAACTGTTGCTGGCATTCAGTAGGACTTCTCTTCTGCCAGCCCCTCAGAGTTCTTTGCAAGGTAGATTACAACACTTTGGCAATGATTGTATGTATGGATTGTATAAGAAAGTTGGTGATTGGAAATAGCAGTGATGCAGAGTTGATAAGAGACTACAGGAAGAATGTTTGGTCAGTGTGAGGGTTCAGGTAAGAACGGAGTAAATACGCCAGTAAATATGGCAACAGACAGTTTCTCAAGCCTAGCCATCCATATCTTTTTTTAATTGTGTGTGTGTGTGTGTGTGTGTGTGTGTGTGTGTGTTTTAGACAACAGTCCACACACTGGTATAGATTCTGGGTACACCAAGGACTGAGAATCAATGCAAGGATTGAAAAGTCAGGTACGCTTAGATGTTTTGTATCATAGGTTTAAAAAAAAGACACTGGATTTGAGGAAGCTACCAAATGAGGGTAGCATTAAAATATGAAAGTGTATTTTGAGGCGTTTCATAGGGGAAAGGGAATATAAGAAACTTGTAGCTGAGCACCAGTGGCTCCTGCCTAGCTACTCAGGAGGCTGAGATCGAGGATCATGGTTTGAAGCCAGTCCAGGCAGGGAAGTCCATGAGACTTTTTATCTCCAATTAACCACCAGAAAATCAGAAGGAGCTGTGGCTCGAAGTTGTAGAGCACTAGCCTTGAGTGAAATAGCTCAGGGACAGTGCCCAGACCTTGAGTTCAAGCTTTATGACTGACAATAACAACAACAACAGAAAAATGAAAGAGGAAGGAAGGAAGGAAGGAAGGAAGAAAGGAAGGAAGGTAGAAAGGGAGGGAGGGAGGGAGGGAGGAAGAGAGGAAGGGAGGGAGGAAGGGAGGAAGGGAGGGAGTGAGGAAGGAAGGAAGGAAGGAAGGAAGGAA